>NC_069392.1:31221357-31536504 GCF_027475565.1 Acinonyx jubatus | reverse complement strand
GTTGTTGTTATTGTTTTTAAATTGCCAGCCTATTGGGTGTAAAGTCTTATCTCACGGTGGTTTTGATTTGCATTTTCCTAATGTCTAATTATATTGAACATGTTTGCATATCATTTGTATATCTTCTTTGGAAAAATGTCTCTTTATGTTCTTTGCTTGCTTTTTAAATTGAGTTATTCTTATTGTTGAGTTGTTAAAATTATATATTCTGGATATTAGACCCCTAACAGATATATGATTTACAAATGTTTTCTCCTATTCTGTAGGTTCTCTTTTCACTTTCCTATTAGTGTCCTTTGATGCCTGAAAGTTTTAAATTTTCATGAAGTCCAGTGTAGTTGTTTTGTTTTGTAGACACCCTTAATCAGCTTGAGGAAATTCCCTTCTATGCTTATTTTGCTAAGAGTTTGTGTCATAAATGGCTATTGAATTTTGTCAAATGCTTTCTCTGTATCTGCTGAGATAATGGTTTTCCATTATGGTATGGTGAAGTATGGTTTTCCTAATTTATTCTGTTGATGTGAACTTTTTTGATGTTCAGATGTTGAAACTGACTTGGCCAGTAATGACCAGTACTGAGCACAGTTCTAGCCATTTGTAGATCTTTTGTGAAGTGACTGTTCCAAGTCTCTTGTCCATTTTTTATTTGGATTGTTCATCTTTTTATTGTTAATTGATAGGAGTTCTCTAAACATTCTGGCTAAAAGTCCTTTGTCAGATATATTTTTCTAAATATTTCTCCCAGTTTGTAGCTTGAATTTTCAACTTAAGTTTATTGTTTGAGGGACACCTGGGTGGCTCAGTTGGTTAAGTGGCCAGCTCCTGGTTTTGGCTCAGGCGATGACCTCACAGTTTGTGCATTTGAGACCCGTGTCGGGCTCCCTGCTAACAGCTCAGGGTCTGCTTGGGATTCTCGCTCCCTCTCTCTCTGTCCCTCCCCTCACTCGTGCTCATTTTCTTGCTCTTTCTCTCTCTCAAAAATAAACTTAAAAAAATGAAAATAAAATAAAAAATATCATTGTTTGATAAGAACATTTTAAAATTTAATGAAATTCAATATATCAAATTTTTGTTTTGTAGTTAGTGCTTTTTGTGTCATGCCCAAGAAATCTTTGTCTACCCTAAAGTTACAAAGATTGTTTTCTATTGTTTTCTTCTAGAAGCTTTATGGTTCTGGCTCTTATATTGTGATCTGTGATCCATCTTGAATTAATATTTGTAGGTGGAGTGAAATATGGGCCAAGCCTTATTTTTTTCTACATAAATATCTAGCTGTTCCAGCTCCACTTTAAAAAAAAAAGATCTTCCTTTTACCCTTGGCAAAATTTGATTTGGCCCCTCAGTCAGTGTTAGTTTTCTTTTAGGATTTCTCCATAATTAGGTCTGTATGTTTACGGAAGCAACTGAAGAGCATTTGGAGCTAAATTTTAAAAAACAACACTGATTACTATTCTGAATTGGTAATACATGTGTGTGGTCTAAGCTAAAAGGTACAAAATTCTACAGGTACAAAAGATTATAGAATAGAAATTAAATTCCCTCTCATTCTCTGTCTCTCTTACCCCCAGTGCTGTCCATTAGTGCAAATGCTGTTAGCAGTTTTCTGAGCAATTTAAAAAGACAGGCTTCACGTAAGTCAACATTGAGACTCCGACCGAGGCCTGTGAGTGTGTGTGTGTGTGAGTGTGTGCACATGCGTGTGTCACAGGTACAAAGTATGATTTGGGTATTACAAATCGTTTCCAGCTCATTGTAAGGGATTCACCTGTGACATCATAAGCAGCACTTAAGAACTTTTTATAGACCCTATTTTATTCTCTTCTTCCCACTTACGTAGATAAAGACAAACAAGGTATGGCGGAGTTTTAAGCTCACAAATATGAGGTGGCAAGCTTTTTTCTTTTCTTTTCTTTTCTTTCTATTTCTGGCAATATTTATTGACCAACTCACCAGATCCATACACCAAATAGCTATCAGAAATTGCAATTTAATAGAAAAAAAAGTGGAGGGGCTCAGGAAGACAATAATAATTAGGGTACATCCATTAAAAAAATAATTGCATGTTGTATATCAGTTGTGAATGCAATCTGTAGACAACAAATAAGCCCAGTGGATTTATGGGTTTTCTTCTGTCCTTTAAGCAATTATCATCCACTGGCGTGATCTGTGAAATTTCACCATCACAAGGGGGCTTCGTTATAAAGTGGAAAGGCAGGAACTGCCCGTCTCTAGGCCAATCCTAGGTGTTATGGAATAATGAAGTAGAGAAGATTCAGAAGATTCTGCTTTAACACAATTCCTATTATTATTAATATTATTATTGTCATTGTTGTTGTTGCAGTAGCTGACAACAAGCCTATTCCTGTAGTGTCAATAGCTGAGGCCCAATTACATAGTCATACACAATATAGTGATGTGACAACTCCATACCCAGTACTCACCACAGTGAGTGTGGTCACCATGTGTCACCACACAACGTGGTTATAGTATTATGGCCTCTATTCCCTATGCTCTACTTTTCAGCTCTGTGATTTATTTGTTTTATAGCTGGAGGTTCCCACATCTTAATCTCCCTCACCTATTCCACCCACCTCCCCACCCCCTCCCCCTCCCCCTCTGGCAAACACCAGTTTGTTCTCTGTGTGTAAGAAGCGTCTGTTTGGTATTTTGTTGGTTGGTCGGTTGGTCACAATTTCGTTTTTATGAAAGCGCCCCCCTTTCTGAATGCTTGGTCATTGAATCCAGATACCTTGTTTAATGAATGCGCTAATTCGTAAAGTGAAAGAGCTTGAAACCCATGCTTTATTTATCGCCCAAGGATAAATCCTCAAGTGTCAAGACTGTGTCCTGCTCACACAACGTCTTGTTGTTCTGGCCCCCGAGCTGCGGCCGGGCTTGGCCCACCCCACCTGCAAAGGGGGAGTCTCTCCCAAGAACATTACCAACCCCACAAGTGGGCTGAAGCCCTGGGCCCCTACAGCCCGGGTGCGCTCCTCCCAGCAGGGCCTCCCCGAGTCCCAGGACGCACCCGCGGAAGCTGACGCGTGTCGCCCCCTCCCAGGCCAGAGCTCTGGACTCCGTCCGTCCCCTGAGACACTGAACCATGCCAAGGAGGAGGCGAGGGCAGCTTTCCGATCGGGGCACCTCACCAGACTGGCTCGAAGGAGAATCATTCCCCCAGAGTGGGGTTGGCGCCAGGGCAGCCAAGGCACAGCCCGGGCTGGCGCCTGCAGAGGGCGAGTCCCGTCACACGGGGAGAACGGGCCACCGCCCGGGAGGGTGCTGTTCCGAGACCCGTGGTGCTGCAGCCTTGCCTGGGTCCTCCCTGGTGGGCCCGGTGGGTCTGTGTGAGCCGCGGGGAGCTCATAGGCCAGTGGAGACGATGAAACCCCCTCCACGAGACTGGCGTTTGCCAGAATACATTCCCTGAAGCAGAATGAACAGATCAAGGGTGATGATCATTTTTCTCATGTTTGTGATACATGTTCTCGAATTACTTTCCAGAAGGATGGAACAATGTACACACCCACCAGGAGGAAGAGTATAAATTCCTATTCTCCTGCACTCTCACCAGGGCTGGTTTTTAAAAAATCTTTGCTAAAGGACAGGAGGCAGAAGGTGGCAACTGCTTCTTTTTTAAATTTATATTCCTTTGAACATTAGTGAGCTTGGACATTTTCTTAAGCATATTCCTCACAAGCCACTCGCTTTTCCATTTCTGAAAACCTTTCATACATGGCTTTAAAAAGGGGTGTTTTGGGGACCCCTGGGTGGCTCAGTTGGTTGAGCGTCAGACTTCGGCTCAGCTCATGATCTCGTGGTTCCGGGGTTGGAGCCCCACATCCAGCTCTGTGCTGTCAGCCTGGGGCCTGCTTCAGACCCTCTGTCCCCCTCTCTCTGCCCCTCCTCTGCTGGTGCTCTCTCAAAAACAAGTAAACATTAATAAAGGGTACACTTTTAAATACCTTTTGAAGGAAAGCATAAGTGACAGCTATTAAATTATTATTGTAATGATGACAGCTTAACAGAAATGGGAAGAAGGGCTGTCCAGGGAGGCTTGGCAGCCAGCTTATTGATCAGCGCAGGAAGGACGGGGAAAGGGCCCCCAGAGATGCCAAGAAACCTGCATACATGTTAGGAATAAGAAAGTAGTATCTACTTGAATCTTTTTTTTTTTTTTTTTTTTTTTTGAGAGAGACAGGGAGACAATGAGCAGGGGAGAGGCAGAGAGACTGAGAATCCCAAGCAGGCTTCACACCCAGCACAAACAAAGCCCCACTTGAGGGGACAATCTCACAACCAACGGTGACATCATGACCTGAGCCGAAATCAACAGTTGGCCACTCAACTGACTGAGCCACCCAGGCATCCCTCTACTTGAAGTTTTAAATGTACCTACCCTGGGGCACCTGGCTGGCTCAGTCAGGAGAGCATGTGACTCTTGATCTCAGGGTCATGAGTTCAAGCTCCATGTTGGGTGTAGAGCCTACTTTAAAAAAAAAAAGTGTGCATACCCTAAAAGCCAGCATTCTCATTTCTTGGTGGTATACCCCAGAGGAAAAAAAAACCATGCCCACAGGATGCATTTATAAGAGTGTTTACTTGGCACAGCACTGTTTCTACCCATGAACAAATGAAAACAGCTCAATATTCAGCAAGAAGGGACATGTTGAGAAAAAGGCATGGAAGGATTCATGTGGGACAGAGGAACTAGGCAGGAACAGGATCAGAGCTGGTGACAATGGTCTGAGATTTTTCCCTATCGGTAATGGTTTAATAAAATGTTTTCATGAAAATGTCTCCTAATGACAAGGTATTTGCGTATGACTTAAAGACTTAAGATCTCATTAAAACCTTTGTAAAGACCAGGACACTTTGTAGAAAAAGTCTGGTGCTGGGGTACCTGAGTGGCTCAGTCGACTGAACGTCCAACTCTATTTAGACTCAGGTCATGATCCCAGGGTCATGGGATCAAGCCCTGCTTAAGATTCTCTGTCCCTCTGCCCCTCCCCCCCCTCCCCCACCAATAAAATTTCAAAAAAAAAAAGAGTCTAGTGCTGGTTTCTATAGACACATCGTTGTTGATGTTGGCACAACTTGTTGCGAAAAGCAGAGTTCTGCTCTGCCCTCCTGCCCAGTTGGGAGAGGCAAGGACTGTTCACCCTGGAATTAGCCAAAGCACAGGCTTTTTTGGGCACTTTCTTCAGAGAGAAAAATTTGAATCAAAATCAGCAGAAAAGAACATCACCTTTGTTCCTATATTTGAAAGGAAAAGAAACATCCACACCCAGTAATGAGAACAACCAACATGAGTGTCATGACGGCAGGCAGTGGGGGCCGGTGACCCCAGGTTGTTCACAACCTGCTCACCGAGGGCCAGCCTGGGGCTGCAGGGCTAAGCCATTCGTCCCAGCTGAGCAGGCCTCATAGCCTGTGGCACATGGAACCCCACAAAGCAGGTTGATTACGTGAGACTTTCTGGAGAAAAGGTCTATAGCTTTCATCAGCTATTTAAGGGATCTTGAACCCCAAAAGGTTGAGAATCACTGCCTTGGGATGACATGATGTCACAGGCGGGCAGTAACTCAACACTGAGGTTTTCCTGCTACACAAGAAATCATGAAAACCTTAATGCCCATTCCAGAATGTAAAGCACTTTTAATCTAGCTGCAGAAACAGTTGTCCAGACTGAGGCCTCCTCACTCAGACCCACGACTCTGCCTTCAGACCTGGCATGCAGGGCAGATGAATCCCCACCCAGCCAGTTCTGAGTCACCATAGCTAAGCCTCAGGTGGGCTGGGCGGCTTGTCCAGGGTCTCACTCCCAGCAAGTGGCAGAGTTGGGGCACACCCCACAGTGTTCCCGAGAACTGAAGAAGGACCAAGCTCTGGCTTTCTGGACACCCCTTCCATACGAGGGGGCTCAGCAGCCCCTGGGACTTTCAAGTGTGAATTGGCTGACGCCCCATCCATAGCCCTGCCCTCCTCACTAAAAATGTAACTGTCTGATCTTTCCTAATTGTGATTCCTGGTCTCGTTAAAGTGTGCAAAAAATGCTCCCTGGTTTTGTGAAAATTCACCTTGAATCTTTGTTAGCCGGCTCATGAATAAGGCAGAGTTCTCTGTGTTTGTGACTTGGCTTCAAAGGCACTAGAACCCGAGACCTGCACTGGTGGAAATACAGACGCCCTGGGCAGACCTCACGTACAAGCCCCAAATCACACTTTCCTGCCTGTTCCTGAGAGAGGACATCTTTCCATCCGAACTGTGTTCCTGAGATTTACAAAGTCTTCCCTCTGTTCAAATGTGTCCCCTCCCCACACATCCCTCTGTCCCTCTGCTCTGCCCTCCATCCTTCTAAACGACCCACTTTATGTAGAGTGGCCATGCACTTCACGTGCCCATGTCTTTAGATACGCTGTTTATGCCCCTTGGATGGGTCTTCGCTTTTTTCTAGACAACTCCATACCGTTAAGATTCCGCTCCCCTCTCTACAATCTTCCCTGCTTTCCTTGAGGGAAAAAAATGGATGCTCTCCTCCTTCCTCCTATGGCACCCTGTGTCGTAATTGTCTGTGGACACGTCCATGCCCTCAGGGTGAGCTCCTAAAGGGAAGGTAGCTTCTTACTCATTTCGAAAGCCCAGTTCCAATGGCAGAAACTGGAATACACAATGCAATTCTACTTGGTTGTAATAAAAAATGAGCAAACTGCTAATTTGCACAACAATGTGGATGAATTTCACTGACATGATCCAGAGCACATAAAGCCAAGTATAAAAGAGAAGATCCTGTAGGATTCAATCTATCTCAAATTCAAAAGCAGGCAAAACTAATCCGTGGTGATAGAAGCCAAAATAATGTTATTGCTGGGGCGGGGCAAGGAGGGGGTTACTGCCACGAGAGAGCAAGAGGAGCCTACTGGCGTGTTGCAAATATTCTTCATCTTAATCTGAGCGTCTTATAAACATACAAATTCTATGAGTTGTAAAACAAAGAACTGTGCGCTTTACCATACGCATATTATTATGCAATACAATTGTTTTTAATTTTAGAAAAAGGCCACCAGTGCTTTCCATAAATGAAACCAATTAAAAGCCAAAGGGCAAGGCGCTGCTAGTGCAATCCCAAGGGCCAGCATCCCAGAGCCCAAGGCTGGGCAAAGAAAAGCAGAGAATGGGTTGGGGGTGGGGGCGGGGAATAACTCGTGTGATGCTAAGTAAATGTTTGCTGAGTGGGATAGCAATCATTTACACCTTAGCATAAATAAATATATGGTGTGTGTGTGTGTGTGTGTGTGTGTGTGTGTGTTTCCAACAGTGAGTTTACTGGGAAGCAACATGGAAATAAGAGAACACTGGGCACTTTGGCTATGAGAAATAGTGGAGCAAACTGAACGAAATTCTTTGCCTTCCTGAAAGTTCTTCAGAAGATGCCCTGCTTATGTGGTCAATAGTCTTAGAGTTAGCCCTTTCCCAGGGCTCAATTTCCTTATCAATGCCATAATAAGACCTTAACACTTTTTAGTGATTGACAGCTGACAATGTATTTCAAAAGTTTATCTCATTTAATCCACATTGCAACCCACTGAGAGTTGGTAAGGAATACAGATGGTCAGGGATTATTAGAAATAAAGAAAGTGAAGCTCATAACAAGAAAAGAAATGCCGAGAAAATTTGCCCACAATCACAGAATCTGAAGGTTGCAAGGCCAGGGTTCTGACCCCGTGTTCATTGTTTTATCCACGTTGTTATTAAAAAAAAAAAAAAAAAAAAAACACAGAAATCGGGTTAGATGCCTGCCCAAGTTTCTCTGAGCTTTAAGCATCTATGTTCTCCATAATATAGTCCAGATAAATGAGAAGCAGCTTCTGTATCAGGTATTGACCCTTGGCTGGGAGCTGAACTCCAACTGTCCATCACCTGCATCACAGTGGCCTTGGTCACCCACACTGATAGAGCACTCTGGCCCAGGCACTGGGCTGGGCCAGGCTTTCCCTTATAGGACTCAATTCTCTCCCAGCCTGAGGATTGAGAGAGCCCTGCGCCTTTTTACCGGTGAGGATCTACAGCCTGAGAGATGTTAGGTGACCTGCCCGTGGTCACGTTGGAATGAGGTAAGGCCAAGCTAGGAAGCTGGCCAGAACAGGCCCTCGGCCAGGACTCTGAGAGGAAGGGGGATGCCCCACCTTGGAGAAGAAGCGAGACCAGGCTGCAGGGAACCCCATAGGCAGCTGCAGGGAACCAGGGAGGTCAGACTCTGGAAGTCGCCCTGAGGAGAACTACACACAGACTCTATAGGGACTCTCGACAAACAGTGGTTAAAGTCAGCACAAAACATGGGATTTCTGATCTTAGTTGCACTGGAACATAGCAGTTGCTCAATAAAGATGCGTTAAATGGTGTTGAATGAGAAAGGAGCTTAATTGTGTCAGAGCTGGTGGCTGGAAATGTGCTGGAAAGGCACCAGCCGGCACCTGCAACCTGTCACTCACTTTCTTCTCTGCCGGCTCCTGAGCTTGGCTGCCACATGCTTATGAGCACAACATGCCTCTGCCCTCCTCTCCCTCTCTACACACCCCCACACTCATATGGCTCAGGTTCCCACTTGGGAGCAATGGTAGCCGGCCGGTCTTGGCTGCCAGCCAGGACCTCTCCCTGAGTTCCATCTGAATGTGGGCCACAGGCCGTGGGTCCACCCCACATCTCTGCCCAGTATGGTCCGTGGGCCTATAAGGCTATAGCATAATCTCAATCTCTGCCACAACCTTGCTCCCCCTCCTGTGTTTCTCCTCCCAGTAAGGGCATCACTGCCTCTCCAGTCATCCAATCTAAAAATATCGGAGTCTCTCCAGCTGCTTTCCTTTTTGTTCATCATCAGGTCCTGTGAAATGTTCCTTGGCAGCCCCTGCCCCCACCCCCAGAGCCAATGTCAGTGGTCTCACCCCTGACATATGTCACATGGATCACTGACATGTCCCCTGGCCCCAGTCTGGCTCCTGAGCCACCCCAGAGTGGTCTTCTCAAATCTATGTCTGAACAGGTCACCCAGCCACCTCTGCTGGTTCTCCACTCAGGGCGACGGCCACTGTGCGTTCGGAGATGTGCAAATTCACTCCGGCATGGCTGCCCTGAGCGTTCTCTTCTAGAACCCCCCACCCACCCACCCAGAAGCCCAGACATGCCAAGTAAGGCAGAATAGTCACAATAGCCCCCCGTGCCCCACTTGCTCTGTCACCCTTCAAGCCTCAGCTCCAGTGTTCCTTTCTGGACACCCTTCAGGAAGAATTCATCCGTTTATTCCCTTTGCAATTTGCATTCACACATTACTGCTAACATAGTCCCTCATCCATTCATCAAATATTAACAAGTCCACACTAAGTGCCTTTGGATCCAGATGCCTCTCTAGACCCTAGAAATATGATTGGTTATTGGTGTGTCAAGATCTCCTGTGACCTTGACCTTCACTGTTCCAGAACAGGTCTAATACACTTGTATCTTGGGCACGGCAAAGTGCCTTAAATATAAGGTGTCATTCAACTGGGATGGTCAGGAGCTTGACTATAGACTGAGTATTAGGTGCTCTTAAGAGATTTTTATTTTGTTAGGAGTGCTAATGCCACTGTGGTATGTGTGAGAAGGTCCTTGCTTCTTCAGAGACACAAGCTGAAGAATGTTATGTGAAGGGGTTCAATAATAATACAGATAAATAACAAGCAAATGTATCAAAACGTTACCAGTGACTGCATCCAGGCGCTGGGGTGCTCATGTAGCGTTCTGTCTATATGTCCTTATATTCGAAAGTTTTCAAAATAAAAAGCTTTCTAAAAGGTGAATTGAGGGGCACCTGGGTGGCTCAGTCAGTTAAGCATCTGACTCTTGGTTTCGGCTCAGGTCATTATCTCACAGTTTGTGAGACCAAGCCCCATGTTGGGCTCTGCGCTGACAGTGTGGAGCCTGCTTGGGATTCTCTCTCCCCCTCTCTCTGCCCCTCCCCAGCTCTCTCTTTCTGTCTCTCAAAGTAAATAAATTAATTTTTCTTAAAAAAAAAAAAAAAGGTGAATTGAGTTGACTTGCCTGGACCCCCTTTCTCATCTGTCAGACCAGGGGTGTGTTTTATCCCACGTGGGCCACTATAACAACATACCACAGAATGGATGGCTTATAAACAACAGAAATGTATTGCTCACAGTTCTGGACGCTGCAAGTCTGAGCTCAGGGTGCCCGCCTGGCTGCATTCTGGCAAAAGCTCTCCTCCTGGTTCCTGCTGTGTCCTCCCCCTGCAGAAGGACCTAGGGATCTCTCTGGAGCCTCTTTCAGAAGGCACAAATCCCATTCCTGAGGGCTTCACCCTCATAGCTGAAGTACCCCCCCCAAAGTCTCACCTTCTAATACTATCACATTGGGTATTAGGACTTCAATATATGAATTTGGGGGTGGGACAAAGACATTCAGGCCACAGCAGAGTATCCGTGGAAGGAGCCACTAATGATCGGTCTTTTTTTTTTTTTTTTTTTTTCTTAACGTTTTTATTTATTTTTGAGACAGAGAGAGACAGAGCATGAACGGGGGAAGGTCAGAGAGAGAGGGAGATGCAGAATCTGAAACAGGCTCCAGGCTCTGAGCTGTCAGCACAGAGCCCAACGTGGGGCTCGAACTCAAGGACCGCGAGATCATGACCTGAGCCAAAGTCTGACACTTAACCGACTGAGCCACCAAGGCGCCCCTAATGATCTGCCTTAAGACCATGTCCAGCCCCAGTGGCACTGAGCCGAAAACACAGCTCTGTGGCCTGGGCCTGGAGAGTTCCCAGAAGGCCCTGTGGAGTCCGGGACTCTGGAAGGAAATTGTTTTTGGCTTCAACACACCTTCAGGCAAGTCAAATGAGGTATGTTGATCCCCATGCCCCTAAAGGGGAAGAAATGTGTGTTTGTTTCTGTGAGCTAAATTGAAGGATGCAGACAGAAGGAGCCATGTGTTAGGCAATGTGTTAAAACCAAGGCGAGTCAGGTGATGGGAGGCACAGGTCAGGCTACCGCTCACAACAGGGCAGTCAGCAGTTACTAACAATTTCTGGAACCAGTCACTTGACCATGTGCAGGACAGTATGTACTAGGAACCCTATATCCCAGAAAGTTTCCGCCTTTGAAGGGGCTGGAATTGAGGGACTGTTTCACTCCTTAACCTGCTCGTGAGACTTCTTTGATTTTGCAGGTAGAGCTCCGTGGAATTCCTGACACGCCCCCCTGCCCTCTTCTGAGGTCCCAAACAAGCCGACTTGCATCTTCTGGTACGATTATCTGCGCAAGCAGGAGGCCGACAAAATCTCCCTCAGCCCTGGCTTGGTTTTTCTGTTGCCTCCCTTACTCTGAGAAAGTCTCTTCCCTATAGCTAAAAGATTGTTAACCAAGTCCAACGGTCCGTTTACTCCTGCATTCTAAACACCCTTCTTACTGCCCCCAAATGCCCATCAGAACAGCCGCGGAGCACCTAACAGGAAGGGAGCCAATCCCCCGGCCCCACTTCCCGAGAATCTAAAGGGCGCTGTGTCCAGGTGTCTGCGGCCACTTCCTCGCCTTGCCAGCCGGCTTGCTGAGCTTGGAGCGGGACGTCGGTCGGGGGCTGCAGCCCGGGCGCCCAACCCAGTGCGGCCCTGGGAGTAACTCATCCTGCACCTCATTCCACCGCCACCCCCGCCCCTCCGCCCGTGGCCCCCATGGATTTGAAAGCAACACATCTGCCTTTTCACAGCCACAGCCACGCCGCCCAGGCTGCCTCACCTCTCAGAATGTGCAAGGCGAACAGACTAACAACGACCTTTAGGGGACGCGCGGAGCAGCTGGTGGGTCTCGAGAGTCGTGGGGACCGTCCTCTCGCAGCGGTCTGCGAGAACCGCTTCCCCTCCAGGGGCCCGGAACTGGCACGGACCCGGGCGCTCTCCCAGGAGGCGCAGCCACGACCTTCTGCAGAGGTGAGCCCCTAGCCAAGGTCCTCGCCCGGCGCGGGGCGGGCCGGCCGGGGCGGGGCTGGTGGCGGCGCTTTAAGAGGAGGGCGCGGGCGGCGGAGGCCGAGCCTGGGAGGGGGACCTTAGCGATGGAGACCGCCCGGGACTACGCCGGAGCCCTCATCAGGCGAGTGCAGCGCCAGCCAGGCTCTGGGCCACGCCTGCGCCCCGCGGCCCTGCGCCACCCATCCCCCTGAGCCCCCGCCCCCCTGCGCTCTGAACGGTCTGCATCCCCCTGTGCCTGGCACCCCAGTGAGTCCCTCATTTCCCTGCGTCTCTCGTCCCCCGTGCGCCCGGTACCCCCCAGGACCTCTTGCGCCCAGCAACCCGGAGCGCCCCGAGGCCCCAGTCCCAGCCCACACGCCCAGCGGCTGCGCGGGGGTGCAGAGTCCGAGCCGGCCGCGCTTCTCCTCCCCCTCCTCCAGCTGGCCGCAAGTGCCAGGTGTGGCGCTCCCGAGGTGCGCGGGCATCGACGGAACAGGTGACAGTGGTGAGTGCGGGAGTGGCTGAATTTGTTGATGCTGCTGCAGCCGCCGGGGCAACCGAGGGCCCGGTCCTGGGAAACGCGGGCAACGCCTCCACGGTGCTCCGGCGCAGGGCTTCACGGGGACCTCGGGGTCGCGACGGGAGCTGGGGCGCTGCTGGTGGGGACGCTCGGCGGCTTTGGGATGGGCCTAAGGGCGAGCGCGGGCTCTGGGCTCCAAGGGGAGGGTGGGCTGAGCAGAGAGCGCCCCTCGGGCTCTGAACGCTCCCAGACCCCTGCTTGATGAGCCCACCCAGGCTTGTAACGGATGTATGGGGGGAAGCGCTCCCCCTCCTCGCCGCGTCTGAGAGCGCCGACACTGCCCAGGGAGGGACCAGGTGCCTTCCGAGGCTTCTTAGTGTTCGCTCCCTTCCCGGGTCTCGCCACCCGCTGGGGGGTTGATGGCACCGCAACACTTCCCGCCCCCCCCCCCCCAAGCTGTCATTCATCCTCATATCTTGACGTACCCAAACCCGTCCTTGCTGATAAAATCCTACAAATATTGCATGGAAGTAATTCTCAAGTATAGACTTATGGAAGGGATAGTGCTTCTCTAAAGATCTTCAAAGTACTTCAAAAAGGATAGAGAAGTCCTTTGAGTTCTTTACAATGCGGGTTTCAGAGGTGATCCCATCTGTACCAAAGAGCAGAGCGACAGGGTGGGTTGAAGGGGCAAGGTGGGGAGGGAGAATCACTTTACAAACTAGTGCGATCTATGGAGCTGAACTTGCCGTGCGCAACCCTCAAGGTTAGAAAAAGAGCTAAAGAGCTTCCAGGGACGCCTGGGTGGCTCAGTCGGGTAAGCGTCCGACTTTGGCTCAGGTCATGATCTCGCGGTCCGTGAGTTCGAGCCCCGCGTCGGGCTCTGTGCTGACAGCTCAGAGCCTGGAGCCTGTTTCAGATTCTGTCTCCCTCTCTCTCTGACCCACCCCCGTTCATGCTCTGTCTCTCTCTGTCTCAAAAATAAATAAACGTAGAAAGGAAGGAAGGAAGCTTCCAAAATGTAAAGGCGGTCTGTCTGAACAGCACTGGGCTTTCACTTTAAAAAACAAAAACAACGACGTCAAGTAGTAAGGAACCAGGGAAGGTGGGAAACAGACTTGTTTCCTGCATCTTCCCTGACTCGTGTCAGCATGAAGGTAAGCCCTGGGTTTCCTCGTTGTTCTCCCCCCGCCCCCGCCCCCCACAATCCCACTCCCAGGGGGTAACAATTATTAGTTTAGAATCAATCCTCTGCACTTCTCCCCCTCAAATATGCAAATGTACCCACTCAGCCACTTCTGTGAACCCTGAGGACGTGGCAGGCTGATTTAAGGACTGCTAAGAAGGCACCCTTGATTCCTGGCTGGTATTGCCTGGAGGAGAAGGAGGAGGCAGAGCCTTCAGAATTACGGCTGACCCTGCCCTTCCACCTGATCCCTATAACAGGATACCGAAATCCAAAGTGCATCTGTGTAAGGTTTCCACTGGGTCAAGTGTGTGAAAGTGACTTGCTTGTGAAATGTGGGCAAGTCAAAACGTAAGGAAATGTCTACTCAAAGACACACTCCTTCTGAGCTTGGCAAACTCTAAACGTGAGTGACTATTTGTCAGGGACGCACAGTGCAGTTCTTTCAAGAATCTACCTGCTTCCAAACGAAACTGGAAGCAAAAGGATCCATATTACTTGTTGAAAGGAAAACCCTGTCCTTCCCTGCCCTTCCTTAGAACCACGTCAAGGCTGAAGACCCACGTGAGCCACAGACAGGGTAAAGGCCATGTTTGTTAGTTACAGTCTTGCTGGACTTCTGCCTCCTCCGTGTTCCTTAATTTAAACTAGCTGGCCTTAACTCTTTTATTAGTGGAGGATTGCATTTTGCCAAAGAAAAAACTTCATCCACATATACATCGTGTTTTAAGGTCAGCAATCCTAAAGTCTTAAACTAGTCATTAGTTTGTTAATCGTCTGTGATCCCTCGAGGCCTTAGTCAGGGCGAAAGCTGCCTGAGGTCCCTCAGCAGAGCTCCAGACGTCAAGGATGTCCATACCAGTGTGTGTTGTCATAGGCAAAGCCACTCAGCCATTGTGTCTATCCATGCTAACGTTCAGGCCGACCTTGAAGTTGTTACAGAGCTGATAATGTATTATACTGTGTGCAAAATTGCTCTTTTTGTTGCCATTTGGTACATCTTTCCTTTCCTTGAACCAGGAACTCTAGGTTTTGTATAGCTGGCATTTCAGTACACATTTTACCACTGTCTTTTTGTTATAAGCGAGGAACTGCATTTTCTACAAGTAAATCTCCCAGGTTACTGATGCTTATTCCTTCCTGGGTCTAAACTGTTATTTTAATAACATTTCCAAGTGTTCAAAGACTTCATGGTCATATACTGAAAATACTCTTACTACATCAAGCATTTCTCTAGGCTGGTCAAGGCACAGATGTGAGCCAGCCGCCGTCGCTGTGGGGCAGACATCCCAATGTGTGTAGCCCGTAACGTGGCTCCCGCACTGCTGGGGAAGGAGGAGGCATCACTGAGGCTGATGCTTCTCCAGCTTCTGCCAGTGGGTTAGACCCTGCACCGTCCTGACCGCTCACTGAGACCCAGCCAGGCCCGATGGGTCCCGTCTGTTTTCAGTCCCGTCTGTTTCTCTGCATTGTTGTATTTGACATCACCACTTCCCTTCTTAAGGTGCTCCTTGTCCCTAGGCTTTGGTAGTAGTGGGTGGTTGGCTTGTCGTACCTGCTTGTGCGCGTTCTCTCACGTGGGTTCCTCCTTTCTACCTAACAAGGAAATGAAGGGCCCTTCTCTCTGAATGTTCCCCGGGGGCAGTACCTTATAGGGCCTCACGGAGCCACCTCATCGCTGCTGACCCCAAAGTATTTCTCTCTGGGGGAGGCTTTGTTCCCAGGCCTGCCCTTTTCCTTCTTATTCCACTTCTGGAATAAACATCGGTCCATACAGTGGCATAAAAACATGCTTGTTTATGACTCATGGAGGCTAGCTTCCTTTTACTGGAGTGAAGTTCACCTCTGCCGTCAGTCTGTGGCCTGTTGCTTTATTTGCTACACTTTGCTAAGTCGAGACTTCTCAGTTCACTTGGGGAAAAATACAAAGGCTTCTCTGTTTCCCTCACTTCTGGAAGATATGCCTCTTCACAGTTTTTAAGAATATTCTATGAAGCCTGACTACTCTTTTTGTCTCGGTTTCCCCGAAACAATCTGTTTCCTTGAACAACCTGTTTCCTGGTTTTTCTTTTCCTTTTAGTGAGCTATTTCCTTCCTGCTTATATGGTTGTCTGCACTTTCCCAGGATGGGAGGGTGACCAGTGTGTGCTGTCTAAGGCTTCTCCGAGCTCCTGTCTCAACTTTGATATATTAAAATATTGAGGGGAGAAGAGCAAGACATTTTAGATCTTGCACTAATAGCCAGTGACATAAAATATCCTATTAAGAGGACCAGGAGTGGGTTGGATCAATACCTTGCTTTCTTCATTTAGCTAGCTAGTTGCTTTGCTGCTCCTTTAGCTGGAGCAAAGTAAATATTCCTGGGGGCGCCTGGGTGGCTCAGTCGTTAAGCGTCTGACCTCGGCTCAGGTCATGAGCTCGCGGTTTGTGAGTTCGAGCCCCGCGTCAGGCTCTGTGCTGCCAGCTCGGACCCTGGAGCCTGCTTCAGATTCTGTGTCTCCTCTCTCTCTGTCCCTCCCCTGTCATGCTCTGTCTCTCAAAAATAAATAAATATTTAAAAAAAAGTAAATACTCCTATAATAGTTGTTAAATAGGTTTCATGTACATAAAATTTCATTTAACTCCTTTTTATATTATCTATAAGATAGCCTGGATCTTGTATAATTTGACACGTCAGATCACTCATCCTCTTCCTAGAATGGCAGGATTTAATTTTCTTGTCTTCAAGGATTTTTTTTTTAGGTGTGCTCCGTAAGCCTTTTCTCCAACAATGACCCAGTGCCCAGTTAAGGAAACATAATGGGTAAGAAGAACAATATGGTGCGTATCTTTTTTTATTGAGGATGGCTGTCCTGAGGGCAGCATAGGGAGAGGACCAGAAATGACTGCCAGCACTTATCTAGTCCAGAAGTTAAAGACAATAAGGACTTTGTATAATCAACTGTAGTACGTAACTGGAACACTGGTGCTTACTGAGGCGTGATCGTTCGCATCCAATGAGGAGGTACAGGACCACAACTAACTAGGTCAAAGCTGTTCATGCCCACAAGGTGTGTCATTGGCCTCTAGCACCTGGACCTAAGATTCCAGCACATGAACTTTGTTCTCCCATTTCTCAGATTTTTGTCCTAGCCTGTCTTTTACTCAGTGAATGGATCGCGTGCCAATGGCAGGCTAGGTGCTGTGGGGAAGTAAAAAATGTACAGACAGACCCTGGCCTCAGTGAGTACAGATTCTAGAAGGGCTCGAGGACAATGGCAAGGAGTTCTTGCTTTGCAGGGGGAAGAGAGGCTCATGCTGGTGAGGGTCCAGGGTTCCTCTGCATCATAGGAAGCTTTTCACCTTGTAGGGCAGGCACCGTGGCGCAAAAGTGGGAGCTGGGTTCAAACCCCTGTTCTAGCTCTTGCTAACTCTGACCTTATTCATTTCTTAACTTCCTGAGCCTCACTTTTATTCATCTGACGTGCCTGTCTTGTCAAGGTATGCACGGGTCTGGCATAGAATAGAACTAGTCTCTCTCTCCTCCTCATACGGACTTCACCGTCGAGTTTAAGTTTCAGGTGCCATGATTAGGTTGCCAACAAAGCCAATTCTCAGTGTAAAGCATCTTAGGTAAAATCCTCATTGCCCCATCTACCAGATCACCAGAGACAGGACTGGGAGCAGGGGGCTCTGTAGCACCAGCTCAGCAGAACGTGGGCATCTTGTCCGTCAGGTTGTGTAACCGAGGAACCTGGTGTAACTCCTTGTAATCAGGGCAAAAGTTCAGAGGCTGTGTGCCAGCCCCACCGCTGTGTCAGTTCAAGGCTTGGATTCATCTGGTGGCTCTCTGATCAATCTAATGGGGAGCCTGCATCAGAGGCCAGTGACCTGCCACAATCCCCTTGCCGTTGCCTCACTAGGAACAAATAACGCAGTGACTCTGGCGGCCTAGAAGGGAAAGGAGCTGTCGGTGTTCACCGAGACCACTGTGGTCCTTTCAACCAGAGCAGCCCCAGACTGATGATTAAGTGATGTTTATTGCTTGAGGTTAGAAGTCCAGAGATAATTATGTCCTACTTCGTTTCCTTGTTAATTGAGTGACCTTGAGAAACCACTCTGAGCCTCGGTTTTTCCCATCTGGGAAATGGGGTAATACTTTCCTTGTAAAGTTGTGATGATAATTAGTTAGTATGTATAAAAAGTTAGCATAAGCTGGCCATAGCAAGTGCTTGGATGCAAGCAGTTAGAAAGCACTAATATGATGCTAGCTGAATACACTTCAGACCAAACCTGTGCTAACAATCTGGGTCTGATTCCTAGAATGCCCCCCCCCTTTTTTTTTTTATTTTGGCCAAGGATAATATGTAGATACTCACTGAAACTGGCTGGTCATGCTATGAGCATGAACTTAACCTGATGGTTTTTGAGAGCCGGTTCATTACTACACTATCAGTTTCTCATATAGAAAATTACTTGCTAGATCATTGAATTTTCACTTATGTCCATTTGTAGAACTTCAAGTTAGACCACATACTATTGAAAACCTATTTGCCTAGCACTAATCTAGGCATTATGGGAGATACAACAAAGAAGCTTTTTCCCTGAAGGAAATTCCAATCTAGTTGGGAAAATAAAGCTTAGATAAATAAATGGCAATATGTATGTGTGGATGTGTGTGACTGTATGTGTGTAGGTATATGTGTTTGGATATGTATAAAATAAAGTGCTAAATCCTAGGTGATAGTATAAAAGCCCCTACAATTTTAGCCTTCATGGGGTTAATCTAGACGGTCCATTTTATGTGTCAGAAATCAGTGATGTCCTCACTTTGTATCTTCTGTAAGATTGTCCTAAAAATAAGGCCCTTCGTTTCATTCTTCTGAATCTCACTCTACAAGTATTTGTCCAGATCATCAACAACGACTTGAGTGCCTGCAGTAGGTAGGATACTGTTTAGGTGTGAGGCCAGTGCAGCTGTAGGCTCTCATCCCTCGGGGCCTGGGGGAGATTAAGTGAGGTCATGTGTCACTTCTCACAGCACCTGACATGAAGCGAGAGCCACGTGAACTATTGATAACTTACGTTGATATTCTTTCCAATAATTTCTTTGTGGGTATACCCCTAAATTTAAAAAGCCCACCGTCCTGGGTGAAAACTATGCATTTCTAGACTGTTCTCCAAAGAGACTGAACCAGCTCCTAGTGCCACCAGCAAGGCACATCTGTTGCCCCTTATGGAGTTACTTTTAAATCACTTCTTGCATGTGTGTTTGAAAGCATGCACTGGTGTGTCAAAGGTGGTTTTGCATTTCTTTGCCATCAAAAGCCTCATATGCTCCATGGGGCGCCTGGGTGGCTCAGTCAGTTACGTGTCCGCCTTCGGCTCAGGTCATGATCTCGCAGTTGGTGGGGTTCGAGCCCTGTGTCAGGCTCTGTGCTGACAGCTTGCTCAGAGCTTGGAGGCTGCTCCAGATTCTGTCTTCCTTTCTCTCTGTCCCTCCCCCGCTCACACTCTTTTTCAAAAATAAATAAACATTTAAAAAATAATTAAAAAAATGAAATCTTAAAAAAGTGTTAAATAACTACTAAAGCAGTAAGCTTCTCATTTATCCCCCATTTTATATATATACATAAATGTATAATATTTACATACATATTATATACATGTATATTATATATGTACATATAATATACATATATGTATATATGCGTGTACATATACATATACATATATGTATATATAATATGTATGTATGTATAATTTGACAACCAAAGGTTGGAGGTTTTCTCCCTCAGAAAATTGTCTTGATTTGGTTTTGTTCGTTATTTTCCCTCTCTGTGTCAGTTTACTTTATTTTTTAATAATTTTATTATGTTTATTTTTGACAGAGACAGAGCGCAAATGAGGGAGGGGCAGAGAGAGAGGGAGACACAGAATCGGAAGCAGGCTCCAGGCTCTGAGCTGTCAGCACGGAGCCTGACGCAGGGCTCTAACTCATGAACTGTGAGATCATGACCTGAGCCGAAGTTGGATGCTCAACCAACTGAGCCACCCAAGAGCCCCTGTGTTAGTTTTTTTAATAGTGAAACTTTGAATTAATTCTTTGTTAAATGTGGAATTTACTCCAAAGTGTCATGTGACATATGGCCCAAAGTTCCTTTCCTTCTCATTATTCCAACAACAATTATTATAGTGTTCTGTTGTTCCTCATCTTTTCTAAGTTAATTTCTAAATGTTAGTTTATTGCTCTAGTGACCACTATATGGATTTTCGATTCCTGGCTTAGTTTTACAATATGTAACTTTTGTGTGTGTACCTAATTCTTTAACTCTACTTGGCTAATTCATAACCTCTTAAGACTTTTCAGCAATAGGGGTGCCTGAGTGGCTCAGTCGGTTAAACGTCCGACTTCAGCTCAGGTCATGATCTCACAGTTTGTGAGTTTGAGCCCCAAGTCAGGCTCTGTGCTGACAGCTCAGAGCCTGGAGCTTGCTTCCGATTCTGTGTCTCCCTCTCTCTCTGCCCCTCCCCTGCTTGTGCTCTGTCGCTCTCTCTCAAAAATAAACGTTAGGCAAAAAAAAAAAAAGACTTTTCAGCTATAAAACTCATGTTTGCAAAATCGAATTCTTATTTCTTTTTTGAGTTTGATGCTCTTACCACTTCTTTCTCACATATTTACTACAAGGACTTTGAATGTTCTAGTAAAATAGGCATAATGATGGCTGTGGTTTTTAATTGTTTGTGTTATTTGTTTCTTGGATATCAGGATTTTCAATGATCCCCAACTACTGATTTTCTTTCTTTCAGATGCAAATATGAAAACTGTTTTAATTTGTATACTTCAAACCTCTCTTTGAAGATTCCTTTTTTGAAGATAATGTCAAAGATATTTTTTACTTTTCTCCTCCATTTCCAGGCCCCTGACATTTATGGGATCACAGACCAAGAAAGTCCTGCTAACCCCCCTCATGCACTCAGCTCGCCCTTTCCGGGTCTCCAACCATGACAGAAGCAGCCGGCGAGGGATGATGGCCAACAGTCTGAAGGAGCTTCTTAGCAAGGTGCCAGGAACCCCGGGGCTTTCCCATCCCTCACAGGAGGGCCCCTGACCGCATGCAGGGCTATGGGCTTAGATACTAAGCCAGGGCAGAGACAGAAATGCCACTGTCATGGCCTTGGAGAGTCTGAGGGGAGAGAGAAGAAAAGAATGAAAGGGAACATTATTACATCTCTGTACCATAAAAGATTTAGCTACAGACACAAAAGCCTTAAAAACAGTCATCAATTGATAATACAGCCTTTCTTCTTTGACAAGGGAGAATACAGGGAAGCAGCAACCTTTGGAAATCTGTTTTTGGTTATAAAGCCCGGAGAAAAATAGTCCTTAATCTAAAACAGTGTCCTAGATCACCAAATAAGGAAGAATCACAGACTCTCTGGAGTCTGTGGAGTCAGGTTATGGAAGCATAACCCAGACAGAGACACCTATGGAAAGAAGAAATGAACATCCAACATGCAGACCCTGAAGCAAGAGAGGGTCAGATGCGTGATGTGAGCCTAAGGCTCTTTAAATATGATTCTGTTGCATTCTTCATTTTATTTGGCAAAATAAGTGAGTAATTATAGAAACTCTAAATTTGATTCGGTGTCTTCATTAATCTCATGTCCTTGAGATCTCTGAAGAAGATTGGTCCATTAAAAATCTTTTCTTTTTCCAAGCCAAGACTGAGTCCGAGATGCCAATGAAGGTAGATCTTTATCATTAAAGTTTTAGCAAAATCAGATCACTTCTGAATCTATAACTTAGTCAATGGCTTTGAGTGGTCAAAATGGAATCTCTTCCTTTATTCCATGTCTCTGATGTGTTGTCAATCTAGACCCTGGATGCCTTAGTTATCACCAGCGGACTGGTCACTTTGGTGCTGGAGGAAGACGGAACCGTGGTGGATACGGAAGAGTTCTTTCAGACCTTAGGAGACAACACACATTTCATGATCTTGGAGAAAGGGCAGAGGTGGACACCGGTAAGCAAAAACACTTGTCCAAACGGCTACCGGGCAGACTTTTTTACCCACAAAAGTGCATTCCCTACTTTGGTGTTGACTTGTCCTCTTTCTGAATATGAACTTCATATTCACCTAATAATTGGATCTGCTACCCTCAACAGGATTCTTAAATGTGTTCCTAGGGAACTTAGCATCTTAGTGAACCTGGGCTATAGGATTTAAAGCAAGCAGTTCTGGGAAACAGGTTTAGGCCAGTAAGTAGCTATGGGTCCTTTTAAAGCACACAGATTGACCTGGTGACCATTCACTGTCTCTGTCCTCAGGAGGCCAGCAAGCTAACACAGCCAGTGAAATTAGGTACGTGTGTGTGTGTGTGTGTGTGTGTGTGTGTGTGTGTGTGTGTGTATGAATGTACAGTGATTTAGAAAGGTAAACAGAGGGGTGCCTGGCTGGCTCAGTCAGCAGAGCATGCAGCTCAGGTCATGATCTCTTTGTTTGTGGGATTGAGCCCCACATTGGGCTCTGCGCTGCCAGTGTGGACCCTGCTTTGGGGTTCTCTCTCTCTCCCTCCCTGCTTGCACTCTCTCTCAAAAATTAAATAAATAAACATTAAAAATAAATAAAATAAAATAAAATAAAAAACAAACCAAAAAAGAAGAAAGGTAAAGAGATGGAATAAAGACTTCTATGTCCAGGAAAACTACAGATTATATACATATCTTGGAAAACCTTCCCACTATAAAACACCTAAAAAAGTAAAGCAAAATTTTAACACGTATTTTATATGCCTAACTGACCTTCCAGAAAGGAAAATCTTCAGAGGCCAAAACTTTTATGGGAGCCAGAATCTAGAGAAGTGATGTCTTACCCCTGAGCACCTCACTCATGGCCATCCACTGACTTCAGTGACTTTGGGCTGCAGTTTTGACAGGTGCTGGCAGGACAGGAGACAAAGTCTTGGGCTGACACAAGGTAAGGGGCCAGATTTTAGATGCCCACATAAAGCAGAAGAATCTTAAAGGTCTCTCCCAAGAATCTGTGGCCACCAGCTGCCCTCATGAGGTTTTAGGGACTGCTGATTCCAAAAATACCCAAGAGAACTTTTAGTTTCCAGAGCCCCAGGAAGGGAGGCATCAGTGGAAGGAGTTTATTCATTGAGTTTTGCTCACCTGGTCCCTCCCTCCAGCCCCAGTGACCCAGGGTTGACCATGCCCCCACATAACCAGCAGGAGAAATAGGTTCAGAATGAATCAAATCACAAAACGTAAGGACTTAAAGCACTATAAGTGAGAGTAAGCAGAAATAATAAAGTCAGGCCTCCAAAGACCTCAGATGTTGGAATCATTGGATACAGAGTATAAAATAAGTGTATTTAAAATGTTCAAAGAGTAATCAAAACTAAGAAGGGACGAAAGGTAATCCAAAGGACAAGGTAGACTTGAAAGAACCAAATAGAATTTCTGGAAGCGAAAAACACAACAATTAAACAGAGACAGGCATCACTGAAGATAATAAGAAAAAACCTGGAAGATCTGTCTCAAGAAGGTTCCCATCATGTAGCACAAGAAGGTAGAGGTAGAAAACACAAAGGAAGCTGGAGACATGACTGAGAAGGTCTAATATATGTTTGACATCCTTAGGGTGTAATGTTTTTGTTGTTGCTGTTGTTTTAAACAAGGCTGTACATAAACCATTTTTTAGCTGTTGTTGTTTTTTTCTTTTTAGTAGGCTCCGCACCCAACATGGGGCTTGAACTCAAGACCCTGAGATCAAGGGTCACATGCTGACTGAGCCAGCCAGGCACCCCTCCATAAACCATTTTTTAAATGACAATTACAACTCCATTAAGAGTTTTGTTCATCAAACGATACAATAAAGTATGTAAAATAATAAGCCACAAGTGAGCAGAAGGTGTTTTCAACATAACCCAACAAAAGATTAGTATTTGATAAATTTGGGGAACTCACAGAAATCAATTATGGAAACAATGGACACTCTAATGGAAAATGGGCAAAAAAACATGAACTGGTATCTGAAGAATGGACAGTAAAACATAGTAAAAAATTTTCAACCTCACTGGTGATTAGGAAAACGTAAGTTAAAACCACAATAAGATACTCTTTTACACGATTAAATTTGGTATTATTAGGGTTTTCCATTTTTTAAGATGTGGAGCAATGAACTCTCTTACACTCTCACCAGCAGCTGTTTAAAACAGTTTACCTTTATCCCATAGAATTGAAGCACCACCTATGACCTGACAAGCCCTCTCCTAGACGTACAGTCAGCACATAGACACCCAGCCATGTGCTTCTACATAAATACATGCAAATAAATACACAGGTGACTATCCATTGAATGGAATATGCTTCGGCTGTGAAAATGCATGAAGTACAGCTACAGGGACCTATATGAATAAATCTCATCAACTCTGTTGAGTGAAAACATCACAGGATAACCCATTAAGCAAGTAATCTTCAAACTTTTTGACCTCAGGACCCCTTTACACTCCTAAAAGTTAGTGAGGACCCCAAATAGCTTTTGTTTATGTGGATTTCAGTGGAGTCTATAGATATCCATCAATTAGAGGTTCTCAGCTGGGAGCGATCTTACCCCTTGTCTGAAGACATTTTTGGTTGCTACAACTGGGATGAAAGGGGTACTGGTGGCATCTAGTGGGTGGAGATCAGGATACTATGAACTATTCTACAAGGCACAGGACGGCCCCTGTGACAAAGAGTTATCTGGCCCCAAATGCCAAAGTGCCAAAGTTAAGAAACTATAAGCTATAGGGGTGCCTGGGTGGCTCAGTTGGTTAAGTCTGACTTTGGCTCAGGTCATGATCTCATGGCTCGTGAGTCTGAGCCCCACATCGGGCTCTGTGCTGACAACTCAGAGCCTGGAGCCTGCTTCAGATTCTGTGTGTCCCTCTTTCTCTGTCCCTCCCCCACTCACACTGTTTCCCTCTCCCTCTCTCTCTCCCTCTCTCTCTCTCTTAAAACTAAATAAACATTTTAAAAAAATTTTTAAGAAACTATAAGCTATATAGATATTACTTATATTTGAAATTAAAGCTGAGAAAATTGTAAATACGTATTTTAAATTAAAATTAATTTTAATTTTAAAATTAAATTAAATGTAATGTTGAAAATTAAATTACTAAAAATAATAACCCAGTACTGATTAACTTAGATTATATATTTTTATAAAAAAATAACTATTTTCCAAAACAAACATATTTAATAAGTGACATCTTTTTACATTTTTGCAAATCTTTTTAATGCCTAACCAAATAGAAGATGGCTACATTTTCATATCTGCTTCTATATTCAATCTGTTGTAATACATTGTTTTGGGAAGAAAATGGGACCTCCCACAGATATGTAGTTAGAAAAGGGAGAGCATTTTAATGGTCTTTTCAGATCATTGAGGATATTCTTCTTTGATATGACACCAAAATCCATTAAGTGGTCTTTTCCTAAAGGCTGCGGCAGTGTGGAATCTGAGGGCATACCAGTGAAGTTTCCTGTTTCATTCGAATCATTGGTTTATCTTGTGCTTTGGCTGGATCGTTTTCCCAGGGATGATTTTATAACCTCATGCATCGGTTCTTTAGAAAATGTTGATTTCATTGAGTGATGCAGGTTTCTCAGCTGGGTAGTAGAAAATTCCTCCACTCATGAGAGAAAGAGAACAAAAAAGGCAAATTTCACCTTGGTGTTTATTATGAAAATAGTTTTGATCTCTCAGCCCCCTGAAAGGGTCTCTGGACCTCAGGTGTCTCCAACGTACATTTTGGGAATCTCCACATTTAACCAATTATAGATAATCCGAAAATGTACAAAATTAGCAATATGATGTTTGAGACTCATGTGTGCTAAAAATAAAAGGGAGTGATTCACAACTTAGATGGTCTCCTCTTGAGGGGAGGTGGAAGAATATAACTGGGGAGAGGCTTATGGGTGATAACAGGTTGCCAACATTTTATCTGGAGTGGTGAGTATACCCATCATCTACCCATGATACATACAGATCAGTATGTGTACTAATATCCGTATCAAATATTTCATCATTTTTCCAACTGGAAAAAAGACTACAGACCAATTATAAAAAACATAAAATTTAAAACATAGTATCTCTGAAGCAGGTGAGGAGATCATGCCAGTAGATTAGAAGAGCGTGCGGCGAATTAGACAAATCAATTATTTATTTATTTATTTACTTTAATTTTAGCTTTTTTTTTTTTTGAGAGACAGCACGCAAGAGTGGGGGAAGGGCAGAAGGAAAGAGATTGAATCTTAAGTAAGATCTGTGTTCAGTGAGGAGCCTGATGCAGGGCTCAATCTCATGACCGTGAGATCGTGACCTGAGCTGAAATCGAGAGTCAAGTTGCTCAACCAACCGAGCCACCCAGGCTCCATTAGACAAATCTTTTAAAAGACAATCTTGAGCTGGACTACTTTTTGTTTGAGAGATATGTTTTGGGCAGTATAATAGCCCCCAAAGAGGTCCACATCCTGATCCCTGGAGTCCAGGGAGGTGTTACTTAGCAAATGGACCTCGCAGGTATGATTAAGTTAAGGATCTTGTGCCAGGGAGACGGTCCCAGATAACCCAGGGACCAGTATCATCCTGGGGTCTTCACAGAGGGAGAGGAGGGTCAGAGTGAAGGCCAGAAGCAGAGAAAGAGGAGGGGAGAGGTGAGAAGCTGAGGAATGAGGGCTCCTCCAGAAGCTGGAGAAGGTGAGGGGGCCATGTGTTCCCGGCAGCCTCCGGAAGGAACCATACTTGGCGGCTCGTTGTGAACTGCCAACCTCCAGAACGTAAGGGTCTAAGTCTCTGTTATTTCAAACCACTAAGTTTGAGGCCAATTTTGTTTGACTCGGATGAGAACATCCAGCCAAGAACTAGTCACCAGAGGACCCCCTGCATCTTCAGTCTGAGTGCCTCTGAGGCCTGTGAGGAAGCAGCACCCTGGAGCCCTTTCAGGGTGAGGCAGGGGGGCAATCATTTCTTCTTCTTGAGCCAGCGAGTTAGAGAAATCCAGGTCACCAGCAGATTAGCTTTGTGAGGGCTGGGTTTTGAGTTAAGACCAGACTTAAGGAAGACATTTAGGGGGAATAAGATAAAAGCTTCCATATGTCAGAAAGGAGTACAAGGCGGTGAGAAAGAACAGTGGGAGGATTACAGGTAAAATTCCCCCTTTTTATTCTGTAATCTTAATTTTTACTTTTATTATTATTTTTTATCTGAGAGAGAGCCAGTGCATGAGCAGAGGAGGGGCAAACGGAGAGAGAGAATCTTAAGCAGGTTCCACACTCAATGCAGAGCCTGATGCAGGGGCTCGATCCCACGGCCCTGGGATCATGACCTGAGCTGAAATCAAGAGTTGGATGCCCAACCGACTGAGCCACCCAGGCGCCCCTGTAATCTTAATATTTAAAAATGATGTTTCCTAACTGCTGGAAAGCACCCCCTAAAGGGGCAGCAGAAACTCTTGTGTGTTAAACAATGGATTTTACCGTCAATATCTCCTGTGTGTGCGGGAGGAGAGAAGGGTGGCTCCACCAAGAAGCATTTGGACACTTTTAGGGGAATTTATGTTTTAACTTCACATATAGTTGATTATTGGCATTGATGAATTTAACATTTATAGCCTCAACTGCCCCCAATCCCAAAGGTTCCAGAGACGTAGTAACTGTACTGATTGTGTAAATTTGAATACTACAAGATTGGTGTGTGAAGCAAGCCTGCAGGGAGAGTCGCCCCTGGGCTGGCATTTGTACCTTGGCATGGCTTCTTTCTCTTCTTGCTCTCTGCAAAGCTTTCTATGGGGAGGACGCTACCGTGCTCTTTATAAACCTGGGGATTGACAGAGGTCTCTGGCTTTCTCCCCTGACCTAAAGGCTCTACTGATGTTTCAGGAGGACCTAGAGGGGCGATTGTAACCCATGTCCCCAGGAGGTCTGTTTCCATCCAGGGTGGTGACTAGAAAACACAGGAAGCCCTGGGAAGTTCTCACCCTGCCCCTTTCTTCAGCCACTTGATTCTGAAACTTTCTTCCCGGCAGCCTCTTGTAAAGTGGAAATAGTGCTCCCTGCTCCTCTTTAAGCCAACGGTGCTACAGTCCTGAGACTGCCCGTGTCCACCAAACACAACCATCTACTGAACCCCTACAGTCCAGCCCCGGAGCCACACCGCACTCATCCCACGTCACTGAACTGAAAGTAGCTTAGGGAAGGATACTTTCTAATGGGTTTGGACGTGATAGCAGTATGAGCACATTGATGGGCTGAAAACATGCCTTAGGTAATTAGCAGCTCAGTCACTAGCAGATTTTAAGCCAACAGAGTCAAAACTAGCAAAAACCCAGAATTACACAATTTGCACGTCAGAGCCGGAGATGCTCCTTAAGTCTCTTCCTCCCTCCATGGTTCTAGGGTGGTAACCACGTCCCAGCCCGCCAGCAGCCAAAGAAATCGGGAATAGCAAGAGTCACCTTCGACTTGTACAAGCTGAATCCCAAGGATGTCATTGGCTGCCTCAACGTGAAGGCCACCATGTATGAGATGTATTCGGTGTCCTACGACATCCGGTGCACGGGAGTCAAAGCCCTGCTGAGGTAACAGACATGGGGGTCAACTGGGTTCTGGAAACCGCACCTGGGCCATTCCTAGCCTGCTGCTTTGCACTGCCAAGCCCAGCCCCCCGGGGGTGCTGACCTGCCTGGTAGCTGCTGGCGTTCACGAATTCACGATGTCATACGGTACTTTTCCTCTTACACCCAGACTTACGTCAGAAAACAGAGAGTCTTGAGCCAAGGTGTATATACATTTTTTTCTTCAGGGACCATTAAATACTAAATGGAATCAAAACTAAATAATAAATATGAAAAGGAACCAAATTTCTTTTAAAAACTAGGGCTGTGCGCTTTAAAACCTTTATTCTAAGCAATGGCAGCTAAAACGGAGCCATGGCGATTCTGACCCGGTTTGCACAGAGTAGCCACGAACCCCGGAGGAATGCTTTTTGGTATCTTCTGTATTACTGCTAACTTGAACCTAGCAGCAAGGTGGCATGGGCCTGTGCCTTTTCCACATACCCACATGCCGTGGCAAGGGCACTGTCGCCCCACAGGCTGAGGCCAGTCTGGCAGATGCGGGAGCCTGTACAAGACAGATCCCCAATCCATACCCGCACCTTTCTGAACAAATTCTGTATGTTCACCAGGAATACTCTGTGGTTGTAACCAGGCTGGACACCTGCCCTGAGGCCTGGACTGAGAGGGACATCCATGGTCCCACCCAGCTTTGCCTCTGAGCAGCCAGCTGTGTGACCTTCAACAGGTTGCTTAATGTCTCTGAGACTTGGTTTCATCATCTTTTAAAAGAGAAGGTTGCTCCTAAGTGCTTTGATTGCATAGGCTCTAAACACACCTACTTCTTCTGTCCTCTAGTAAATTCGTATTGATCCTCTAAATAACCATTTCCTGTGGAGGGGTGGATGGAGGGGGGAGAGACAGAAGGTCTAAAAAGGTTGCAGCGGCTGACAGCAGCTTTGGAAGGACATGCTTTGGAAATGAGATTGGCCTCCTCTGATGGGGCCCCAGGCCCTGGCACAGAGGGAGCTCAGGCAGTGGCTTCTCAATGGCTTCCATTTCCCTCTCAGAACCATTAATGGCCAACTCATAGACAATTGTCACTGTGCCCGTGTTGAAATCTCAACACCTGACCCCCCGGGGGAGCTTCCTCTTTTAGCTGAGATGGGAGAAAATAGCTTGATTGATTGGTTTTCTAAAATGAGACAGGAGAGTTCTAACAACTTGGAAAAGTATAATGAAGAAAGTAAACCTCACCTAAAATCCCACCTCAACAAAATCTTTAAGAGGCAAATTCGGCCTTCTTGTCACTAATTCTAACCATCTGACATCTGATGGCACCACAAGCAGCCACAGAAGTCACCAAAGTCCCCACATCAAAGGCCTCACACCAGGGTCCTGTTGTGGGATCCCAGGGCCAGGGGGCTCTCCCGACCAGCACAGCTGACCCCCAGGCCTTGTGACATGACAGGTCTTTAAAACTGGAACGGAATCCTTTAACTCTGGACTCGGTAGAGAGTAAGAATTTGAGTCAAAGCCACTTTTTTAGTCTGAAATAACAGGAATGCCAGCCTCAGCCCTGAGGCGTAGAGGCCACAACAGGGCCAAGATGGGATGTCCCGGCCACCCTAAGCAAACTGGGTCACAGGATCAGTCTCCTTCAGCTTCTCCTTTCACACCTGACTTGCCTGATTTTAGTAACAAGCCCCAACACCCACGGTGGCCAGAGTGAGCAAGCTGCCAGAGGACAGGACTCACTGTGTGCTCTCAAGAGCACCGTCAGCCTACTCAGGGCTTCCTAGTTCCTGAACAACAGGCCACGTTTGGAAGCGGCTACAAGGAAGGTGGTCTTCGGCCTCCTGCATCAGCATGTGCACTGTAGCAGGCCCTGGCGGGCTGGGGGGTGGCTCCTTCAGTGAGCGGTGCCTGCTCTGAGCGGATGTTTGGTGGGAGGTGAAGGATGCCCGCACTGTCTGCCCCTCGCTGGCCCAGAGCTCCAAGCCTGACCTGTGCCCCGTCCCCTTTGTCGCAGGAGCCTGCTGCGGGTCCTGTCCCACGCCGCCCAGGTGACCGGACAGTTGCTCATCTACATCGGCACGTACATGCTCCAAGTGCTGGGTGACATGGACGAGCAGAGCCCTCCCCGGTCACACTCCAGACGCGGGTTCACAAGTGGCTAAGGATGCACGCTGCAGGGGACCCAGCCGGCTCTTGACCCAAGTATTCGCTCTCAGATGATGAATTTTGAAGATGCTTCTGTTCTAAACCACGGGCACTTGCACAAGGCCGGTCACTTGTACTGCGGGGTGGCACGCAGGGGAAGGTGGAGGGGTGGAGGCACACGAAATGGGGGCTGCAGGAGGGGACGCCCTGAGGGGAGGAGATTCGTAGGGGCCTGGGGGACAGGAAGGACCAAAGGGCAGGCTAGTGTGGTGGCCCCGGAGCCGCACAAACCTGTGTTAGGCCTCTCAGCTCCTCACCTCCTGCAATAAACCGATTGATCGCAAGAGCTACTTTTAATACGGGTAATTCTTCCTTGTGTCTCTTCCACGTTCCCAACAAACAGCACTCCTGCATGTAAGCAGAAGTCAGCCAGGATGCCCTGTCATGTTTAAGTCCCTGTTAGTACTCGATGCCAGTAAGCTAAGGAGATGTTACTCCGGGGGGGGGGGGGGGGCGGGGGGGGCGGGGGTGTTCTACTGTGGGTCTTGAATGAGCCCAGAGGGACCCAGAAGCTTCAGAACCTAAAGTTCTGGAGGGCTTCAGCCAGTGCTTATAGCCTTTTAAAGAAACAAAAACCAAAAAACAAAACGGCCCCCACAAAACTGCTTAAAAACCGCACTAGCGGACCACGTCTTCAGTTCCTAATGTCACCCAGGTTGTCAGTTGGGACCCACGGTTGTGAGTGGCAGGATAATGACCCAGGCCACTGGGTGGCTTTAGCTGCAGGTGCTGGGGAGTGCAGGCCCCCAAGTAAGGTAGCCAGAGATCCGTCTTTCCATCTGTCTTTTTTTTTTTTTATTTTAATTTTTGAGAGAGAAAGACACAGAGCATTGAGTGGGGGAGGGGCAGAGAGAGAGAGAGAGAGAATCCAAAGCAGGCTTCAGGCTTGGGAGCTGACGCACAGAGCCCAATGTGGGGCTGGAACCCATGAACTGTGAGATCATGACCTGAGGCCGGTCGGGACACTTAACCGACTGAGCAACCTCAGGCTCCCCTGTCTTTCCATCTCTTGGTCTTGCTTTCCTCTGGGTTGGTATCATCTCCAGGCTGCCCCTCCTCATATGTAAGTGAGATGCCAGCCCCACAGCAGGAAGTCCTGGGGTTGCATCCTGGGGAGAGGGTGTGCCACACAGGGCCACGGACCTGGTTCTGCAGACAGGGAAGGATCAGTCCCAGCCACACAGATGGGGTGAGGACAGTGTGCCCCCCGCCCCGAAGGAAACGGGGGAGCTTCCACTAGAATAAGGGACAGCACGATTTGTCTCCTAAGACTCCAGGAGACAAATGTACTCCTACTCAGATTTGTGAATTTCCTTTTAGGAAATGTTAGCACGGAGACCTCTCTCCTCTCCTGGCTGACCGTTCAGGCACAGTGAAAAGTCACTGCAGCGGAGAGGGCCCCACACCATCCGTGGGCCTCCTACCCACTGCCCAGGCCTTCTGGGGGGCGGGGGGGGGGGCTCGGCCTTCCCTCCCTTCACACGCAAGCCACAGCCCCTGCTGCAGTCCCAGAGGTCAGCTTTGCTCCGTCCTGGGCGCTCACCGGTCCAAGCTGCCTGCTGAGAGAGGCTTTCCCTGGCCCCATGAGGCAAAAGAGCCACACAGCATTCCTCAAAACACAGCCTCTGCCTCTAGCATTGTGACAATATAGCCATTTTAGCCCCCCTTCCCCCTGCCGTTTCTGTCGCCTTCTAGAATAGGACGCTGCTGCTGTAGAGAGAGTTCCACAGAGAAGGCTGAGAGGCAGTGCCTGTGCAGTCCCTAGAAGCCTCCTCAGTAGAGCGTTTCCTATATAAGGAGGTCTCTGCCGAAAGCCCTGCCCTCCGCGGGTTGGGGCTGGGGCTGTGCAGATGCTCCAGGAGGAAGGAGAGGGCCCCACAAACTGCTCACATCTCGCTGGCTCGTCCAGCCCAGTCTTTCCAGCACCTTCCGAGGAGGAGCGAGGAGGAGCGGAGCGCGGGGCCTCTCCCTGACTGAGGGCTTGCGTCACTTCCCAAGGATTCTGCAGTCCTGGAAAGCCACCGCCTGGCTTCCAAAAAAGGAATTTTCACTGAAGTGCCTGACCCTGTTGACTCAGCTGGCGCCCTCACTCGGGGCGGCGTGCCCTTGTCCTCACCGGCTCCACAGGAAACCCTGGCCTGTTTTGCAGGGAGGGGAATTAAGCAAAAGGACGACGAGGAAGTGCCATCCCACCATCAAAAGGAGGATTCACTCAGAAGGACTACTTAGGGTTTGGGTGTTCTCTTCCTCTTACCCTGTGTGGTGCTTTCCGGGGATGGCCCGGGATGGGCTCTCAGGGAAGGCTCCCGGGGCCTCTAGGCTCCAATGCACAAGGCCTGTGAAGAGAGGCAAAAGCTGATTTTGCAAACATCAAAGGCTTCTGGGGCCCTTCGTGAGGCTTTTGATGGGAGAGAACCAGCAGAATAAAAACCTGCTTCCTGTCTGGGCAGAGTCCCAACAGGTGCAGCTCCCTCTGGTCTCTGGTTTGAATTAAGCAACACGCACTCCAAACTGACACTTTCTTGTTCTAATCTTAGTGTTTGCACAGCCCACATTTCGTCCACTAGCTGGGAGAAAGGTGTGGTCCCCATGGTCAGCAGGAACGGCTGTGCTGCTGGTCAGAGACACTGCTGCTGGGTTTGGGATGTCACCAAAAGCTAAGTCAAGAGCTGAATCTGCTCCAGTGGCCTGTGTCCCTTTCAAGGGCTCAGGGTCTTTCCATGTACAATTTACTGACTTCTAGAAGCACAGTTCAGAAAACAGGAAATCATCCCTATGAGCTCAGAGTTCATGACCTCCCATGTCTGTGTGTACCCCAATGTGTATTCGTGTGCCCCCCGTCTCAGTCACACACAGCTCCACGTCCCCACACATCCTGGCATCTCCACTGGGTAACCAGATGAGCAGGGGACAGAGGACAGGCTTGGCATGGACTGAGAGCATTAGCATGAAATATTCCCAAAGCCATTACCTCACTGCCAGAGATGGACCCCAGTTAGAATCATCCTGCTGTGAACAGACTTCCCTGTCATAAGACTCTTTATCTGTAAAATTAGGATTAAAACGAGGTGGGCCAGGGGCACTTGGGTGGCTCCATCAGTCGAGTGTCCGAATTCAGCTCAGGTCATGATCTCACAGCTCGTGAGTTTGAGCCTCGCATCGGGCTCTGTGCTGACAGCTCAGAGCCTGGAGCCTGCTTTGGATTCTGTGTCTCCCTCTCTCTCTGCCCCTTCCCTGCTCATGGTCTGTCTCTCTCCTTCAAAAATAAATAAACATTAAAAAAAATACAAAAAATGTTTTAAAAATTTTTAAATGAGGTGGGCCAGAAAGTCCATACTCCCAGACAGGTCTTTCTTGGCACAGGTTTAAAAAAATGTTAACAGGGGCGCCTGGGTGGTTCAGTCAGTTGGGGGTCCGGCTTTGGCTCAGGTCATGATCTCACGGTTCGTGGGTTTGGGCCCCGCATCAGGCTCTGTGCTGGTGGTGTGGAGTCTGCTTGGGATTCTCTCTCTCCCCCCCGCCCCGCCCCTGATTGTTCATCACTTGTGTTCTCTCTCTCTCTCTCAAATAAATAAATAAACCTAAAAAAATAATTAAAAAAAAATGTTAACAGAGCGCCTCTCATCAGCCTGGAACTTTCTGATTCACCATGTTTCTACTCTTCTGCCCAGCCCTGGAGAAGGTGTCTGTCGCCTGCTGGCCCCTGGACCCCAAGTCAGCGACCCTGCTATAGGCTTTGTCAGACAAGGATCTTAAAACCGGAATCCAATTCCTCCAAGAAAAGTTCTCTTCCTCCTCACAGCATGACAACTATATGCATTTCTTCCTACACAGCAAAGGTGTGCACGACTACTCTCCAGAGCTGCCCCCCTCACAGAGAGAGCCACACCGTGGCCCTACGCCTTGCCCACCTGGGGACACGGGGTTGCTCTCCTTCAGAGCCCAGACCTAGGAGAATGTGGCCTTTCTCCAGGAAGCCACACCTGGAGTGCTCGTGGCCCACAGACAGTGACCTGCCCCCAAGTCTGAGGGGTGCTGTTCTCACTCAGCAGAGTCTCCTGTCTCAGGCTCCCAACTACTCTGTGATAAATAAATCGTATGTGAAGAAAACTGGGGGGAACATCCCTCTCCTTCCCCTGTGAGGACTCCAGTTCCCTGTTACAACTATCTCAGTACCTACGAGGGAGCTGGAACCACCCTCACATGAACAATTGCAAACACCTGGCTTGTCCTGGGGGTCCTCCCCGAGAAAAGCACAGCTCCAAGGGGGCTCCTTCCCCAATCTCAGAGAGGGGTCAAGGTTGAAATGTGCCACTGATAGCCACCCAGCGGCACAACTGGCCCCAAACTCTTTGAGCAGGTTTAAATCCCAGGCCACAGATGAGTGGACAAGGAGGGGACCTTTCTCCCCTCAACTTTGTGGGGTGGCAAACTGGGGAGATAAACCATACACACCATTCAAATGCATGTGGATTTTTATTTATTTTTTATTTTTTTAATGTTTATTTATTTTTGAGAGAGAGAGGGAGGGCCCGAGAGAAAGACAGGGAGAGATTCCAAGCAGGCTCCCCACTGTTAGCACAGAGCCTGACTCGGGACTCGAACCCATGAACCATGACATCATGACCTGAGCCAAAATCAAAAGTCGGGCGCTTAACTGACTGAGCCACCCAGGTGCTCCAGAAGTGTGGATTTTTATATCTGATGGTCAATTCACCGCTTCTTACATCAAGCCTCTGTTCCACTGAGTGGTCCCCCCCCCCCAAGCTCACACCCAAGGAGCGCCAGATGCTCTTGGGGGTAATATGTCAAGGCACCATACTGGGTTGTGTCCCACCCAGGCTTCCCCACAAGGTGCCCACTGGCTGCAGTCTTTGGAGCTCAGCCTGTGAAGGTCATACCGAATCTCCCCGGCCCCTCCTGCTCAGAAACAGGTCCTCCCTGGCCCGGCCAGACATGAGGGCCCCCCACCCATACAACTGTGGTGTTGAGGCTCCTGGTCTGTGCCAGGCAAGGACAGCTTCAAGGTGTGCTGGCTTCTCGGCTCCACCAGGAGGGGGAGTACAGGTCCATGCACGTCTCAGCTCCCCAGGTCTTCTGACTCCAGGATCTAGGATCCAGGATTCAGGATCTGACCCTTCCTAAAAGCACTCCCATCTTTTCTAAGTGAACCCAGCCTCTTCTTCTAGTACTTCCTTAGCAGAGCAAAGACCAGACTACGGACTGGGCACTCCCTCCCGGGGGAGGCTGGAGAGGGGGGTGGTTGTACACGCAGAAAAACTATCCTTGAAATCACTACCTTGGTCACAAATGCTGTGCCCCACACTCTCCTTGTCTACCTGGACATGATCCACAGGAAATCAATGAGGGGACAACTGACGTGGGATGGCATTCAAGCCTGCCAGCAGCAGCCTCACTGATACAGAGTTAGTCTTCAAACAAACAACATGAAACCTAAAGGGATGTTGCTTCCACTTGTTCCTGTACCTAAGTCACCTAAGGGTGATTTACCACTCCAAATGGCACTTCGCTTTAGAAGAGATTGCCTCTCTCCCCAAGGGATGAATCGTGCCCAGATGAGAGCACTTGGCTTAGGAGGACAGCTCCTGAGGGCCAAGCAGTGGCCTCAACATGAGTCACAGATGACACGATGTCATGCGTGTGTGCAGAGACCCTCCCACCGCACCCAGGATGCTCGTGCTCTGTCCTCACCCTTGGTATGAACACTCTGAGGGCTCACATCCCTCACAAAGGCAGCTTATTCTAGTTGTGGAGGGTTTTGTTAGTTTTTTGTTTTCGTTTTTAGCCAAATATCTGGGTCCCTAAAACTTCCGCCCACAGGTTCTACTTCTGCCCTCTGGAGTTATAAAGAATAAATCTTCCCTGCTTCCCCAGGCGGTGTCTTTAATCTCCGTGGACCCAGCCTGCACCCGCGGCCTGGGCCAGCTCTCCGGCCCCCCACCACGGACCCCCCAGCCAGAAGGGAGCGCTCCTGGTGGCCCAGGCTCCTTCCATCAACTCGGACTTCTCTGCCAGGGTGGCTGGGGGCAGCTGGTAACAGTGCAAGCTTTCGAAAGGCACAGGACGAAGGCAGATGGGGTTGGTGACTTGGGGGTCCCGGCTCAGAGTGCACTGCTCCAGAGGGGTCTGGGGCAAGTGCCAGAGCAGAGCAGCGAGGGTGAGGAGAGGGCATGCGGGGGAGAGGGCCTCTGCCAGCAGCCGGAGGAGCTTCTAGGGGCGGAGGGGGGAGGGGGAGGTGTCTCAGCCGCCAGTGCAGGAAGGACCTCTCTGGAATCCCTCCCCGGGCGACTTCTAAACCTCTGGGACACCGAGAAGATCCCCTGCCAGGCTCCCCCCCCCCCCCCCCCCCCGCCCCTGCCGGTCCCGGGACCCTGGAAGCCTCAGCGCGGTCTTTGGAGTGTGTGTGCTTATGCAGGTGTGAATGCATGCTGTGTGCATGTTTGCGCGTATGTGTGCTCACGAGTGCTGTGTGGGCATGTGCATACTGTGTACATGTGCGCATGCTGTTAACACGTATGTGTGTGCCTGCCGTGTGCATCTGTGCCCCTGTGTTGTTAGTGGAGAGACTTGAAACTGCTGAAGAGTTCATGTGGGAGGTAGGAGGGGAGGGAAAGCCCAAAGGTCTATTCTTTCCGTTATAACCTTATTTAAATATGAACAAACACAAAATCAGATAGGAACCCTCTATTCTGACTGCTTCTGTACAAATATTTTTTTCAAACTTACATAACAAACATAAACAAAACGGGGAAAACACTAAATTCAACTCAACAGCATTAATTTAATGTAGATGAAGTTAAACTGCATCTTGGAATGGACCTCTGACTTGCTGTATGAGGACTTTGTGTTGCTCAGATCACTGCAAAGCTTGCCTTCCTACAATACTGTCCCACCGTCTACCAGCACCTAAAACAGCATCTTCACATAGAAAGTGCCCAAGGGGCGCCTGGTGGCTTAGCTGGTTGAGCATTGGACTCTTGATTTTGGCTCAGATCATGATCTCAGCCCCCTCCCCCCACCTCCCTCCACCATCAGGCTCTGTGCTGGCAGCATGGAGCCTGCTTGGGATTCTCTCTCTCTCAAAATAAATAAATGACTTTAAAAAAGAAACAGACAACAGAGGTGCCTGAGTGACTCTGTCAGTTAAGCCTCCAACTCTTCTTTTTTAAGCTGCCAGCAGAAGCCAATGCTTCTGTGGGGCTGGAACCGTGAGATCATGACCTGAGCCAAAGTCAGACACTTAAACTGTCTGAGCCACCCAGGTGCCCCTGAGCCTCCAACTCTGGATCTTGGCTCAGGTCATGATCTCACGGTTTGTGATTTCAAGCCCCATATAGGGCTCTGTGCTGACAGCATGGAGCCTGCTTGGGATTCTCTCTCCCTCTCTCTCTGCCCCTCCCTTGCTCTAAATTAATAAATAAATAAATAACTTAAAAATAGACCTCAAAGTTCTAAGGGTCATCTGTCTTGTATGGTTAAAGTAACAAACATATTTAAAAATTAATTTTTAGGTGTGACAATGGTTACATTCCCAAAAAAACTCACTACCTTTTAGAGCTACAAACTGTAATATTTACAGACGAAGTAAATGATATCTGGGAAGTGCTTCAAGATACATGGGAGTTGGGGCGCCTGGTGGCTCAGTCGGTTAAGTGTCCGACTTCAGCTCAGGTCGTGATCTCACGGTTCGTGAGTTCGAGCCCCGCATTGGGCTCTGTGTTGACAGCTTGGAGCCTGGAGCCTGCTTCAGATTCTGTGTCTCCCTCTCTCCCTACCCCTCCCCTGCCCACACTCTGTCTCTGTCTCTCTCAAATATAAATAAACCTGAGCACTGGGTGCTGTATGGAAACCAATTTGACAATAAATTTCATATTAAAAAAAAGAAATATAAATAAATAAATAAATGTTAAAAAAATTTTAAAAAGTGATTGGAAATTACCAAAAATATTTGACAAATTATACTACAAATTATATCACATGATTGGCAGTGTTATAATATATAGTTTTGTTTAGCTATGAATAAAAAGAAACCATTTTGTATTTTGATGGATTGGTTAAAGTATTACTGTACTAGCTCTTGGCATTTTTTAATATTGTCCTGTGTTTGCCAGACATAGATGTTTTTCTCAAGACTCATACCATATATAGGTGCTAGTTCCAATTCTATTTTGCTAGCTGTGGTGACTTTGGGGCAGTTGATAGTGCTACAATTTACTTCGTCATCTGTAAAATGGGTATAATGCTATTTTGCCTTCCCCAGAGCACAGTTATAAGAATTGAATAAGATAATAAATGCTAAAACGGGGCAAAAATATAACCCAAACAGTAAAGTTGTATTAAATAATGGCAGGAATCAACGTAGTCCCTGATTGTTGGGAAAAATGACAAAAATAAGAACAAAAATATCTAAGGCAGGTCACAAGTGAGAAAAATAATTATGAAAACAAACACTCGGAATAACTCAATTGATCAGACCTGAGAAACAATTTCCTCCCTGCTGCTCTCAGAGAAGACTGCTCCCATGAGCTCCTGGGGAGATGGTTCTTTTCCTCTGTCCTGGTGCATAAGGTCTTGCTGGGCGCAGGAGCCCCAGGATGGCAGACTTGGCATGCTGGCCTGGCCCCGACCCCTCTCCCAGTCGTCAAGATGAGAACATGATCAAGTAGCCACTGCCCCTTTGGCAGGACTGACCCTGCCCTACAGCCTGGAGCCACCTGCGGATGACCTACAGCCCCGAGCACAGCTGCTCAGCCAGGGGCGGCCACAGGAGCAAGAAAAGAAAAGGAAATGCCCGTGGCTCAAGCCACTGTGTTTTGGGGCTTCAGCAGCAGTAAATGCAACCCCCAGATGCCAGAGTCCAGCGCTTGTCTTGGTTGTCTGGACCCTGCCTTTCGGTGGCGGGAGCATTCTTCCTGTTCTTCAGGTGAGACAAACATGCCCTTCTTTGAGGAACAGCTAGTACCCAACTCTACAGTGTTTTCATGGAGCGGCCAAAGGTAAAACTGTCCGTGTGTCACATGGCCCAGGTCAGTCCAAGAAGCATCTGTGGTCCCTGCCACCTAAAACATCCGAGAGACCAAACCAAATGGAAACAAGAGGAAGAGCGCAGGGCAGCAGCTGGGTCACGGCCCTCTCTGCTCCTGTGGCTGTGCCGTGATCATGTCCCCCCTTTTGTTCTGAGTAGTCATGTCAGGCGGGGCTCAAAGCAGGAAAAGCAGTCATTCTAGACAGCCCCAGCAGAAAAGGGTCTCCCACGGGGAATTAGACGCTCATGTCATCGGGATGGCTCGAGTCAGGGCTGCCTGGGCTTTGCTGCCATTGCACCTCAACATGCCCACTGGGTCCAAGGTGGGTCTTCTGGGGTCCTGCGGGGTGGCGGGAAGAGCGAGAGGGAGAGTTCCACTTCCAAACCAGGCCCCCCAGCATCTCACGGCCATTGGCCATTTGCAACCAGAGACAGGGAGGGCAAAAATTCAGTTCAATTTTCCAACCCCTTCTTCTAGAAGGAGGGTGGTTTGAAGGGCCCACATGAAGGTTTCTGCCCCTCTTGGTTCAGGCATGTTCCAAGTAACTTCTTTAAATTTTTTAATGTTTTTATCATTATGAAATATTTCCCTAGTTTGAAGATAGTCGTATTTGGTTTTCGTAATACGATTCAGCCCCTCATCATCATGATTACCCTGCAGATGAGGAAGCCTAGAATCTGGAATTTAGGGGCCTTTCTCACAGTCCCACCAGTGCCAGTTCAGGGCTCCAGGCACCTTGATCCACTTCTTCCTGGATCCCAGGAGCCAGTGGATGCCTGGCATGGGGCATGGCAGGTGGCAGGCACCATAGGTGCTTGGGAAGGGAACATCCTTTACATTGAGGAGAAAGAAAGACGTACCGGAAATTCAATACACTATCTTCAAAATACCTGACCCATTTATTTTCCCACTTATCCCTGAAAAAAGCCAATTAAGCCTTTACTATAAATCTGACAAAACACACCCTTTTCTTTCTTTTCTTTTCTTGTCTTTTCTTTTAAATCAGGAAGAGGTGTATTGTCACCTGTTTGTTTAAGAAATACTTCCATATTGGGGCCTCTGGGTGGCTCGGTCGGTTGAGCAAGTTGAGCATCCGGCTCCTGATCTTGGCTCCGGTCATGATCTCACGGTTTGTGGGTTTCAGCCCCACATCAGGCTCCATGCTGACAGCATGAAGCCTGCTTGGGATTCTCTCTTTCCCTCTCTCTGCCCCTCCCCACTCACGTGTGTGTGCTCTCTATCAAAAAATAAATAAATAAACTTACAAAAAAGAGAAATACTGGGGCGCCTGCGTGGCTCAGTCAGTTGGGCGTCCGACTTCGGCTCAGATCATGATCTCGCAGTCCGGGAGTTCGAGCCCCGCGTCGGGCTCTGGGCTGACAGCTCAGAGCCTGGAGCCTGTTTTGGATTCTGTGTCTCCCTCTCTCTCTGACCCTCCCCTGCTCATGCTCTGTCTCTCTGTGTCTCAAAAATAAATGTTTAAAAAATAATAATAAAAAAAAAGAGAGAAATACTTCCACCCGAAGCTAGGTCTAATTTGCATATGTTTCAAATTTTCTGTAATGGAAAGGGGTTTTTTATTGATTTTCAATGCTGCCTCTGTCCTAGGGCACTATGAGTGAGGCAAGCCCTTCCTCTAACCACAGATCTGACCACAGCCCTGCCCCTCCACGTTTCTGGAGAGAAGCCCCACCTGTCCCAGGCTTAGCTTTCAGTCGGGGTGGGCCACAGGGACACCCTGGGGTCTTAGTGCAACTGAAGCCCAAGGCTTTCCTTCCACAGAGCGTTCTCGCTATGCCCTCTCCTCTGATGGCCCCGAGGCCAGCCAGTAGCCAAATCACCTGTGTGTCACACTGTGCCGTCTGCCCAGCCCTGCTGCCTGGACCCTGGCAATGGCAGGGTGGAGCTGGCCTTACCTTGTTCTAGAAACAGAAAGGGAACCAAGGGCACCCACATCACCCCAGGCTGTGACATGAAAAAGGCATTTTTTTTCTATTGGTATCCTCGCACTACATTTCCAGCGTCCCTACAACAACAGTCAGGGGCAGGGCTGGGCATCCTCAGCTGTCTGGGCGTCACCCACCTGCTGTGGCATTCCTCAGGCCTGTTGCTGCCTGCCAGGCCTGGCCTAGAAGGCAGATGGCCACATAAAAATAGTCGGGGAGCCCTTGAGGTGCCACTTCTCCAGCTGCTCTGTTGAGTGGAAGCCAGAGGAGACAGGGGACAAGGCATGGCCTCCATCAGGACTTCGGAGCAGAGGCCGGCTGCTCAGTACATCCATGTGGTGGGTCAGTGCAGGCTCTGGTCCAGCGAGGATGCACAGGAAGGGCAGGGCCAGAGAGAAAATCTCACCCCACAAGGAAAGCCTCGTGACCCCCCCACTATCCCTGGAATAAGCACTGGACAAAATAATCCTTCCTGTTTCATCAGTTTCCAATCAATTCTACTGCAGCTGAAACAGTTCTGTTGCATTATGCCAGTGTAAATACAGCCACTGATTCCGGGCCCCATTTCTTCTTTAAGAATAGGATCTGGGGGCACCCAGGTGGCTCAGGCCATGATCTCACAGTTCATGAGTTCATGAGTTCATGAGTTCATGAGTTCGAGTCCTGCATCGGGCTCTGTGCTGACAGCTCAGAGCCTGGAGCCTGCTTCGGATTCTGTGTCTCCCTCTCTCTGCCTCTCCGTCCCTCTCTCTCCCTCTCAAAAATAAAATAAAACATTTTTTTAAAAAGCTAGAATCTAGGCGATGGGGAGTCACTAATCAGCAGGCATAAAGTGTCAGTTGAGCAAGATGAGTCAGTTCCAGACATCTGCTGTACAACCTTGTATCCACAGTCAATAAATGATACAGTGTATGCTTTGCGAAGAGGGTAGATCTCACGTGAAGTGTTCTCCCTACAATATAGTAGAACTTAAAAGAAGACAAGAAAAAGCAACAGATAGAGTCTAAGAAGAAGCCTGAGGCCAGGACAAGTTACTTGGCCTCTCTCAGACTTGGATTCCTCATCTGTAAGAGAGTGAATAATACCTGCCTGGGGAAGGACAATCTTTACATGAAATGCATTGAATAAAGCATGGTGCTCCCTGCCTGGAGCACCGGGGACACAGCATCAGATGGCTTGATCTCTCCCGATTAAGTGAATGAGCCATATAGCCTATACTTGGCAGTTAGTCACAGATACACTTTGGTAGGGATAGAACAGAACCAGGAGACGAGCTGTCAGGGTGAGTGGAAAGTGACGCTTTCTGAATCACCAGGCTAGGCCAGCTGAGAAGCGAGGGACGGGCTGCCACAAAATTCCTGAGAACAGCTGAGGCAGCTGGGAGCTGGTGGGCTCCCGTTTGAACTGAGCTGAACTCTCCAAATAGCCTTCTCTTCCCCTAGACAAGGAACAAGAACGGCCCATTGCTTTGGTCCGGAAGTTCAGGGTTTGCAGGCATCTTCACGTACCTCACCTCGGGTGCTCCCAGCAAGCCTGTCAGGTGGAAGGGCTCACCCCATCCCAGAGCCCTGGAGCAGTGGCCGCAGGACTTGTGGGAAGGCAGAGGGCTGGACCCCGCTGCCCCACCTTCCCAGACGCCCACCACCTAGATGGAAACTCAGCTCCTAACCAGAGCGGCGGGGGATGACTAGCAACAAAACTCAGGCAAAAACTCACTGATCAGAATCAGCTGTGAACCGTTATGACTCTTTTTAAATGTTTATTTTTGAGACAGTGAGTGTGCACGTGTGTGCGCATGCGTGAGCAGGGGAAGTAAAGTGAGAGAGAGGGACAGAGGATCTGAAGCAGGTTCTGCAGTGATAGCACAGAGCCCCATGCGGGGCTGTGAGATCATGACCTGAGCCGAAGTTGGACACTCAACCGATGACCCACCCAGGCACCCCCTGACTCTGGTTTTAAAATGCCATCTCGGGGCACCTGGGTGGCTCTTGATTTTGGCTCAGGTCATGATCTCACAGTTTCTGGGTTCAAGCCCCACATCAGGCTCTGTGCTGATAGTGCGGAGCCTGCTTGGGATTCTCCGTCTCTCTCTCTCTCCTTCCAACTCTCTCTTTCTCTCTCTCTCTCTCTCTCAAAGTAAATAAACTTCAAAAGAATAAAATGCCATCTGAATTTGTATTTAATTCTGAGAAAACCCTGGTGGAAACCTCTTTGTTTAGGGAGGCATTACTAAATTTTTCACGATTTCCTGTCATGACATTCTGAGTCCTCCCTTCAGAATAGGAAAGTCCTCTGCACTGGAAATTTTCTTACACTCTTATTTTCTTCATTTACCATCACTTACTGGCTGCATTTGCATGTTAAGTAGTATGCTGAGTATTGTGGACACCAGATAGGAGGTCTAGTCTCTAACCTTGGGAACTTACAGTCTCGTCCAGGAGGTAAGACTGCTAAATGTGGAACACCTGGACAATCTGGTCATGGGGACATTCAGTGAGCACACGATACTGGCCCTGGTGCAGACACACAGGGCAGACTGGAAGTTCATGACATGCCTGTGTGGCGATGTCATGTCCAACCAGAATCTGGGACCAGAAGAAAAACACATCACATTATTCCAGCCTGGAGATGGGGACGATGCACATTAAGTTAATCCATCCCACAGGGGTAAACAGCAAAAACCTGAACGTTCCCGTGTGTGCTTCTAGTTGTGAAAATGCAGTCGAGGTTTAAATATCTTTGCTGGCACCATGTCATTATGTAACAGCTGAGTTAGTGAGAGGAAGGGCTGGGGAAAAAAAGATGAACGGGTCCAAACAATCCGGACCCATCCTGGAGCAGGGAGAGGCAAGCTGACACGTGCCGGGAGGAGGTGAGGGAAATGGCCTGAGGGCCTCTGACAGAGGTGACAAGCAGAAGTCCCAAAGGTGGCTGGAGCACATTGCCGGGGCTCCCAAGCAGAAGACACAGGTGTAAATCAGACCAACAAACAGAGGTGACGCTGAAGGGAACAAGAAACAAGCAGCAGGCGCTGCAGGGAGAGAGTCTCAGCTCCTCAGGAGGCTTGGGCTGCAGATAGAAAGCTCAGAGGCTCAGGCTAGGGGGACTCACAGCAGTGTCCAAATCACGGGGAGACAAAATTCTGTGGCTGAGCCAAAGGTCAAGGCTCAGGGCGGGGATAAATTCAATCTTTTTCCAGGAATCAATGGACGCAAGTTTAGGCCCATAAGATTTTTATCACAAAAAATGTATCCTGGCATGCATACAAATGCTCACTGGATTCATTACAAACAAGATGCTAGAAACTATGGGTCAACCTCAGGAGGAGAAGCCGGAGGTCTCAGGAGGTCCCCAGGAAATCCCACTCCTTGGGACTTGCAGCTCTTTGCCCCAAAGCTGGGTTGCACCATTGGTGGTCGTCTTCACTACTGGGGACTCCCAGCCTTTCTGGAAGACCCCTCATCTCATTAGAATGGGCCCTTTGAGTCCTGAGCATCTAGCCGATCATTCTCACGCTTTCTGGTGGGGGGTGAGGGGGGTGTCTGATCTGCCTGTACAAGTAATTCTTGTTGCAATTCTCTGTTCAGTGATGTCTCCCCCAGACCTGCCCTCTCACACTTCTGGGCAGACTCATTCATTCACTTCCATCACTTTCTTCCTTCATATTAACATGAAACAAATTGTGCCAAGTCATTGAATAGTAAGAACGATGGCCATCATTATTTGTTCCCAGCACGTCACATCGGTATAATTGTTACTTCTTTGTCTGCTGCAGAGGTTACTAATACTTCATGACGATTACAATCAGAATCCATAGCACAGTGTCTGGGATGCAGTAAGCATGTGACATTTGTTGAAGAAAAGAGTGAGTAAATCAATGAATCATTAACACTCAAAATAGCATCCTACGACAGAACCAGACAACAGACTGATACGGCTGTGACCTTGGAGCTTTGATACCCCAGGCCCTGCCAGGGAGCGGGTCCAGCGGGGCAGAGGGAGAGCCCAGGGAGAGACAGGCGTGGGTGCTTCCACTGGCAGATATGTCAGTGGAAACGCGTGGCCCGTTTTCTCTGTTTCTCCTTCTCCTTTTACCCATGAAAGTCCATCTGCCAGTCTGTCTCCTCCCGTTTGTCCTCTTCCTGCCCTCTCTTTTCCCTTACTAACACATAGAATTCAACACTTACTGTTATATCACCAGGTAAATATTTGATTTTAAACAAAAACGAATTAAGTATCTCTCTCTCTCTCTCTCTCTCTCTCTCTCTCTCTCACACACACACACACACACACACACCCTTTCAAATCACATAATCACTTAAATCAATTTGTAGGGGCACCTGGGTGGCTGTTAAGTGTCCAACTCTTGATTTCGGTTCAGGTCATGATTTTGCGGTACCTGAATTTGAGCCCCACATCAGGCTCTGCACTGACAGTGTGGAACCTGCTTTGGATTCTCTCTCTCCCTTTCTCTCTGCAACCCCCACCCCTTCTCTCTCTCAAAATAAATAAAATACACTTTAAAAAACTATAAAAATGTTTTGAAAAATCAATTTCTATTTTACTCAGTCCAAACTTAATTTTTTATAGCCCAGTGACTGCAACAAAACAAGGTTGTCTTCCGCAACTCTAGGGCTGAGAGATTAATCATTTATAAGGTACCTACTTTAAGCCAAACATGCTGAGTGCCTGTCGTATGGCAGACGTCAAATGAAAAGAACCTTTACATTCCCAACACACAATGCGCCCAACAATCCTTTAAGACTGGAATTATATCCCCCGTTTACCCATGTGGCAGAGCTGAAATTAAACCCTCTGACCAATCTCCAAGCTCCATGATACACTAGTGCAAGTCACTTCACTTTATTAGCGGGAGAGTTGGGTGCTCTAACATTCCCAAGGAGAGGACACTGCAGAAGTCACATAAAAATGGAAAGAAAACTCTTTGCAAATGAAGTCCCAGGAGGAAGGGGAGAGTAAAGTGACCTGGTGGGGTCTATAGAGTTGTGTCAGGGAAGCTTCCTTCACCCCAGGGCAGACTCCAGACAGACCTTCCTCAATGGCATGCAGGGGGCGGGGCTCCCAGGGATCCCACCTCTCTAAACGGGGCAGGGCCCCACACCTTCATTCACACACACCAGACCTCAAGTCTCTGCCAGGTGCCCCTCTAAAGCATCTCTTCCTTAAGGGAAAAGCACAGGTTTTGTCTCTCTCTCAAAGAATTCCAGGCATCCCGGGACTGGGAGAGGAGGTTTGGGGGCTCGTGAGGATCTCCCTCCTCTACTAAGAGATTCTCACCCTCAGGTTGCAATGAGCTCTTCTTCCCTGCAGGGAGACCTCTCTTCTGGATAGAGGACTGACAACATGGATCTAAAGCCTTGTAATCATAGCATTTGATCCAGCAACTGCACGTTTAGGAACAAATCTTCAATTCTAAATTCAAAAATATTCAAAAATATTGCACGCACAAAGATGTCTGTTGAAGCATTATTGAGAGTAGTGGAAAACAGGAAACGACCCAAATAGCCAAACAGAAGGGAATAATTGGAAGAATAATTAGAATAATAGAATAATTAGAATAATAATTAGAATATTCTATAAGATCTATAGAATAATAATTAGAATACTCTATAAGATGTTGTGCAGTTAGTAAGGATGGTTTTAGGAGGCAACATACAAACCTGAAGAAGCTATGTTTACAAAGTTCATTGTTTTAAAGCACACAGGCAACGTGAACCTAATGAAGTTTAAGAAAACTAGTTGTAGAATAAAACATTGCCAGGAAAGGTTGCTGGAAGGGAGGTAGGCAGGGGATGGGCTAAATGGGTGATGGGCATTAAGGAGGGCACTTGTTGGGATGAGCCCTGGGTGCTGTATGTAAGTGATGAATCACTGGGTTCTACTCCTGAAACTAATATTACACTATATGTTAACTAAAAAAAAAAAAAAAAAGACTGCCAGGAAATGTGTCAAAATGTCAATTAATTAATTAACTAATTAATGGTGTTTGGGGGTGGATTTTGTCTTTTGTTCACTTTTCAGTCTTTTCCAAGTTTTGTCAAGTTTGTCTATTACTACCCCACCCCTTTTTAAAATTGTGGTTTAAAGAAAGTGCTTAACATGCAATGTACCACCTTCACCCTTGTTAAGCATACAATTCAGCAGCATTCAGGACATTCACAATGTCATGCGACAACTCTCCAGAATCTCCATCTTGCAAAACTCATCTACTAGTTTTCAACGGAAAAATAACATAAAGATTACTTTTAAAAACATAAACTGCCCAAGACTAGTCCTGAAAATTGCCGTGCTTCAGCTGGTTTTAAAAATCCCTAGATGGGGACGCCTAGGTGGCTCAGTCGGTTAATCATCTGACTTCGGCTCAGGTCATGATCTCACCACTCCCTCATGAGTTGAAGCCCTGCATAGGGCTCGGTGCAGACAGCTGGGAGCCTGGAGCCTGCTTCAGATTCTGTGTCTCCCTCTCTCTCTGCCCCTCCCCCACTCACGCTTTGTTTCTCCCTCTCTCTCTAAAAAATAAATTAACAAGTTAAAAAGAAAATCCCTGATGAAGGCACCTTTCGTTACGTCCCCTTGCCTCCAGCCTAAGTCACCTGGCTGGGATGTTCCAGAACCCCTTCTCCTGGGCAGCTCCCCATGAGGGCCTCTGCCTCCTCCCAGCACTTTTCTTCCCTCCTCCACAGTGCTGGGCTGATTGCTGTGGCCTCAGCCCCTAACCCCACACACCCTGCAGTGTGTGTGTGTGTGCAAGATAAGGGGCCAGGGTGAGGGAGAGTGAGGGGGGAGGTCCCCTGAGGGTGGCCCTGGGGTCCTGGGGGAGCCCTAGATGTTTGCACTCAAGATCTTTGCATATGGTCACTCCACCCCCCACTCATGTTGCTGAGGAAGTAGCTGAGGCTTCCAGATCCCAGGGTCAGATCCCAGAGTTCTGTCACCTCACACAGAGCCCTTCCTTCTAGAACATACTGAAGACTTATATTGTGCACAGTATCAGGGAAAATGGTCAGTGTTAGAGCTGATTCCATGACTGGGAAAATAGCAAAGTTAGGTTGGCCTGGGTAAAGCCATTTGACTACAGCAAGACATGCTGTCCATTTTTACCTCATTGTCACACAACATGGCAACAATTCCATTCCCATCAGATAGATGTCACATCGTGTTTGTTATACAGTTGATTTACTACACTCAGTTCTGTGCACGAATGTCTATTCTTCATTGTGTGCTTCATGGATATACGCTCACTGCTTTCTTAGAAATAGGTGAAATGGGACAATGAGGTCGCATTTTGATCAGCTGGCTCCTGAATGATTCAAGTTAGGACAGGTATTGATCAGTGACAAGAAGCGAGAGCTACAAGGGAATTTTAAGATCATCTGGTCTTACTCTCTCCCTGGCTAGTGAGGAAACAGATTTTATGTAAACCTGGAACTTCCAGGATGCAGGGTTAAGAGTCACAGTTAACTTTCCGATCCACTTCCCATGTAGAACAGAACAGGCAGCCCCACACCACACGCTGTTCCTGTCACACTCCAGGGAATTAGCGATTCCATAAAAACAAAGATATCTTCTAATCACACACCCCAAACCTGTCTCCTCTAGCAAAGGTATGTAAAACAGGATCTTTATCTTTGTTCCCAACCCAACACAAAAGCGGCCAGAGGGGGAGCGTGGGTGGGTGTGCCCCGTTATCTGATCACCATTGTCCAGATGAACTCATAGAAACTCAAAGGGGGTTGGGGAGGGGGCTGCAGGTGAGAGTTGGGCCCAGTCTTCTCAGTTCTCTGGCCCTTGGCTTATCCATCTGCCTAGAGCTGTCAGGCAGCTTTAGCAGCTTACTGGCTCCCAAACCAGCATGGCACCCGGAACACGTTTATGTTGGTGGGACTGGATTAGATCCAAAGGACCTGTGCCCCTAACTGCCCAGTCAACATTGCGGGGGCACCCCAGAGCTCTAGAATGAATGGGGATTCACATCTTCTCTCTCTCATCCCACTTGACTTAGAATGGGTTAGAGAGACTGTGCCGTTTTCAAGGACCTGTAGCCTTTGGCAGCCCTTCCTGGAGGTCTGCTTCCTCTCTTAGAGGCCCTATTTCTCAGCCACATGGAACTTTGTATTCATCCATCCCTTCTGTGTCCCCATGAAGGGAAAACAGCTCCCTATCGTACCTTTGGAGGCAGCTTTTTACCAAGGGAAACTGAGACTGTGGCCAAGACGTCTGTGTCCTCCGTTCACTAGACTATTTCATTCACCGTTCCTTCCTGGCCACCATCACTGCATCTGAGAAGCTTACCAACCTGTGGGAGAGTTGAGAAGATAATACAATAATAATATAACAGCCTTTGTTAACATGTTGCCACACACTAGAGGGTCCAGGCCTTGGGCTGCACCTCTTCCTGCATGGCCCCTGGGTGCCCACTCAGGGCCCAGACCACTGCTTCAGCACCCAGGATGGGAGGATGCCCTTCGCAAACATCCCAACCTGCTTCCAGGATTCCCACCCCCCATGGTTGACAGGGACATTGATGTGTAGGAAGGAGTGGCCCAGGGATGGCTGTGTGGGGGTTGGGGGGACTGGGGTGTTCACAGGAGCACAGGAGGCTCTTCCCAGTGTGAGATGGAGGTGGAAGGGGAGAGGGGGGGCAAACTGAAAGTTAGGGCTGGAGGCTGGAGGCTGGAGGCTGCAGGCTGGGAGCGTTTACTTGGAGTCAATAATTCAATTGGGCAATGACAACAAGCAGCCTAAATAGGTGCTGACTACTCAGGAGAGGACAGCCGGCTCATCTCAGGCTTAACGTTTGATGACAGAGTGTGGGCAAGGCTGTGAGCCCCTCACTTCCTTTCCTGGCATTGCAGAGGGTGAGGGAGGGGGTCAGGGCCAGAGACCCCAAGGTTAAAGAAGTTAATCCTTAAAACTGGAAACATTTGTAAAACTCCAAAAAAAAAAAAGTTTAAAGTTCTCCCCCTCTTTCCAAGCACAGACCCACATTCGGACTTTCCCAAAGTGTTCATATATCTAAAAAGAAACTGCTGGTGCGGGGAAAAGAGCATTGTGGCTTCCTCTTTGTGTGGCATTTCCATTTGGCCTGGGAGGGGGTCCAGTCCAGGCCTTCCGCAGTCTCCCTACCTAAACTGCTCACACAGGGAAACTCATGCAAAAGTCTCTGGTGGCTGTACATTCCAACTGAAGGTGCCACAGAATCAGAGTCCCTCGGATAATCCTTTCGTTTTCCACATGAATAAACTGAAGCCCAGAGAATTTGAGTGAACACAAAGCTAATTGGAAACGGAACTGGAATTGAAATCCAAGTCAACCTGACTCACGCCGGTAGTCACTCCTTTCTACCACACAAGACCGCCTGGAAGAGGAAGGATAGCACCCCAAGCGCCTAATTCACGCCCAGAAGTAACCTTGATTCCCCAAGGGAATACGCTGAGTATCTGCTGCCCGGGCACAGGAGTGAGTGAGCCCTGCCAGCTGGAACTGTCCATAGGAACGGACTGGAGAGAGTTCTAAGTGTGGGTGTAGGTGGTGAGCATGCAGCAGAGGGGCCCAGGCTGGGTGGGGCAGACACTGGGGGGAGGGGAAGAACCAGGCAGCTGAGCAAGGAGGGTAGGGGCCAGAGCCTAGAGAACCCGGAGGGCAGCCCCTAACAAGTGGGGACTGTTACCTGCTGGAGGGTGTGAAGAAAACAGGTGCCCAGGGCGGGGGCTGTCCAGCAAACACTGGGAAGCAGGAGGAGCAGAGTTCAAAGACAGATCAGGGCTGCACCAGGTTATGAAAGAAATATGGAGCCATGCCTTGCATAGAGAGTCATCTCCTAGTCCCCAGAGAAGGCTTGGTTCATTTGGTTGGAAATCTGCCTGCCTTCTGGTGGCCCCTTGAGGATGGAGAAGAGAGACCTGTATGATTAAACATTCCTTCTAACGTCCTCACTCCTCCAGAGCTGCGTTTACTCAAAGAACATCCGCAAAGGCACACCTCCCTCCCAACAGCAGAAGGCAGTCCCTGGCACCCAGGAATAGAGAAGGCTACGGAGCCGGCAGGGGTAGAACCTGGCCCTCTACGCTCTCCTGGGGCCAAAGAGCTTTTCATCGCTGATTCCCAGTAGAGAGGCTTCCTAGACGACTGTGTGGGGTGCGTGTGTGTGCGTGTGTGTGTGTGTGTGCGCGCGCGCGTGTGTGTATTCATTGTCAGATGGAGCCAGGTATTCACTTTAAATCCCACTACAAATGATTCAGAGTTGTCGAAATGGAATGATATCTGTATTTCCAGACGGAGAGGCGCGAAATCGAGGACATAAGAACAAAAGCCCGCGCGGTTAGATGTGTGTGTGTGTAGGGGGTGCGGGGGACGAGTGTCACAGTCACACTGAAAAACTCCACTTTCATGTCCCAAAGCACTTCTCCCGGCAGGGTTTAACCCCGCGGCGCGGGAGGGGAGCCGGCGGGGACCTAGCGCACCCGCAGCTGCAGAGCGCCCTGGGCCGGCCCTGCCAGGTCCGCGCGGCCCTGGAACCTGACCCCTCCTCCCGAGCGACTCTGGGTGGGACCCCGTCTGCCCTCGGCGGCTCAGCGGGAACAGCCTCCCTCCGGGAAGGGCCAGCGGGGGGGGGGGGGGGCAGCAAAGTGGGACACGGAGGGGCCGGAGCCCTGTCCTTCCCGCCTGCCTCCCCACTTTTAAAGTCTCCACCTTCTCATCCTATCTCGGTTCCCAAACCCGCTTCGGTGGGCGCCCCAGGGACTGGCTCATTTCCCGGCCAGGCCAGGCTTCCCCAGCAAGGGGTTCCTCGGCTCCCCTTTCTGTTCTGTCTCCTAGGACTGCGCGGCGTCGAGGCGGCCCCAGGAAGAGGGCCCAGAGGGAGGCGAGCCTCGGTGGGGCACCGGCGGCGGGGTGCAGGGGGAGGTAGGCCTGGGGGACGAGGAGCGGGAGCCCGGCGGAGAGGAGGGAGGCGCCAGGCCCGCCAGGACCGGAGGAGGCGCGGCCCCAGAGGGCGAGGCCAGGGGTGGGGGCGCGCGAGGAGCTGGGGAGCCGGGGTTGCGCGGGGACCGCGGGGGCGGAGGGGGCGCGGCCGGGGAGGGCGAGGCCCGCAGCTATTGGTCCGGGAGGCCCGGGTGGGGGGGTGGAGAGTGAGAGGAGGGTCGAGTCCCGGGGAGCGCGCCGCGGGCCCGCAGTCTCCGCCGCGGTCCGAACAGCTAGTGCCCCGAGCGCAGAGCCGGCGCCCGCCATGAGGGAGATCGTGCACATCCAGGCGGGCCAGTGCGGGAACCAGATTGGCACCAAGGTGGGCCGGGCACTGGGCTTCCCTGCGGGTGGGCAAGCTGGCAGGCCTAGGGTGTCGGGGCTCGACCCCTCGGTGCCGGCGCTCCGGTGCGCACCCTCCGTGCCCCTCGGTCCTCGGAGTCCAACCCTGCCCTGCGCGGCACCCGGGAAGTGCTCGAGGAGTGGCGCGGCCGAGGAGGGGGCGTCACAGCCGGGGACCCCCTGCCCCTCACCCCATCCCCGCTCTAGCTGGGAGCGGCCGCCGGCGGCTCTGGCGCGCCTGGAATTCGGCAGCCGGGCCCCGCGCGCCCTGCCCCGCCCGGCCAGCCCTGGAGTGAGCTGCGGGGGAGGGCGCCCTAGGCTCCGGGTTCTGACCGTCTGTCCCCCTGCCTCGCCCTTCCCAAGTTTTGGGAAGTGATCAGCGATGAACACGGTATCGACCCGGCCGGAGGCTACGTGGGTGACTCGGCGCTACAACTGGAGAGAATCAACGTCTACTACAATGAGTCATCCTGTGAGTAGCGCGGCGCGGCCGGGGCCCCGCCCTTCCCCGTCGGACCCGGTGGTCCCCGCCCGGACCCTGGCGGTCCCCTGCCTGGACCCCGGCCGTCCCCTTCCCGGACCTCGGCCGTCCCCGCCCGGGCCCCGGCCGTCCCCTCCCAGACTTCGGCCGTCCCCTGCCCGGACCCCGGCCGTCCCCCAGCCATTTGCCCCTCCGATCCTTGCCATCCCCCCGGCCCCCGCCCAGGATCCTAGCCATCTCTGCCCGGACCCTCGGCCACCCCCCCTCTTGGACCTCGGCCATCCCTCTCCCTGACTCGGCCTTCCTCCTCTAGGACCCCGGCCATTTCGCGTCTTCTCCGCCCGATCCCAGACTGGCTCTCTGGATGCCGCCCTCCGCGCAAGGGTAGTTTGCTCTCGGAAAATTTCCCGGGATATAGCAGGATGCCCGGTTCCTTCCTCACTCCCCATGGGGCGGGAAATCCGCCGTCAGTTTATTTCAAAAAGCCGAATTTGGCCTATCACGCGGCTCTGAACTCTTGAACCAGACAACCCGTTAGCTGGTGTTGTGAAATCACTTACTGGGTCTTGTCCGACTTTCTGTTTTGCTTTTTTCTTCAGTTTAAAATGTATCTCTTAATGGAGATTCTTGGCTGAAAATTTGAAAAGCACTCCGTTAAGTGACTCCTCTGCCCCTTTACCAACCTCCCAAAACTCTTAATGCTCCCTGGAAGCTGAAGTTCTGGGTAATTGGTGAAGTTGGGTAAAAACCGCAGGCTGTCGTTTATCCAGGGTTGGGAATCATTTCACCCTTGCCCTGGAGATCTACATATATATTGTGGCTACATGTATGCACTATTTCTGTAACAATTTTATTATAAAAGTGGAATTGTGCCCTTCACAAAACAACAAAAAATGAAGATGTTGAAAAAACACTCAGAAAATGACAGATGCTGCACTTCCATATACGTGACACATAGCCCCAGAAATAATTACTCTGGTTTTTGGATTCATTTGCTATTTGTCCACACAAGAGCTGGGAAGAGCAGTATACATAAAGCACTGGGTTTTATTCACTCAGCAGCTGTAAGAAAAGGCCTGGATCAGCAGGACATAGAATATGAAATTTCCAGATAGCACTAAAAAATCCAGTGATACATTGCATTTCCTGTTAACCCTTAGGTCCACTTTGTTTATATCCTTGCTTCAGTGGGGTGTGTGCATTAATAGGACTGGAGTTGTAGAGCAGAGCCTATGGGCAATCATATTAACCCCATCCTCACTAGGGAACAATTTCCTGCCCAAGAGGCATGAAAATGTGCTTGCTAACAATAGGGCTGCACAGCAAATCTCATTCATTAGAGTGTCTTCCAGAAACAGCCTGTGGGCTGGCACCTGCAACAAGGTGCTCAGACTATAGCTTGGATCCATTAGTGTGTACGTATGAGGGACGTGCCGAAAAGTGGAAAGAATGTCACAGCAACACAGCAGTTTGCTGCAACAGATACAGTTTATTTCCATGGAGCTAAAAAAGTAAAACCACCCAGCAGGAAAGAGGTGTCAGGGTGAAGTGGAAAATACAGAAGGCAGGAAGTCAGGAGACCGGATTTCTCATCCTGCTTATTCCCGGAACTTCCTCGCTCTGCCCATTCACGCTTGGGCCGGTTCCCTCATCTGAACAATTTAAGGTGGGAATGTGCTGTCCAAGGCCCTTCCCAGTGCTAAGATTCTGTGATTCGAAGAAAGCCGAGTCTGTCTCTAAAGAAACCCTGTTTTGTAGCACCCAGGCAGCTGTGCTGGGGGGACTTGCTACAGGGAAGCCCATCACTCTGGAAACCAGAAAGTAACCCTTGTGGGTGGGCTTTGTTCTCTTCCAGCTCAGAAATACGTGCCCAGGGCTGCCCTGGTGGACTTGGAGCCGGGCACCATGGACAGTGTGCGGTCTGGGCCTTTTGGGCAGCTCTTCCGGCCTGACAACTTCATCTTCGGTGGGTTCCATCTTTCCTGCTTGCTTCTGCTTCTCTTTTTTTTTTTTCTTTTTTTTTTAACACCAAACTAATTTATGTGCAAGATTAAAAGCATCACGTGGCAAAGAAAAGCTTAGAATGGAAATCAACAGTCCCTAGTGTCATCATAGGGTGCCCCTTTTAATTCTTGTATTTTCTTTAGGAAAGTAATGTCTGTGTCTCTAAATGAAATTCTTATGTTGATAGTTCTTTTATTTTTAAGTTTATTTATTTATTTTGAGAGGGGCAGGGGAAAGGCAAGAGAGAGAGAGAGAGATGGAGAGAATCCCAAGCAGGCTCCACACTGTCAGCGCAAAACCCGACATGGGGCTCCAACCCATGAACCATGAGATTATGACCTGAGCAGAACAAGACTCGGTCACTTAACCAACTGAGCCACCCATGTGCCCCAGCCGATAGTTACTGATTTAACAAATTTTTTAGACATTAACTTCTTTCTTCCACTTATAAATTGCTATCATAATATGACAGTGATAAGTTGTTTTGGTGTGTTACTCATTTTTTAACTTCAGTGTTTTTAGACCTATATTTTTCTTCCATTTCCTATAGACAATTATTTTGCTTTCTTTCTAAAGGCTGGCACCATGTGAATTTTGCTTTGTCAGAATTGGGCAAATCCTTCCCTCCTTCTTCCACCTAAAACATGATAAGATAAAGCACCTGTCCCTCTACACACTCCTAAATAAAATTATATAACATTAAGTGAAATGATACTGTTAAGTGCTACCAGCCTCCATCACCCTGTAGCCATGGTGTTTAGAGTCCAGGTTACTTGACAAAACATTCAAAGGGGGAATTTTCAAAATATTCAAGAAGAGACAGCATCTTGAAAGATTTTATTCTGCTCCTTTGTAGCAGGATCACTCTGCACCTGTTGTAAAGGTGACTCAGCAAGATGAACGTTCACAGAGTTTACGAATCCTCTGGGTATCATCTACTTCCCTGTGACCCTGACAACATACACAACCAATGAGACAGGCAAAGCTTCCGATAATAACTTCTTCAAGAGTTGGACTATAATTGACCCTAAGCAGAGACTCTTCTGGACTCTGCTGCCCAGTGTGGTAGCCACTAGCCACATGTGGCTATTTAAATTAAAGTTAATAAAAAATTAAATAAAATCAATTCACTTCCTCCATTGAACTAGCTACGTTTCAAGTGCTCAATAATTACATATAGCCAGTGGCTGCCATATTGGATATATGGAACAGTTCCTTCATTGTAGAAAGTTCTATTGGATAGCAGTGCTCAGGACTTAGTAGAGATACTCTACCAAATTGGGGGAACGAAGAGAGAAAATGGAAAGACACTGTGTAAACATGTGGCCATACATAGCCATTTCTATCTTGAGAGCCAAGGTAGAGGCTACAGGATGGTGGTAGATGTGAAAATCTTCCACTTGACAATTGTATTTTAATGTTAGATACCACACGTTCACTTCACTTATGTTCTTTTCTCAAAAATTACCAATGTAAGAGTAAGAAATATGCCTGGAGGGAAGAATACTACTTATCAACCGACATACCTCAATCAACAAACACAATTTCAGTGCCTGTAAAAGGCAAAGTGTCTTACAAGCAAATGAGAGACTCCTAAGGCTGATCTGTGGCTTAAAGTTATTATGGTATAGAAATTAAATGTATCAAAGATCTACTTTTCAACCCCTTCTCTGGAAGGGATAGAGATAGTTTCACTGAGGGTAACAGAAAATCCTTTGTCATTTAAACCCTATTTATCTAGAGTATTCTCATGCAAAGTGCTTGATACATATGATCAACATCCTAGGAATGCAAGGATGGTTCAACATTGAGAAGCCAGCTAATAGATTAAGAAAAACAACACCTTAATAGGTGCCCAAAAATATTTGATAAAACTCAGTATGTGTTCCTGACTTGTATAAGACAAAAACACTTCTGCACAAGCTGGAAATAGAAAGAATTTAAGAATTACCTACTAAGGGGCACCTGGGTGGCTCAGTCAGTTAAACGTCTGACTTCAGCTCAGGTCATGATCTTGTGGTTTGTGGGTTTGAGCCCCACATTAAGCTGTCTACTGTCTGCGTAGAGCCTGCTTTGGCTCCTCCTCCTCCCTGTCTCTCTGCCGCTCCCCACATGCTCTCTGTCAAAAATAAAGAAACATTAAAGAAAAAAGAATTATCTACCAAAATACATAACTATGCCATACTCACTGGCGAAACATTAGAAGTATTCCCAGCAAAGTCAGGTATGAGAAAAAGATGTCCACTGTCTCTTCTATATTCCATGTTTTGAAGGTTCTAGCCAGTGCATAAAGACCAGAGAAAGAAAAGAGATACAAACCATTTAAAGGAAAAGACAAAATTGTTATTTGAAGGTGGAATGATCCTCTTGGATTTTCCAGATAGGCTGTCCAATGAACAGTGATTAGCATTTATAAGACCTCCGTAAGGCAACCAGACACAAGATAAAAAGACTCAGACATTATTGCTATGAGTGACCAACTGTCCTGATTTGCCTGGGACTGGGAGGTTTCCCAGGACACTACACTTCCCAGTGTTGAAACTGGTGAAGTTCCAGGCAAACTGGGACAAATTGATCTCCTTAAAGGCAATAATCAACTGTAAAATATAATGGGAAAATACCCTCTTCACACTAGGATAAGAAAAGTTATACCTGGGGACAAAATTTACCAGTAATTGGGAATGAGGAGGAGTCATTAAAACAAGACATTTTTCTCCCAACAGACTGGCTAATAGTTTAAAATCTAACAGCTAGTGTTGGTGAAGGTGTTTGGGGGAAATGACAGTTTCAAGCATTGTCAGAGAACAACTTAATGGGTTCAGCAAATCAAGAATTTTGATTCAACAGTTTCAGTTTAAGGAATTTGTCCTACAGAAATGCTTGCTCATGCATCCATGGGCGATGCATGTTGGTTTCTAGAAGAGCTGAACCCCTTTGCCCACCCCCACTCCCTTGCCCTTACCACCAGCTGGTGTCAGTCTCTGTCAGTTCAGTGGACTGCTCCCTCGGGGCCTTGTGATAAATAGACTTGGTTTGGAGAACAATATTCTGTATGCTCGAGAGGAAATAAGGATGACTCCCCCCTGTTTGCTTAATACCAGATCAGTGCCGTCTTTCACTTTCTCTTAGTAAGTGGGTCTAGATTCTTAGCAGATGTAGACTCTTTGTAAGCCCTTTGAGTGAAATTAGCCAAAAAGAGAGAGCGCTGAATGGGGACAAGGGAAACTTGGTGGCTAATTTCGGCTCTGCCACCTCTGCTGCCATCAGTCCCCTTCTCTGGGCTCCTTCAGTTTTACAGTCTGTGGAATGAAGGGCCCCCAAGCATCTGGGCCTCTGTAAGAATCTGAGGGAAGCAATAGCCTGTGCCTGCCACCTGCACAGAACTACACCCCCACAGAGAATTCTGCTCGGTTTCTTCCCTTAAAGTTTCTGGTAAGAATCTGAGAGGATAGCTAAGTTGTCTTTTTTTTTTTTTATTATTTACATTTTAGTTAACATCCTGTGCAATATTGGTTCCAGGAGTGGAATTCAGTGATTCATCACTTACCTACAATACCCAGTGCTCATTACAAGTGCCTCCTTAGTACGCATCACCCATCTAGCCCATCCTCCACCCCTCCCTCTATCAATCCACAGTTTATTCTCTATTGTGAAGAGTCTCTTGTGGCTTGTTTCCCTCTCTTCTCTTACTCCCTTCCCATATGTTCATCTGTTTTTTTCTTAAATTCCACATATGAGTGAAATCATATGGTGTCTTTCTCTGATTGACTTACCTCACTTAGCACGATACATTCTAGTTCCAACCACGTCATTGCAAATGGCAAGGTGTGTGTGTGTGTGTGTGTGTGTGTGTGTGTAAAGAAGATGTGGAATATGTAATATATTCAGGAGGATAGCTAAGGTTTCTCAAACCTGAATTACAGTTGGCTGAATCTGCCTCAGTCTCAGTAAGTGTTACCAAACAAAATTAATAGAATTCATCAAGAAAAGTATATAGTTGACCCTTGAAAAATGCAGAGGTTAAGGGGTGCTGACACCCTGCACGTCAAAAGTTTACTTACAATTTTTGACTCTCCCCAAACTTAACTACGGTTGACTGGAAGTCTTAGCGACTATATAAGCAGTCGATTAACACATATTTTGTAAGTTGTGTGTATTCTGTAGTGTATTTTTACAATAAAGTAAGCTAGAGAAAAGAAAATGTTATTAAGAAAATCATAAGGAAGAGGGGCGCCTGGGTGCCTTAGTCGGTTAAGCATCCGACTTCCGCTCAGGTCATGATCTCGCGGTCTGTGAGTTCGAGCTCTGCATCAGGCTCTGTACTGACAGCTCAGAGCCTGGAGCCTGTTTCAGATTCTGTGTCTCCCTCTCTCTCTGACCCTCCCCCGTTCATGCTCTGTCTCTGTCTCAAAAATAAATAAACGTTAAAAAAAATTAAAAAAAAATCATAAGGAAGAGAAAATACTTTTACAGTACTGTACTTATGTATCAAAAAGAACCTGTGCATAAGTGGACCCATGCAGTTCAAGCCTGTGTAGTTCAAGGGTCACCTGTACTACTTTTTTGATGGGCAGTACATGGTAGGAAATTCAAAAGAACTGAAGACATATACAGTGGAAAGCTTGTCCCTCACTCCTCTGTCCACTTAGTTCCCTCCCAGGAGGCCGGCTCCTGTTGCTGACCTTGGAGGTACCCTTCCTGAAGCTTGTGCACAGTAGAAGCAAATACATGAGTCTGTGAGTCTGAATATGTAAAAATATGGTAAAGTTTTATTTATGTAAAATACATGGCTTTCCTGCTTCTAGGAAGGATATGAAACTGCATAAAGACAGCTTTAAAATGTGACCAGTTATTTATTTTCTACCATTTATTTATTTTTGAGAGACAGAGTGTGAGTGGAGGAGGGGCAGAGAGAGGGAGACACAGAATCTGAAGCAGCTCCAGGCTCTGAGCTGTCAGCACAGAGCCTGAGGTGGGGCTCGAACTCACATACCGCAAGATCATGACCTGAGCTAAAGTCAGATGCTTAACCAACTGAGCCATCCAGGTGCCCCAAAATGTGGCCATTTAAAACACAGAGTGAACTGTGAGAATTCATTCACTTGTGGCTGAGAATTCATTTAAGCTATAGGTTTCTGGCAACTAAATTCAAAACAGGAAGCCCAGTAAAGGACACGGTGGTCGTCATCATAAAAGGGAATATACCACTCTTTTAAAAAGGAGATCCCCCGTCTTTCTACATTATTTGTATTTGTTTTTTTTTTCATTTTTACTTTGCCTTTTTCAACGAAAGCTAATAAAGAACCACATTATTAAAAACCAAGAACTAGAGTAAAAAAATCATAAACTTTTATGATTTTAAAATCGATAATTTTTAATAGTTACATAATGTGTAATTATTTCATAATGGCCAATAATCAGGGAGTCACTTCTTACCTAATTTTGCTCTAAGAAAGAATATAGTAAGGGGCTTGGGTGGCTCAGTCGGTTGAGTGTCCGACTTCAGCTCAGGTCATGATCTCACAGATCGTGGATTCGGGCCCGCATCAGGCTCTGTGCTGACAGCTCAGAGCCTGGAACCTGCTTTGGATTCTTTGTCTCCTTCTCTCTCTGCCCCTTCCCTGCTCACACACTCTCTCTGTCTCTCAAAAATAAATAAAATGTTAAAGAAAGGAAGAATATAGTATTCTGGCTCAGTCAGTGGAGCATGCGACTTTTGATCTCAGGGTAGCGAGTTCAAGGCCTGCCTTGGATGCAGCATTTAAAAAAAAAAAAAAAGAAAGAATTTAGTAATATAGAATCTGGATATTTGCATCTTGGTTCACATAAATTGGTCTGTGTTTCTAACTCTGATCACAGAATAGATCCTCAAAAGTAAAGCTATTGGGTCAGAGCCTATTTGAACGTATTTAAGCCCATTATATATATTGCTTTAAATGGGTTAATGCCACTAGCAGTGTTTGAGGGCACAATTTTTGCTCTGCTTTTGCCTGAGAAATGTATCAACTGAGGGTCTCTGAGCAATATAATTGAAACTGCTTTATAGGAAATGGAAAAAGATCTCTGAATTTGGAGAGTCTGTATAAATTGCACAGATTGTCAGTTTAAGAAAAGAGAAACTTACACTCACGTAAACAGGATTGACACATAAAGAAACCTGAAAACCCAATATTAAAATACAACTCAGTAAACCCTGTTCCCATAGGGAGGGGCGGTTAGCTGAAACACACACACACACACACACACACACACACACACACACCTTATTGCTTCTTGAGGGAAAATAGAAAAAAATTATCCAGTTTTACATTGTTTAAATTTAAGATGTCAAACTTATACTTGTTACATTGGGCTTTGTGTAACATTGGTATGTTTTATTTCTTAAAATGGGTGGTGTAGGTATTTATTATGCTTCATATGCTTTTACATGCCTTAAGTCTGTCATGAGAAAAATGTTGGCATGGATGAGACATGGCTCTTGTTTATGCACTTTCTGGAGGTTTCTGATAGGACTCAGGAGACCAACCACCTCCTCTGGCTCACTTGCCCCCCACCCATCCCAGATGTCCGGTCAGGGTCAGGCCTCCCTTTGGCCATCACTCCCGTGCAGCCAGGACCTGTTGAACTTTTAGAGTCTTTATGAAACTGATTCAAACTATTGAAGTCGTGGGAAGCTGGTTTCTCATGGCAGCAGCTTCAGTGATCGTGGAGGTTTTCTTTGGCCTAATGTATTTGAACTGAAGACTGAGAGAGCCTAAGAAGGTCTGGTCTTGTCTTTCTAGCTGTCCGTAAGTGGGACAAAAAAGATTAAGAACAAATTAACACAGACCTATGATGACCAGCTAATGATCTAATCCACTGTCCTTACAAACCTTCAAGAATGTTAGAAATGACATTTTGCATTTAAATTGTCTCCAGGATTGTTTGATATCTTTGCTTCTTTGTTAGAATATGCATCCTTAATTTTGATTCAGAATATTTAAAAATGTTTAAGATCGTACTGCTGTGAAATAGCTTTTATAGTAATTTTTAAAGCTGACACTATTTTTACTTCAGAATTGTGAGTTTTTTAAATGAATGTTCTTATTTTGTTAAAATGGCACACTCGTTAGGAGGAATGGAGAAGTGTCCCCAACGTATAAACACACTATGCTGTTTGGCAAAATAGTTGTTTTTAAGTCACCCTCCAGTTAATAAAAGAGGTAGAACTGTCTTTGGGAAATGGCTCATCCCCCATTAGCTTTAGAGCTCATTTTTTCAGAGCTGGCAAATTACAGTAAACCAGTGTCATTCCATTTCTAGGTATAGATGAAGTGTTGTTGTTTTTTTAATTTCTGTTTATTTTGGGGTGGTTTTAAAAAAACAGACTTGAAGTAATATATAACTTTGAAAGTGAAAGTTATCTGCATTTAAGTTTTGCACATGAATATACTTGACAAAAACAAACCCTTTTTCTTAATGAATCACTGGTCGTATTAGCGGTCATGCCCAGGGACAGTGAGAGAGAGTTTTGTGAGAGAAAAATGGAGTAACAGAAAGCCTCTTTCTGCACATGTAACTTTCCCTTCCAGATTCGGGGTTAGAGGGCTTCAGGGAGCACTTGATCCCTCACCCAGTGTGAGCAGGAGGTAAACCAGAGGGTAGACTCAGAAAGCCCTGGGAACCTGTTGCCACCCGCCTGCAGCCTTGTGTTCTACGGTCCCGAGCCACTGATTAATGTCACAACATCTCATTACAGAACATGTTCAACTCATGACCCCCAAATATTTGGGAACATCTGTTGCTACGAGACAGTGGCAAAATATTTTCAGAAGTCACTAGCTTCTTTTTTGTCAAGAGCAGAGAAAACCTTGTGGCTAATCATGCTGTAAATACTGAGGAAGCCAAGTGAGCTGTGTGAGCTGGACGAGGAGTCAAGTTCAGGGAGCTTGACTTGCTGTGATTGCACGTCTGCCTGCAGCCACCTACCTGCTGCCGATTGCTGGTTTCTACTCTGTTTTAATGAAATCATCTCCAGCAATTTGACAATTGCACTCATGTTCTTTCCTTCGTGAAGGTGCGCCAGTCCTAGACTGAGCTCCATGGACGAGCATGGGTCCCCGCCCTTGTTCTTCCTGGTTCCTCTGGTGCGTCTGGCCGGACTGCTGCCTGCTAGCTTGGGTGGGGAAAGGTGGACAGCAGTTAGTGGGGGCGCAGGAAGGCAACGACCATTTTTGAGCCAGCTGGGCAGGAAAACAGACAATCTGTGTTTGTAAGAGAGAACGCAGTTGCCTCCTGGACGAGGAAGTGGCCACCAGGAGGGCTGAGGTGGCTGGTGCTCTTGGGATGAGCTGCAAGCATGGAGGGGCTTGCCCCGTGCCCGTGGGGCACATGGAACATGGTGCTGCCATGCCTGTCATCTTGGTGCCTTTGACCAGCCAGACAGGGCAAAGGCAACAGGAGTGAGTGGCTGATCTCCCTTATGAGGTGGGGCCGAGACAGACGAGCAAGGGGCCACCTGCGCCTCCTTCTGATGGGCAGTCCAGCCCTCCTGGACACATCGCTACTTAATATTGAAATGTGTTTCATGTTTTCGACACAAAGTTAAAACTGCACAGTTTTCTCTTCAAATACACAGGGGTGTAGGGTAAAACTGGATCCCCCTCATCCCTAGTGCCGGTGACCCTGAGATTTTATTCCCCGGGGCTAACTAGTGCTGTACACGGTGCAGATGTGTCCACCTGACCTTTTCCCACATACACATGCACACACACGTGCACATGCGCGCACACACACACAGGCAGTTGATTTGGTTTTCAGAAAATGGGATCATGCTACTCATACCATTTTGCAGCTTTTTAAGGAGTTCATTAACATAACGGGGACATTCCCTGTGACTGTCACCGTGCCTTTCTGCTGCATGGGTGTCCTCATGTAGTAATCCCCCCACTTACTGCTGTTTTTAAAACTCCCCGTAAAGGCACATTTTCATATTTTAATTTTCTCTCGATTATCATAAGAGACGTGTTTGTTTCGTTAAATTTTTATAAGCAATATGAATGTGGAAAGTTCACTCTCCTATTATCCCATCCTTCAGAGACAACCACAGTTACTGGGGCGCTGTGTATTTCTTCAATTTATTTCCTAAATGCAACTTTAAATGTTCTAATAAAGTCTAAAATATTCATTTTGCTAGCTAGGTAAAACATCTGCTTGGCCCAGGACTCAAAGGGAGCAAAAGGGCGCACAGTGAAAACGTGGTCTCATTCCGACCCCGAGCTGGTGCCCACCCAGGCTCCTTTCCAGAGGCAGCACTCCAGGATTTGTGCAGTCACTCTGTGCCTATAGCAGCAGATACATACCTGTTACACGCATACAATGACAGCCAACTGCATACACCATTTGGTACTTTGGGGTTCTTTTTTTCCTCCTTAGCAATATACGCAGGACTAGGGCTGATGGCTGATTGTATTCTGTCACATAGATACCATCATTGATTTACGTCCTCTGTTAAAAGGTATTTCGGTTGTTTCCTTTTTTCTTTACTATTGCAAACTGCTCCTTGGCGAGTACTTGTCTGCATGCCATTTTCCACGTGTGTGGGTGGATCTGTCCAGGCAAATTTGTAGAAATAAAATTGCTGAGTCTAAGGGGACTAATTCTGATACATATGCTAAACTGTTCTCCATAGAGGGTAGTCCCTGTTATGCCTCTCCGCAGTCTGGCAATGTGGAGGGGCCTTCTCCCAACTCTGGCCAACAGTATCAGCAAGCTTTTTGATCAGTTTCAGCTTCACAGGGAAGAAACTGAATCTCCTTGTTTTCATGTGCATTCCCCTTGTGAGGAATACATCAGATATTTAAGTTTTTTGAATTTCCTTCCCTGTGAACTGTTTCTGTCCTTTGCCCGTCTTCCTAAAAGTTTTTCCTTACTGATCTGTAGGCCTTCTTTAGATATTTAAGGCGGGTGTCTCTCTGTATGTAATACAAGTCACTGGTAGTCAACACATTTTAAACTTACTTAAGAATCACAGGATTTGGGTTGTTTTTCTTGTTTTACAGACGTCCACTTAACACCCACAGTGTTTAGCACTGATAGAAGCTGTGGAAACCTCAAGGAAATTTGCGATAAGACTCATTCCTCCAAAAGTAGGCCCTTGTGTAAGGCCACGCCCACAGTACACTGCAGAATCCAGGGAGGCTGGCAGCAGACCCCAGTGAGAGGGCCCTCGCCCCACAGTGCGTGAGTGCCTCCAAAGTGCCTGCTTGTCTCACCTGACGCAGCACTGGGCTGCTCCCGGGAGGCAGCCTACGTGGTGTCACTGCTGCCCGGCTCAGCTCCCCACTGGTGTCTCTGGCGTCAGGTATGGACCTGCCCACCCGGAGCACAGAAGCTGGTCTCTGGACGGTGGTGGTGGATTGTTGCCACCAGCTGGGTAGAGACAAAAATCAAGTGAACATCTTTGGAATAAGTGGGCAGAGGTCCATACGGTGTGATTCCTGCGCTGGCTTAGCTCGGAGCGGAAGGACAAACAGGCCTTGGTATCTCTTCTTCCTCTCATTTTCTGTGTCCACTTGACACAATCCAATCACCTGCCAGCTCCCATGGCACATCCTGGTCCTTTTCAGAAATTCCGTACATAGGGAAAGTTTGATAAGGATGCTAACAAATTTGTTTTTAAATTTTTTATACATGATCCTTTTCAAAACTAGATTTGAATACACCTGCTTACTAAATACACAAAACGCTTTTTAATAACCTTCCTTGCTTCTTAAATAACTTTTAATTTTAGCTATATATTACATTGCCTTGTTACCAGTTAAAATAATGAGAAACAGCAGTGCCTTGTTTCTATAGTTTATTATTAAATAGTTCTAGGGGTGGCTCGGTAGCTCAGTCAGTTAAGCGACTGACTCTTGATTTCTGCCGGGGTCATGACTGCACAGTCTTGGGATCGAGCCCCATATGGGGCTCGTGCTGGGCATGAACGCTGCTTGGGATTCTCTCTTCCCCTCTCCCTCCGCCCCTCCCCACCTTGCGTGTTCTCTCTAAAAAAAATTTTTTTTAAATAAAATTGATAATATTATCTCTCACCATCCATCAGAGGAGTAAAACCAGGCATGGAGGTGGGGGAAAGGGACCACATTCATCATGAGCCTGAGGAGTCAGCACCAAGCACTGACTTGACTACTTTTCATAATTTACCCTACAGTGTGCCCTAGAATTTAGTTCTCAGTGGTTTGTCTAATAATTCTTTTTTTTTTTTTTTCTGTTTTCTCTTTTTTAATAAGGTAACTAGTTCTAAATATGGTGGCCTGGAGGTCCCATAGAAAAAAGCAAGTGGGGTGTTAACAGTATGTATAACAGCGTATTTACAGGGTAGTAACATGCGGATTTCTTTTTTTTTTTTTCTAATAATTCTTGAAGTGAGTATTAACGTATTGATTTAGATTGAAAAAGTCTTATAATTTTTTTTTTCAGAAAGTGAGTCCAGTTTGGATGATTGCTCTGATAATTAGGACTGCCCTTGCCAGTCAGAGAATATGGCTTGTATTTTTTATAACCCGAATAAGCTAAACTCCAACCTAAAAATTCTTTCCAGTGAAAAAATATATAAAACATTTAATTGAGAAACTGTATTGGCAAAGTTGTATTGGAATATTTCCATTTTCCCAACTCGATCCAAGTACATTGGATTAAGGAAAGTGCCTTTAAGTAAAATGGTCTCCGCCTGTGGTAAGCCCTGGTGGTAAAGCCTTTTGGTATCTGCCAGAAACAGAAGAGAATGAACCAACGCAGGTTGTTTGCAGCGCTGCTTTCCACGGAATTGAGTTTGGGGCTGAAAGAGGTGTTTTTCCCCCGACCGTCTTAAAAGTGTGAACAACAGCATCACCACCCCGACCCCCCCCCACCCCCCCGTGCAGCCCTACTGAAATTGTGTGCCACTCTCTTGTGCTTTGTCCCAGGACAAACGGGCGCAGGCAACAACTGGGCGAAGGGGCACTACACGGAGGGTGCCGAGCTGGTGGATTCGGTGCTCGACGTGGTGAGGAAGGAGTGCGAGCACTGCGACTGCCTGCAGGGCTTCCAGCTCACGCACTCGCTGGGCGGGGGCACGGGCTCCGGCATGGGCACGCTGCTCATCAGCAAGATCCGCGAGGAGTACCCCGACAGGATCATGAACACCTTCAGCGTCATGCCCTCGCCCAAGGTGTCGGACACGGTGGTGGAGCCCTACAACGCCACCCTGTCGGTGCACCAGCTGGTGGAGAACACGGACGAGACGTACTGCATCGACAACGAGGCCCTCTACGACATCTGCTTCCGCACGCTCAAGCTGACCACGCCCACCTACGGCGACCTCAACCACCTGGTGTCGGCCACCATGAGCGGCGTCACCACGTCCCTGCGCTTCCCCGGCCAGCTCAACGCCGACCTGCGCAAGCTGGCCGTGAACATGGTGCCCTTCCCGCGCCTGCACTTCTTCATGCCCGGCTTCGCGCCGCTCACGGCCCGCGGCAGCCAGCAGTACCGCGCGCTCACCGTGCCCGAACTGACACAGCAGATGTTCGACGCCAAGAACATGATGGCGGCGTGCGACCCGCGCCACGGCCGCTACCTGACCGTGGCCACCGTCTTCCGGGGCCCCATGTCCATGAAGGAGGTGGACGAGCAGATGCTGGCCATCCAGAACAAGAACAGCAGCTACTTCGTCGAGTGGATCCCCAATAACGTCAAGGTGGCCGTGTGCGACATCCCGCCGCGCGGCCTCAAGATGGCCTCCACCTTCATCGGCAACAGCACGGCCATCCAGGAGCTGTTCAAGCGCATCTCGGAGCAGTTTTCCGCCATGTTCCGGCGCAAGGCTTTCCTGCACTGGTTCACGGGAGAGGGCATGGATGAGATGGAGTTCACAGAAGCAGAGAGCAACATGAACGACCTGGTGTCCGAGTACCAGCAGTATCAAGAAGCCACGGCCAATGATGGTGAGGAAGCTTTTGAAGACGATGAGGAGGAGATCAATGAATAGAGGCGCCTCCCTGTCTCGGATACCACAGTTCAGATGTCCTTCCTTTAACTCCAGAGCATTGTGACCCTAACGGCCGCCACATGGTGCTCTGCTCTGTGTGGGTCCAGGCCCCTCACCAGTGCTACAGAATTGCACTATCAGCCCTCTGGAATGAAGCAAGTACATCAGAATAGCAGAGAATTGGCAGGCCTACCCAATCAAGAGATCAGACGACAGATTTTCTACTGGAAGACTTGAAACAATGAACGGGCCATCGATGAAGGGCTAAATGACTTGACCTCGCCTTCTGTTTAGTGTTCGACCATGCTGAGAATTAGCAAGGAAGCCAGAAACCCTGTTTTTCATCCTTTGTGATGAAACCCAAAGCTGTGCAGTGTTGCCTTATATTGAGAATGCAGTATGGAACTTTAAAACAACCTATTCGTAATAAAACACTAAAATTGTTTCTTTGCCTCTTCCAGCCTCTGTTTCCAGTAATTTGTTACTTTGTGTTGTTATAAGGGTTACTTGGGTACCCTGTCTCTTCCTGGGGTGAAGTGCCTCTGCCACTAAGTGAATGAACTCAGAGGAAAGACTTTCCTTGAACTGCAGGCTTTTTAAGGGTGGCAGCATAAAAGCAGCACACACACAAATAAAAGCCCATCATCCCCATTCGCAACCAGCCCTTAGACCTCCCACAGAATCTTTCACCTCCCTGTGTCATGTCCTGGTCAGTCCCAACCTTCCCTAATAGCTGGGCTAAGATTTGCCAGAGGAGCTACAGAAAATGACCTGCCAGCTTCCAGCCAAAGCCAGGGGGATGTGCAAGCTCTTGGTGGGTGAGGGGGCACCAGGCAGGGCCAGCTTTGAGAGCTGTGTGCTTCCTTCCAGGAGCACTCAGGGCCAGGGCAGAGACTGAGGGCTGTTTTCTGTATAACAGATCACCACCTTACAGTTTCTAAAACTTGACACAACTTCTGTAAGAGGTCTTGTAAAGCCAGACTCCACAGGACATGACCAGGCTAGTCCTACTAATTAGCAGACATCGCTGTTCACCTTTGTCTCTGGTTTCTTTCTTTCAGCCCCTTTGAAGTTAGCTGTGAACATGTGACTTTGCTTTAGCCAAAAGAATGCGAGTGGCCTCTCACTCCAGGTGGAAGTGTCTAAATGCTAGTGCTTGACCCTTAACTCTGCCTCTGCCGGATTCCTCCATCAGTCTGGGCCTTAGTCACCGCGGAGAGCACAGCCCTCTTGTCCTTGTCAGACAAGGAGCGAGAAAGAACTGTTATTTGGAGCCATTTCCATCTGAGGTGACCCCACAGTGTAACCTAGCTCCCCTGTGACAGAAGGCCTGAGCTCTGTGATGCCATGGCTTACACCCAGTAACTATTTATTCTGGGCTAAGCCCTAGCCGTGGGCAGACAGAAAAGTAAGCATTAAACACAGCAGCATGACTTGGAACTGCAGTGAAGACAGACCTCACTTTTGCAGAAATCTGAACTACTTTGTGGGTCAGGCTCCACATAGGACCCGACACGGGCAATGCTCACCACAGTGCTGTGGGTCTCCTTGTGCAGACCAGGAAACCCACAGGTGGCCGCGCCAGCTACTCCAGGCCATGCCGGCTGCCTTCTCAGACTCCACAGGTTTGAGTGCAGCTTTCGCATTAGCCATGCAGATGCAGGTTACCATTTGACCAACCATCTCATGCACAGCTTTGTTCCTTTTCTTCCTGAACCAAACCTGACTCATGTTTGGCACAACCCACCCTATTCCACTCAGGGGCCTCACGGCCAAGGCCTACTGGAGCTCCACGCGTGCTGGCACTTCTCCTTGCAGTGGTACGAGGAAGCACAGTCTCCTCGTTGTGTAGAGAACAGCACACTCAACACCCTGACGGCCAAGTGAATCATACAGCCTTCGTCACTGAACTACCTACCACAGCATCCTGAGGGAGGGAGGCAGTGAATGTGTTACATCTGCAGGTCACCGGGCAGAGCAGCTGAGGGACTCAAGTATGAGCTGAGGAGGGCTCCCAGGCTCCTGTAATACTGAGTGACTGGCACCCACACAGCTGCTTCTGTGGTCCGGCGAGCTGGAGCTCGGCATCTCTGGGCCACCTGGAAGAGCGGTCCTGGGACAGAGCAGCCTGCCGTCACACTTCCCACACTGTTGGTCCAGTGCTGCTCCGGGAACGCCGTCTATGTCTTAAGTCTAAGAAGTCGTCGTTCCCACAACATACTTAACTGCATCAAGAATACACAAGGCAAGCTGTAATAACAAATCCATGTGATGGCTTGGGACAGTCTGCCAGGCCTGCTATGGTCACACACTGACTTCCAGACCCAGGTGGTGTGAACAATGTCTGGTCATGACCAGCCTGGTGAGAATGTAAACCGATGCCATTGTCACAAGATTCTCGCACTGACTTGATATGAATGTACTTTATATCCAGAGTTCATCATTTCAGAATGTACAAATCTAGAAGTTGCCAGGCCTCTTGTGGGAGCTGGTTAAGAACCAGGACTGAGGTTCTGGAGGATTTCTCTCTCCAAAGTTAGAACACTTAATTCCTTTCCATTATGTTTTCTAAAAGAAAACATCTCGAGCACAAAACAGTGACCCTCTGTTGAGTTCCGAAGAAAAAAAGTACAGTATGCTTTATTTTTGATGTAAAGAAGCCATATTTACATAATACATTCATATTTGTAGATATGTTACAGCTCTCTGTAGAAAACCATTCCATTAAAACAGCAACGTGAGATCTGCATTCAATCTTTAAAGTATTAAGTCAAATTAAAATATTCTTATCAGGACTCCAATGTAATTTCACAGCTCATCCACAGAGGGAAACTGAAGGGAAACAGGAATGAAGAGTGGGTGACGGCAAGAGAAAAATACACCCTCTCCCACACTGGCAAGACTCCACGATGGTGGATCCCCAACACAGCGGCTGGCACCACCCAAGGGGGGAGGGAGCAGCGCCAGGGTGCCGTCTCCACGCTCCCAGCCACTGTTGAGGGCCTGACAGGCTCGCGGACACATTCTGGGCCTTCAGAAAGTCACCCTGCCACCCTGGCTATGACTTCAGAGGCTGAGGACTAAGGACTCCTCTTCCCACCATTTCAACCGGGTCAGCAGATGGTTCTGATCAGCCTAGCAGTGTCCTTATTTCTCTGAGAAAGCCAGAATCGACCATAAGACAACAAGCTAAAATGGCCTCCCTCCTCGGATCTGGTTGGCGATTTTCTCATCCCGGGGCTCCTCTTTCTCCTTTTCCCGTTCTTTGTTCCAGTCTTTAAGGCCCTCTGGAAGCGAAGTGTCCTCATCCAAGCTTCCAGTGCCTTCCACAAATTCTTCATAGGTAGATTTTTCTGCAAACGGTCTGGGGCCCAAAAGTTCAACCATGTCATTCTTATCTAATACTTCTTTTTCTAATAATAGAAGAGCAACCTGAAATACAAACAATTCCCGTTAAACACAATTACTCAGTATAAGTCTTTTCAAAGCTAATCATTTTTATTTATAGCTAGCCCCATTCCAAAATACGATTTAAGACCACTGAAAAAGAGATACATAAGGTCCCATGATTTTAGAGTAAAATATACAAAATATTGGAAAAACAATTGCTCACCAGTAAGGGAGCAGCTAAATACATTGTGATACATTCACACAATGAACAATTATGTACCTATAAGGAAGAATCTCTCTGTTCTACATACATCATGGGAAGACATATTCAGGGAGAAAAGGTAGATGCACACCTTTGTATGGTATGCTACATTGCTTTTAAAAGGAGAAAGATATTTATCTTTTTCTGTGCTTATATGTATACGTAAAGAAGTTCTGGAAGGATACACTAGTGGCTGGGAGGGCGAGTTGGAGGAAAGGGCAGAAATAGGTAAGCAGGAAATTTTAAAAGTTAGTCAGAAAAAATAAAGACAAGAGTAGAGATACAAAAGGAAGCCAGGAAGGTTTATATAAAAACATGTACCTTGAAGTTCTAGTCATTTGTATGCTCGAACTACAAACTTGACAGTACCCCTTGTAACAGGCCACCAAGAAAGAGCCACCTGAGCAGCTATGTGTATGCGGGGGAGCGAGGATGGTATCAGGGGAGCAGGGCAGAGTGGTTCTATTAGAGCATCTGACCATTACAAAGACAGTGAAACGGGTTAAAATATAAACTGACCTATAGAATATATTTAGTTCCTGAGGTAACTCCCTATTTAGAAATTTAACTTCTCCGTACCTTACACTAAATGCTATGTGTTTAAAAGATACTATGTGTTAAAAGATAAAACAATTTTATTGTTTTTTCAATTTTCAAAAACTTTATTATGGAATACTGCAAATATGCACAAAAGTTGTAAATGGATAACGTATCCCCATGGAGCCGCTATCAACGGTTAATCAATTTAGGGCCATTTTTGTTTCATCTACTCCCCAAATTATTCTGAAGAAAATCCCAGCTGTCGTTTTATCTGTATATATTTTTGTTTCTAAGAGATAAAAACTCTTAAAAACATAACGAAGTTTTCTTCTTAGATCACTATTATTTCTCAATTTGCCTATTTACACAGTTGTGGGTAACCCACTTAAGTTGAAATAATGTTACTTAACATCTCCATGTACTAGTTTCTTCTGTAAAATGGGATGACAATGAGGATTTTAGAGAGAAGTTCACGCACCTTAGCCAGTACCTGGTGCACATGAGACGATGAGTGAATGCTAGCTGGTTACTCTTATTTTCCTAAAGCTCAGCGCCCACGGATTATCCTATCAAAGGAGTACAGTGAGGCCCAGAATGTGGAGGGCACTAGTCTGAGCAGCAAAGACTCCAGCCACCTCTCCTCTTGATGGCTCCCTTTCTCCCGGCTGGCTCAAACATCACTCTTAGCAGATCTAATTTTCTCAAACGGGCTGGAAGGTACTTCAGAACTCTGCAGTGTTTCGAGATCCTCACTCTGTTGAACGAATTTCCCCTTCCCAAACAAGTCTTTGTTACCACTGTCAGTACGTGCATTATACACGCAAAAGGATAACTGGACCCACTGAAACTCCCTGGATCTACGGTGTGCATGTTGGGATCCTCCCCTCGAATCCCTGTACACAGTGTCCTGCAGCCAGAGGTCTTCAGTGAGCTCCTCCACTGTCTTTCACAGCTCAGGTCCTTCTTTCCCACAACTGCCTATTGGGGGCACCGCCAAGAGATCCCATCTCCAGCCTGGACCTCCTATCCAGGTCTCATCTGCAAATGCCCATTGCCCGCGTCTCTTGGGTGTCAAGACTGACCCTGTCCTCTGTGTTTGCCACTAGGAGTCATCTCAAGGGCTTTCTTCTTGTTCATTCTGTACATTTGACCAATAAATCTCAGTTTTTCAGATCTGTCTGTGCCTTACGTCTGCTGCTACTCCCAGTACCATGCCAGGAATATAGAAGAGACCCACAGCAGCCTCTGAGCTGGTCTCTCCCACCACCCTGGACTGGCACACTGCTGCCATACTCTCTTTCAAATGATGACCTTCATCACTTTCACTCAAGACTCTTTAAGGACTCCCTAGTATAAAACAAAGGGGCTGGATGAGATCATTTTGAAGGTCACTCTTATTTCTAAAACTGTTTCTAAACTTTCTAGCTAGTTTATGAGAACCTGGGCAACTGCAGCCCCCTCCCCCCAAATATCTGCTCAATCCTGCCCTGCTCCACACACACTTCCTGCTCACCAGGCCTCCATGCGGCCGTGTCCTTCTCTCTGCTCCCCTCCTCTCCTGGTTCACTGTAGCTTGACTTCTAGGTAAAATCTTGTTCTATCTTCTACAAGAAGCCTTTGCTGTCCACTCTGATCTTCCTTTCTCAGAGCTCCTGGCTATGCCTTCCAGTGTCCCAGGGTGCCAGCTCTCTCCACCTGCACTGAGCACTTTTGTAAAAAGACATCACAGGTGCTTCTGGATTGGCTAGCATGGGGCAGGTTCACAGGAGGACTCTCTGTGAAGACCTACTGATGGAATAGCAATGCTGGAATATTCTTTACCTGTGTCAACCCCTCAAAAAAGGCTTTCTCATTTGTGCTTCAGGAGTGTGGAAAGTTCAAAGAACGAAAAATTTTAACTTTGGTTGCATGGATTCTGAATAATTAAGGGTTTACTGGATGCGAGAAATCCACTGAATTTGGGAAGAATCCCTCCCTTTGGTAGGTGCTATCATATGACGTACAACAGAAAATACAAAGCACGTTTATTCACAAAGCTCATAATTAAGCCAAAGGTAATCTGCATGTGCAGACTCCTACTTATCTAGTTGGGCTAGCTTTTGTTTGCCCTTTCGTCACTACCTGTTTACTCCAGGGGTGAAAATCAGTGGTAAATTCCCATCTGTCTGCTGAGTTCCTTTCTGAGGAGTACGGGTAAAACACACGGTAGGGAGGAGGGCTGATTCAGTTGTGTATTTTGTGGTTATGAACAGTCGTGATTAATCCTGCACTCATGTTCCTAAAAGCCACAGGGGCTGGGACTGTGTTCTACTTTTGCTCACTACTGCATTCCCACCTCCTCACAGAGACAGAGCAGAAGCAAAGTCAGAATAAAGAAAGGAACCAAGAGTTAGCCAGTTCCAGGAAACGCTAATGTCTATAAACCAACCCAAATAGTCAAGCCATCACTTTAATCTTTTTTTCCTTCAAAATCATGTAGTGAATTATTCATACGATTAGCACCTACCTTCTCCACATCAGCTTTCTTTTCCGTGAGAAGAGCCACTGTTCTTTTATAAGCATCGTTAATAAGTATTCGCACCTCATCATCTATCAGTCTTGCGGTAGCTTCACTATAAGGTTTCTCTAAAACCATATCACCCTGACGTGGGAGGTCAAAGGAGATTTGCCCGACCTTTTCGTTCATGCCAAACTGAACAATCTGAAAAAGAATATGTGATTAGTGGTGGGCGTCCAGTTTGTGGACAGGCTGATTTATAAAATGGCAGTAAGTCTTTACAATGGCGTTAACTCCGCACATTTCACTTCACTACTCTTTAACCTGGCAAAATCTACAGGGCATCCCTGGATTGGCTGAGTGGACAAGGGTGTTCTGTGTAGACAGTGGTAGTGATGGATAGTATTTTCAAGTCTTCAACTAGAGACACAAGACAAGAAGCCCAAAGACAACATCTACGAGACCTGCAAGATACTGCAAGAGAAGCCAGCCTCTGACAGACCCAAGAGGATAAAACCCAAGCCCTCCAGGCTCTTCCTGTAAAGGGAAGTGTGCCAACCTGAGAACAAGTGATCCTGGAAGGGAGTTTACTTTTTCCTGTTCCCTGAAGCCCTGGGGTCCAGTCTGGACCCCCCAAAACTAAAAAGCCCCATGTTAAGAAGTTTCTGGAAGTAAAATCCAAATGCACTAGAAAAGAGAAAGCCAAGATGAAAGTAGGGAGCAGGAACAGAGCCAAGAGAACTCAGAAAGCAGGATGCCATGTTCTTAAAACCTTCATGAAACAATAGAAAAGGGAATTCTAAAGCTATAAAACTAGAAAAGCTAGCTTCTCCCTCTTAAGAGGTCAAGAAAGCAAATTTCATATAAAATGCGCAACAGAAGAATGTCTAAGAAGTTGTCACAAGAAAAAAGGAGCAGAATAACATCTCCATACATAACGACAGCAGGACGGGAAGACACCCATAAAAAGATGAAAACTGTAACCTACCACTTAAGAAAGCGTGAAAGAAATAAGGAAAATAACATAAAACATGAAAGAGTAACATAAATCAGAATCAAAAACACTCAGATGAGGTGCTAAAACACAGAAAAAAGTTACATATGAAAGAAAACACTATTTTAAAAATGAACATTAAGGCACAAAGAACACAAGAGCAAACAACCACAATAATGTCCTGAGAAACAGAAGGTAAAGAGGACAACTATTAAAAAAAACAAAACAAAACAAAAACAAAACCGTCATTAAAAAAGACCTGAGAAAGTGACAGACCAGAAGAAGGGCTGACATACGGGTAACAGGAGTTCCCAAAGAAAGTCATTTATATCAAGTTCCAAGACAGCAAAACTTTGGGGATGTACACACAGGGATAAAGAAAATTTGGGTAGGATGATAACAAGCCAGGAGAGTGGATGGTCCCACAGGAAGGGAGGGGACTGCGAAGGGATGCTCTTAGGGACAGCCCAGGGTACAGGCAGTGTTGTGCCATGGGATCACACAGGCTTATAAATGGAACTTTAAACTATGCATACGTACTTCGCAGACTCTTAGTACCATAGATATCTCCTGCCTTTCCAAAGTTCGCGTTGTGCCACTTGCTTTCACAAAAGACCCTACGGCAGTACCTGCTTTCACCAACCCAAGGAAATTGGAAGAGGACTTTCTTTCACTTTTATGAAAAGAAGTGAAAAGAGCATTCAGCATTTGTTTTGCAGCAAGCTGTTACACCTTAGGTGTGCTGCAAACAGGGAGTGGCACAGCCAGGCTCCCTTAGCAAGACATGTCCTGAGCTCTAATAGCCTCCCAGCGGTTATTTTTTGGGTGTGGGAACATTCAGAAAATGCTCCATATAAATTAATAGTAAGTGCTTCTTTGCTTTGAGCCATTTCAGCTTCCAAAAGGTTTCATAGGAATGCTCTACTTTCAGATAGTGGGAGAAATCTGTAAACTTTAAATACTGTGCTACCAAAAACCAAAAAAAACAAAAACAAAAAAAAAAGAGTTTCTTATGAAAAAGTTTTGATTGCTTTAAAATGGATTTAAGAATTAATTCCTGCCTGAAAAGCCTCAGCCAAACACAACAGTATTGTTTCAGAGCCAACCACAAACATCCATTTCTCGTGCAAATGTGAGAAAGCAAAAAAGAAACACTCCATTTCATAGACTTACTTGAGCATATGCACTCTGAGTTACTTTTCGCAAATCATCTTGAGCACCAGTTGTAATTCTTCCAAAGAAGATTTCCTCTGACACTCGGCCACCCAGAGTCATGCACATCCTGTCCAAGAGCTGCTCTTTGGTGTATAAGTATTGCTCTTTGGGTAAATACTGAGCATAACCTAGTCCTTTGCCCCGTGGGATGATGGAGACCTGGCAAGTAGAAAATATACAAAATGCTGACAACTCAGAAAAACACAAAAAAAACAAAACCAAAAATGTTGAGGATTCTACCACCAAATGTTGACCACAATGTTTATCTATACGTAGATAAGGTCACTGATGAAAAATAAGCATGACAGCTGGGAATTTCCGTCAGCCTTGGCAGGAGAGCTAGCAGAAGTGACCGCTCAGGGAGGATATTTTCTTAGGATAACTTCACCTTAGAGTTCTAGACAGTATTTCTTGTCTTTCTGTAAGACTCAACTGAAATTATTCAGCCTTGACAAAAGGACAACTGGTGAGTGACGACTCCTTCTGACAGCTCAAATATGGCCTAGGCACCATTCAACTTGAGTGAGCCCCAGCCACAACCTCCTTTACCGGACAAAGGGGAAGGCAGACCTAGATGCTCAGCAGGCTTCATTTTCTCCTCTAAGTGTTTTTTGCCACTGCGTAAACTCCTTAAAATTTAAAAAAATCAACTTTATTGGGGATAGTTTATATTCAGTAAAATGTACCCATTTTAAGTGTACAGTCCAATGAGTTTTGACAAACCGAACTTCCTACCACAACAAAGATACAAATCCTTTCTCCATCCTGCAAAGTTCCTTCGTATTCCTTCTGGTCAGTCTTACCCCACACTTCCCCTCCAGCCCCAGGCAGCCGGAGACATGCTTCCAGTCCCTATGGATCAGTCACCATTTCTGGAATTGTATGTAAATGGAATCATACAGTATGTACTTTACTGTGTCTGGTTTCTTTTATTGTTTCTGAGATTTGCCCACACTGCTGTGTGTATTAATAGTTCATTCATTTTTACTGCTGGGTAGCATTCCATTGTACAAACATACCAAACATCCATTTCATTCTTGAGGGACATCAGGGTTGTCTCCAGTTTATTGCTATTATGAATAAAGCAGTAAAAGTCTTTGTGTGGACATGTTTTTATTTCTCTTGGGTGATTATATATAGGAGTGAGATCGTTTGGTTGTATGGAAGAATTTGTTTACCCTTATAAGAAACTGCCAAATTGTTTTTCAAAAGGGATATATCACTTCACATTCCCATCAGCAGTGGATGAGGACTCCAGCTAGACTGACATCTTAACCAACCAACACTCAGGACTGACTTTGTAACTTTAACCATTCTGATAGTTATATGGTGGTATTTCATTGTGGTTTAATTTGCACTTTCCTGATGACTAATGGAGTATCTGCATGTGCTTAATGTCTATATGTATACCTTCTTTTGTGAAGTATAGGCTCAGATCTTTTCCCCATCATTTCACTGGGTTGCTCATTTTCTTACAGAATTTTAAGAGTTTTTTACATATTCTAAATACAAGTCCTTTGTCATATATGTACTGTAAGTATATGACTTGTCTTTCATTTTCTTAACAGTGCCTTTCAAAGACAAAACATTCTCAATTTTGATGATATCCCACATAACTTTTCTTCTGTGGTTCATGCTTTTTGTATACTAAGACAGTTCTAAGGTTACAAAGATTTTTGACCTATGTTTTCCTCTAAAAGTTTATTGTTTTAGTTTTTACAATCTATTTCAAATTAATTTTTTACATATGATGTAAGGGTCAACATTAGCTTTTTCCCCCACATGAACACTGAGTTGCCAGAACCAGTGTGACAATCCTCCTCACCTTAAATTACTTTGGCACTTCTGTTGAAAATCAATTATTTAATTAGTTATGTGTGATTATTTAATCAACAAATTATTTATGTGGGATGGATCTATTCCATCCCAATGAACTGTTTAGTCCCTTCCGCAATATTAGTCTTCATTACTGTAGCTTTATTCAAAGTCTTAAAATTGGGAGTGTAACCCCTTCAAACTTGTTTTGGTTTATTCTAGTTGATATACATTTCCATATAAATTTTAGATCTGCTTATCAATTTCTATTAAAAAAAAGTCTGCTATATTTACGGCAGAGGTGTGAGCTGAAACTATACATGAGTTTGGGGAGAACGGTGATCATGGTATTTCATGAACACAGTGTATTTCTGTTTTTATTTAGGTCTTATTTAATTCAATGTACAGATCCTACAAATACTTCAATAGATGTATCCTTAAATATTTCATGTTTCTGGATGCTGTTGTAAATTAAATTGAATTTTTAAAATTTCATTTTCCAATTGTTCACTGCTAAAATACAGAAATACAATTGATCTTTGTATACTGATCCTGAATTCTATAACCTTACTAACTTCACTTTTAGCTTCTAATGGCTTCTCTGCAGATTATCTAGTATGGTTTATTATTGTTTATTTTTTGAGAGAAAGAGACAAAGTGTGAGTGAGGGAGGGGCAGAGAGAGAGGGAGACACAGAATCTGAAGTAGGCTCCAGGCTCTAAGCTGTCAGCACTGAGCCTGATGCGGGGCTCGAACTCATGAACCATGAAATCATGACCTGAGCCCAAGTCGGGCGCTTAACCGACTGAGCCACCCAGGTGCCCCAGTTGTTGTCATTTTTTTAAGTAAACTCTACCCCCAACATGGGACTTGAACTCATGACTCCAAGATCAAGAGTGGTATGCTCTACGGACTGAGCCAGTCAGGGGCCCCTATCTAGGATGTTTTATGCACACTTTATCTCCTCTGTGGTCACCTTGCTTCAGGGGATCCCCCTCCATTTCCAGTAGTCCCCTGACATCGCAAGTCAGACTGCTGCTTCCTGTGGTTCATGCTGTACCGGTTTGGGGACCGCACTCGGTTGAAAAAGCAAAAATTTAACAATCTCACTTGGTACACCCATCTTTCAGGAGATTTCTCTTTGGTTTCTTTCTTTTTTGCCAGGCTCTCTGGGGTCTCCCTGTGCAGGCATTGTTTAGTGGTCAGCCAGGGAGTTGGGCAGTTTCAACTCAGACCTGGGTCTCATTCCTCTGTAACTTTCTTGCTTTCAGGATTTTCCTGTTAAATTTCCAATAGTCTTCAAATCCTGAACTCTCTCCTCTGCCGCCTCAATACGGTAAAGCCAGCCTTTTCCATCACTGTGGCCACGGAAAATTCCTCAGGCAAGAAAGTCACTAACTCCCAATTCTAACCCACTACAGCTACTGCTTTTCAAAAGTAAACTCTCCTCCAGCTTTGATCTGCTTTGGACACTTTTCAGTCCCCTTAAATAGCAGTCTTCTTTCCAAACTTCATAACTTATTTGCAGGAAGGTTTGCTAACCTCTTCATCCCACTGTCATTACCAGACATCTTGGCCAAATTTCTTTATGTATTTATCTTTGTGGGAGTGCAACTTTCTCCTCAAGTAATTGCTCACACAATCTGTCTGACACGAACTGTTTTACCTTTAAGAGTGGGTCTGCGTGTTCCAGATACCACCCGGCAACCGCGTGACCTGCCTCATGGTACGCCACGGTCTTCTTCTCCTCAGGCTGCAGAACCTGGGTTTTTTTCTCTAAGCCTGACAAAATAATAACAAAAAACCAAAAACACTGACTCTGTGGCACTGTCATAAAAAGATGGTTTTTCGATCTACACACTTCAATCTACACAGTCTCTAATGTGATTTAGAGACTAAGCTGTCTGCGACAATCCAGAAATTCCCAACCATGGTCAGACTAAGAGCAAAGGACCAACTTTAAAATACACCCAACTCCTGCAAAATGCATTCACTACCCCCAGGACTACTTTTTTCTGAACTCTCCCACGCTTTTGAGTCATCTATTTTGTTTTGGGAAATAGAAATGCAAGACAAAATTCAGCATTTAGGTCAAAAACATAAAATTCATAGAAAGCACAGAAAACAAATTCCATGCCCATTCATGGAATGACCCCTGCTTAGTCCAGGTACTTGGAATTATGAAGTGCAGGGTAAACAAAGATGAGACTGCCTGCTGTCTGCTCCTGACGGAAGGCAAACGGGAGGAAAAAGGGAGCCGGATGAAGATCTGGAAACACCTACTCAGCAAGTCAGTAAGACCAATGCTGCAGCAGCCAACACACTAATCAACTGACCCTAGGGATTCCAAGAACGAGCAGCAGGGCAGACCTGAGAAAACAGACCCAGGAGACCCCTTGTGCTGGGCCCACGTGTTGACTACACAGCCGGGGGACCCCTAATCCAAGTACAATTCCTCTCTGGCCTGGATCAAGGTGGATGCTAAATTCATTTGCATCTCTGTACTATAGACACTAACTACATAGCTTGTACTCATACAAATCATTACACCATGACGAAAGTAGTTTGGTTGTGTTCAAGGTAACGCATCTGAGAGAATTTCTCAAATGATAACATATTAAGGAGTCCGAAGGATTAAAAAAAAGAGAGAGTGCTTTGTTCCCAATAACACAACCCAAGACAAGTACATACCACAGAGCTGGAAAGGTGGAGATTTACAGAAGGTAAGCCCGCTGTCTTCCAGAGATAAGCAGTTCTTGCTTGTATAAGAAAATATGAATCCCACACCTCACCAAGTTTACCCCTGGAATTTTTCATTTTCCCAGTATGCTTACTGCAGAACAATTGCTCATGGCCAGTTTACAGTGGCTGAGCTGTGAACAGGCAAGTGTCCGTCCACCTCAGAGCAAGGGCCCCTCCTAGACTTGCCGCCCTGACCTCTTTCACACTGAGCACTGACTGTTCCCCCACCTAAAAGGCACAGACACGCAGCTTTCACCTGCCTCTACAGTGAAATGTTTTAATTCCACTCACAACTCTATCAACTTAGATTTTTTTTTTTCTTTTCAATTAACAAATTTCTAGAATAACTAGTCCATTCATTCAATGGTTGGTTAGTTAGTTAGTTAGCATCTAACTCAGGTTAAACACACTGCTATACTAGCCTCTAGATCCTCACGGGAATCTCCATTAATCTGGCTTCGTATTATCCACTCAGTTGAAACTGTCACGTCACGAGACACCAAGAAGAGTCTTGTTGCCAAATCCGAGGTCATGCTCCTCAATGTCCCACATCACTGGACCCTGCCTTTAAGTCCTTTGTAAATGTGTCTTTGCCCTTGTCTCCCATCTCTTCCAACCTCCTGGATCTCCTCTAATGGCATCTATTCCTTGCCTTATTCGCTGATGCACCTCCTGGGCCTGTGGCATACAAGCTCTGCTGACCTCGCTGGCTCACTTTCCTCGCCTCCGCTACCAAATACAGGCAGTTACTGTGCGTCCCCTACCCCCCAAGCCCTCTCACCCACCTCCACACCACGGGAACCACAGCTTCTGGCACCGTGGTGCTGCAGAGTTCCACATGGACAGCCCGCCCGGCTTGTCTCAAATTCTGCACATTCCATCTTCTGCCAAACCAGCTGCCTCTCGAAGCACCCCATTTTTCCTATGGCCTGTAAGGCTGTCCTTTTTTTTTTTTTGCCTATTATCGCCGGGACTACCTGTGCTAAAGTACACTACCCCACATTGATGACTACGATGTTCTCTGCCTTCAGATGCCGCTCTCTTCTTCAATGTCAGATTCTTTTTCTTAAAGCCTATTCAATAGCTCAGGAAAAATCCATTAGTTTAATACTAGCCACAGGACAACAGTTTCAAAAGCCCCTGAACTCAACATTTAAGGCTTTCTAAAATCTAGATTTAAATATTTTCAGCTTTGCCTTACCTCCCAAAGAACTGGAGTCTGACTGGTTTGCTTTCCCTCACCAAAACACAGGCTGTAACCCTACCTCTAAACTACCTTCTCTGTTCCTGCCACTCTGATGCCATACCTACCCCCCCACCCGCTACTGAAACCTGTTTAAATCCCCCCTCTTCTATAGAGCTGTGCCTGACCATAGTGCCCTTCCCTTCTTTGCCCCTCTGGAATTATCTTTTTATGCATATTAAACTATAAGCTCCCTAGAAGGCATGGAAAACGTGTACATCCCCTACTGTGCTTGTGGGGTGAGCATTTCCTGGTTAAACAGCTGCTACAGCTGTTTATCCATCACCTATACCTAGCACAGGGCACATTTATGCAATAAAATATTTGGAAACAGGAAGGTTGTTTTTCAAAACATTCTCAAAACACTACATCGGTGTAATTCAGGGGAAGACACCTTGCTGCTTGCTGCCAATACAAGTGAGGAGTAGTTTGGGCTGCTGTCTCAAACTCACCCAAACCAACAGCACCCATCTCCACCAGACCATGGGGTGCGTGGGGGAAGGGGAAGTTCACAGTACCGAGAGACACAGCAGGTGCATGGTGAGCCCCAGGGTGGGGTGGATAGACTTTTCTTTGCTTCTAGATCTTGCCAAAACAGAGAAACCTATAGTCTCAAACTGATTTTATTGGCCTTTTGACTTGAGTTATATTCAGTTTACTTACCACCAATCACCCGCTCAATTGCTTGTTCAAAGTGTTTCTGATTTATGGAATCCGAAAGGTGTCTTGCAGCAATCAGAGCCGCTTCATTACAGACATTAGCAACATCAGCCCCTACAAAATGAATACAGAACAGCTTACCACCAAATATACTTGAACTGATTGGTCACACATTACGGATGATCATATCCAGTCAGTTTCTCAACCAGCAGTAGACTAAATAAGGGCTTAATGTAATATAATTCAGTTTGACTGATGATGACCCTAAGCTGTTCTAGCAGTCAGTAATAGCCTGGTACAATCCTGGCCCTTTGAACTGAGATGCAAGTATCAGTAATAGTAAATAGATAATTATAGGCAGCCATTTACCTTTATAGGCAATATGGTTCATGTAACTACAAACTAAGACAGTCTTTAAAAATGCCCATTAATTGGGGCGCCTGGGTGGCTCAGTCGGTTGGGTGTCCGACTTCGGCTCAGGTCATGATCTCACGGTCCATGGGTTCGAGCCCCGCATTGGGCTCTGTGCTGACAGCTCAGAGCCTGGAGCCTGCTTCGGATTCTGTGTCTCCCTCTCTCTCTGACCCTCCCCCGTTCATGCTCTGTCTCTCTCTGTCTGTCTCAAAAATAAATAAGCATTAAAAAAAATTTTTTTTTAAATGCCCATTAACTAACTTAGTTCTATCAACTCTGTTGGGAGAGTGACTAATACAGACGTTAGGCAATATGCTGAAATACAATGAAAAACATAAGCACTAAAAATAAGGGTGCAGTTAAATACCAAAAGTTAAATATGTGAAGCTTGTCAAATGCTTTCTACATCCGTAAGTCTCTTTATTATTTTTTTTTAAGGTTTCTTTATTTTTGAGAGAGAGAGAAAACAGAGGAGGGGCAGACAGAGGATTCAAAGTGGGCTCCGCACTGACAGCAGAAAGCCTAATGTGGGGCTCGAACTTACAAACCCCCGTGAGATCATAACCTGAGCTGAAATCGGGTGCTTAACAAACTGAGCCACCCAGGTACCCCGATAAGTCTCTTTAAATTTTTTATTTTTTTAACGATTTATTTTTGAGAGAGAGTGAGCGCAAGTGGGGAAGGGGCAGAGGAAGGGGGTGGACAGAAGATCCAAAGCGGGCTCTACAATGACAGCAGCAAGCCCAATGCGGAGCTCAAACTCACAAACTGTAAGATCATGACCTGAGCTAAAGTCAGATGCTCAACTGACTGAGCCCCAAGTCTCTTGGTGCCCCAAGTCTCTTCAAATTAACTTTTCAGATAAAGTATATGGTAAGTCAAATAAGCTATAAACAAATAAGCTCAATAAACAAACATTAAAACGTTATAAATTCCAAAGTCCAAAGATACAAAACAAATAAAAAGTTAGAACCCTGGGACATTTAAGATGAATATCTTCTTCTAACCATATACTTACATATAATCCTCTAAGACTTTCCAAATGTTCATTTTTATTTCATTTTGAGTTTGGAAGAAAGATAGGAGAAAGGAGTTTGGAAGAAAAGAAATTTGAGTTTGGAAGAAGTGAGAAAGGCTCACATTTACATTTTAAAACTCTTGGAATAAACACATGCAAAGATACTCAACATCACTGGTCATTAGAGACACAAATCAAAACCACGAGATGCCACTAAGGTGGCTGCAATCAAATAGACAGACAACGACCAGTGTTGGCAAGAATGTGGAAAAACTGGAACCCTCTTACATTGCTGGTGAGAATGTAAAATGGTGAAGCCACCCTGGAAAACAGATTGATAGTTCCTCAAAAAGTGATTCAGCCACTCTACTCCTAGGTATATAGCCAGAGAAATGAAACGTATGTCCACATAAAAATCTGTACATGGATGTTCACAGCAGCATCATTCACAATAGCAAAAAGATGGAAACAACCCAAATAAAGAAGATGTGGTCCATCCACACATTGGAATATTATCCAGCCAGGGAAAGGAATAAAGTTCTGACACCTGCTGCCACATGGCTCAACTCTGAAGACACTACACTTAAGTGGAAGGAGCCAGGGAGAAAGGATCCTATGTGGTGTAATTCTTTTTACATGAAATGTCCAGAATAAGAAGATCTATAAAAATGGAAAGTAGGTGAGGGGTTGCCTAGGGCTGGGGATGGAGGGAGTAGCTGCTAATGGATTCTTCTGGGGTGATAAAAATGACCTAAAATTAGACTACAGCAGTTACAGTGCAACCCTGTAAATACACTTTTTAAAAACCACTGAATCATGCACTTTACAATTCACAGATGAACTTTATGGTATGTGAATTTTATGTCAGTAGAGTTGTTAAAAAAAAAAACAAAAAACACCCACATACAAATAATCCAGAGGCAGCAGGAAGAGGGTGGGGTACATACGAAATAAGGTTTAACACGCACTGTGAACTGTTCCTGAAGCTAGGTGATGGGTGCAGAGGGGTTCATTATAGTATTTTCTCCATGTCTGTATATGTTTGAAGTCTCCCACTGAAGAGGCCCCAAGGTGAGAGGTAAAAGTGCACTGGGAGCTGGTAAAGGTCACTGGTTTAAAAGACTTCTGACACAGGACATCAGGTTCTGTTCCACTCACCTGAAAACCCTGGAGTTAAGGAGGCAAGTTTTCTTGCCAGCTTCTCCTTTTCCAGGGCACTGTCCAGCTTCAATGGTCTGAGGTGAACTTTGAAAATAGAGGCTCTTCCTTTTATGTCCGGTGGTCCTTGAGAAATTATTTTTAAGGAAAAAAAAAAAATCAAAGTGAAATAGTTATATCTCTCCTCATAAGAACTGGACTGAACCTGATGAAGGTCATCTCACCAATAAATATCTGCCTATCGAAACGCCCTGGCCTCATCAGTGCCGGGTCTAGAATATCTGGTCGATTGGTGCCCGCCAAAATGACGACGTTTGTTGTTGTGTTAAAACCTAGGGACATAAAAAAACAAATGCCAGACTTAAAGCTTTAAGCATCATTTCTATAAACACAAATGCCAAAGGGGTGCCTGGGTGGCTCAGCAGGTTAAGCACCTGACTCTTGGATTCAGGTCAGGTCATGATCTCATGGTTTTTGAGGTCAAGCCCCACATCAGGCTCTGTGCGGACCTTGCAAAGTCTACTTGGATCCTCTCTCTCTCCCTCTCTCGCTGTCCCTCCCCCACTTGCACTTTTTCAAGTGCGCATTCTGTCAAAATAAAACACATACACACACACACATACCACACGCAAGATTGTAATTTATAGAACTGTAACTTGAGAATATGTTGCTGGTTTTTTAAACGTTTTAAAATTGAGGTGATTAAATTTGCGAAAAATGTGTCTAACCTCCCTGGGCCACAAGACAACCCACTGAGTATTTGAAGACAGGTATCAACCTCCAACTCCAGCCCCTTTGCCAGACTCTGCTTGGTTCTATTGGTCACTTCTCCAATGTCAATGCCTTGGCTACAGGAGCCTTCACCCTCAGGACCCCGGCCCTGAAAGACCTTTGGTGCTGATAGCCCACAAATATGGCCATACATGGACTGACCACCAGAGGGAAGAGCTCTACCTTAATCGGATATAGGCAGACCTCGTTTTATTGCACTCTGCTTTACTGCACTTCACAGATACTGTGTTTTGTACAAATTGAAGGTCTGTGGCAACCTTATGCTGAGCAAGTCTATCAGTGCCATTTTTCCAAGAGCATTTGCTCACTCTGTCTCTATTACATTTTGGTAATTCTTACAATATTTCAAACTTTTTTGTTATTGTATTTGTTGTGGTGACCTGTGATCAGTAATCTTTAATGTTACTATTTTAATAGCTTTAGGGCACCACACACTGTATCCATATAAATGAATTTAACTGATAAATACTATGTGTGTGTTCTGACTGCTCCAGCAATGAACTGTTCCCTCTCCCCCTCTCCTTGGGCATCCCTATTCCCTGAGACACAACAAAATTGAAATTAAGCCAATTAGCCCTACAGAGACCTCTAAGTGTTCGAGTGAAAGGAAGAGTCTCAAGTCTCTCACTTTAAATCAAAAGCTAGAAATGATTAAGCTCAGTGAGGAAGGCATGTTGAAAGCTGAGATAGACTGGAAAGCCAGGCCTCCTGTGCCAAATAGCCAAGGAGTAAATACAAACCAAAGGTTCTTGAAAGAAATTAAAATGCTATTCCAGTGGGCACATGATGATAAGAAAGCAAACAGACTTACTGCTGACATGGATAAAGTTTTAACTGTCTGGATAGAAGATCAAACCAGCCAAAACATTCTCTTAAGCCAAAGCCTAATCCAGAGCCAAGCCCTCACTCTCTTCATATCTATGAAGGCTGAGAGAGGTGAGGAAGCTGCAGAAAACAAGTTTGAAGCTGCCAGAGGGTGGCTCACGAGGTTAAAGAAGCTGTCTCCATAGCATAATAGGGCAAGGTGCAGCACCAGGTGCTGATGCAGAAGCTGCATCAAGTTATCCAGGTCTAGCTAAGGTAATTAATGAAAGAGTCTACACTAAGTAAAAGATTTTCAATGCAGATAAACAGTCTTGGATTGGAAGAAGATGCCATCTACGACTTTCATAGCTAGAGGGGAGATATCAGTGCCTGGCTTCAAAGCTTCAAAGGACAGGCTGACTCTCTTGTTTGTGGCTATGCAGCTGGTGACTTTAAACTGAAGCCAGTGCTCATTTGCCATTCTGAAAATCCTCAGGCCCTAAAGAATTATGCTAAATCTACTCTGCCTATGCTCTAGAAATGGAACAAAGCCTGATGAGAGCACATCTGTTTATAGCATGGTTTACTGAATATTTTAAGCCCACTGTTGAGACAGCTGCTCAGAAAATATTACTTCTGACAATGCCCTGGTCACCCAAGAGCTCTGATGGAGATGTAGGAGACTAATGTTGTCTCATGCCTGCTAACACAACATCCATTCTGCAGCCCATGGATCAAGGAGTGATTTTGACTTTTAAGTCTTATGATTTATGAAATACATTTCGTAGGGCTACAGCTGCCAGAGATAATCAAAAGGATTCCCTATTCTGGATGCCACTAACAACATTTGTGATTCATGGAAGAGGTCAAGATATCAACATTGCCAGGAGTTTGGAAGAAGCTGATTTGCCCCCTCATGGATGAGTTCAGGACTTCAGTGGAGGCAGTGACTGCAGATGTGGGAGAAATAGCAAGAGAACCAGAATTACAAGTGGAGCCTGAAGATGTGACTGAATTACTGCAATCTCATGAGAAAACTTGGAACGTCTGAGGAGTTGCTTCTTATGGATGAGCAAAGAAAGTAGTTTCTTGAGACGGACTCTAATCCTGGTAAAGTTGCTGTGAAAATCGTTGAAATTACAGTAAACTATTTAGACTGTAACAAAAACTTAGTTGATAAAGCAGGGGCAGGGTTTGAGAGGACTGACTCCAAACCTGAAAGGAGTTTATTGTGGGTAAACAATGCTATCAAACAGCATCGCATGCTACAGAGAAACTGTTCATGAAAGGGAAAGTCAGTCAATGCGGCAAACTTCGTTGCTGTCTTCTTTTAAGAAACTGCCACAAACCATCCCAGCCTTCAGCAGCCACCACTCTGATCAGTCAGCAACTGTCAACACTGAGGCAGGACCCCTTCACCAGCAAAAAGATTACAACTCACTGAAAGTTCAGATGATGGTTAGCATTTTTCAGCAATAGAAGCTAAAAAAGATTTTAAAATCTTTATTTATTTATTTTTGAGGGGAGGGAAGGGGCAGAGACAGAGGAAGACAGAGAATCCCAAATGGGCTCTGTGTAATTAGCACAGAGTCCGATGTGGGGCTCGAACTCAAGAACCAGGAGATCATGACCTGAGCTGAAATCAAGAGTTGGATGCTGAACGAACTGAGCCACGCAGGCACTCTGAGCATTCTTTAATTAAAATATGTACCAAAAAAATATGTACAATTTTTTAAGACACATACTGCATACCTAAAAAGACTCAACATAATGTAAACATAACTTTTATATGCACTGGGAAACCAAAACATTCATCTGACTCGCTTATTGCGATAGTCACTTCATAGCAGTTGTCTGGAACTGAACCTGCAGTATCGCCGAGGATGCCTGTCTGACGTCCAGCTCAGTCTCGTAAACCAGCTTAGTACTGAGCACTGCGCTTCCCTTTCTGAGCACACAACAGCATCCGTGTATCTTACAGCACAAAGTATTCTCACATCCCACAAAATGGCTTTCCTAATAAAAGAAAAAGCTGACTAATGTGCAAAGACCGCTACTCTCTTAGTATTTGAAATCTGCCAAATTCACACACTTGGTTATGCATGGGTTTTCCTGATGCTTCAGAATCACAGATGATTTTAAGAATGAGACCACAATTCTTTTGCAATCATTTCACCAATTTTTCTCTTATTCACCTCCAGATGCAAACACCATCTTAATACCAATATTGTTATGGCAGGCTGCCAAGTAAGAATATTTTGCCATTATCCATACTGGTACAGAAGAGCCTTTAAAAAGGGCTGTTTGTTTTAGAGAATACTTTTTTAAAATTTGAACTCAATACCGACATAAGGATTCTCACTTTAGCTATATGGAAAACAATTAGAAAATGTAGTTTAAAATACAAAAGACTTGAATATTCACCATCCATCTCCACAAGCAGCTGATTGAGTGTATTCTCCTGTTCACTCTGCCCTCCAAAGTTGCCTCTTCCTCTCTTCCTTCCCACGGCATCTATTTCATCAATGAAGAGAATGCAAGGGGCATTCTTCCGAGCAAGGGCAAATAAGTCTCGGACCTGGATAAAAATATAAACACTAGAGTCACTTAACAACTGAAAATTATTTTCCTCCTAATAAAAAATAAACATCATGCTTCCATCCAAGAGGAAGATGATCTTTTTGTGTTAGATACTGTGTACTACATATTTAAAAAGAGTTATAAGAAGCAAAGAGGTGGCAAATGATGAGTAAGGTGGTGGGTAACTGCTTTAAGGTGAGTAAATATTATTTCTATAATATCATAACTTACTGTATATATCAAAAGTGCTAACAATATCTGCTATTTTTATAGCAACAAATTAATACTACACATTTTTACCCTACCAAAAGAGAATACTGTAGAGGTGTAAACTTTATATTCAGTGTAAAAGTTCAAACTACTCTGGCCCGAGGCAGGCTGTTAATAAGCAGACACTTACTAACAGATCTAGGTAACATGTATACACACCGCAAAGGCCGTGAACTACGCAAGACCACACAATGATCACCCCAGAGCGTAATACAGTGCCCTGCCACTACAGGAGCAGGTGTGAGGCCCATGCACCTACATTCTGTCCTGCTAATAAGCATGTGCTTATGCTTATGATGAAGGAGTGGCCATCCCCAGGGTCTCAGCCTATCACCTGCCCCTTTTAAGAGATCCAGAAACAATCTCCTATGCCTCACATCCCTTTTCACTTCATTCACCAGAAGTCCAAGTTTCCCCATCATCCTTTCCTGCCTAGACTTCCTAGCTTTCATTCCTATAGTGCTCTGAACACATCCCCTAGGATAACTCATGTCCCGCCAAGGCTTCTCCCTCTGAACTCCAGATCAGTGATCAACAGATCCCCATCCTCTCACACCTCCTTCACCCCCTTGTCTGTCCCTGCAAAGCTCTCAACTGGAAGGGGTTTTGCCTTTCCATCCGAGCCAGTGGGAGTTGAAGTGCACCTCACGCAACATGACTACTGCCAAAACAATTCTGCTGGAAAACCCCTGCTCAGAGATTCCCACCATGTGGCAGACACGCTGCCCTCCTGGTTGTAGTACTTCCTGGGCCCGATTTCCCATTCTTCCAGCCTACCCCCACCCCCTCCACTGGGCACTATTTTATTATAGTGGTTCCTGGTTGGCTGTCCCCTGACCCACCTCTTTCAATCACCTTCTGCTCTATTTTGCCATGGCCAGCAATGCCAAGGTTTCCCTACACAACCAGCTTCCCGTGGTCTACTCTGCCCCCTCCCACAGGTCTGGCTTGCTCATGTACTCAAGCTTCTCTCATAGCCGGCTTCTCCTGGATCTCTAGCCCATTAGGCCCACCACTTACCCCCACCACCCACAGCTCCTCTCCTGTCTTCAGCCAACCCCCACCACTCCTACCCGTACCAGATTCCATGATCCATCATCAGAAACATTCAAGTCCCCTAGGCTCCCCTAGCCGTCTGACAGCCCTCCTATGAATCCACCTACTTTACCTATCATAGCTCATTTAAATTACGATGCCATCAATAGTAAGACTCATCATTAATACACTTCCCACTGACAAAGAAAAAATGCTACCAGTCGGTGGCACAACACTTAGTTACTGATTATAAGTTGCATCTTGGTGTTTGGAAAAGCAACTGTGGTAGCACTTGGCACTTCTACAGTGTTAAAAAAAAAAAAAAAAAGTCAATATTTAGACACTGGTAAAATACACAAGAGTAAAAATTTAAGTGTTTCTTTAAAAACTAACCCATACTCACACTTCCTGATTTCAAAACTTACTACAAAGGAATAGTAATCAAGACTGTGGTACTGGTATAGAGAGAGACAAATGGGTGCCAACACCATTCAATGGAAAAATCATCTTTTTAACAAATGGTGCTAGGAAACCCAGATATACACATGTAGAAGAGTGAACCAAGATGGACCCTTACACCTCACATCATATTAACTTGAGACAGATCACAGACCTAAACGTAAGAGCTACAACTTTTAAAACTCTTAGAAGAAAACACAGGAATATTTATGACCTTGGATGGTGACAGTCTTAGAATATGATACCAAAGCCCAAGCAACAGCAAAAAAAAATGGATAAATTAGTCTTCATCAAAATTAAACACTTTTGTGCTTCACTACCAAGAAAGGGAAAAGACAACCCACAGAATGGGAGAAGTTATTTGCAAATAATGTATGTGATTAGGAGCTAATATCCAGAATATATAAAGAACTCTTACAACTCAACAACAAAAGGACAACCCATAAACAGACTGCACCAGTCTGGTCCAGGGCCATCTTTACCAGCTCCGTATTTGGGGGGAAGATCAGGGGGAGACAGAGGAGGGTGCGCCATCATAAGAGAATGAAAGACTTACTCTAGCTGGACCCACACCAACAAACATCTCCAAAAACTCAGATCCACTAACAGTGATGAAAGGGACGTTGGCTTCTCCAGCTGTGGCCTTAGCTAGCAGTGTTTTCCCAGTGCCTGGAGGACCAGTGAGAATGGCACCCTTCAGATATAAAAAAGGAAAAGTATATTTAGCTAGAATTTCAGAAAAGTAAATCGCACATCCACAAACAATTCTAAGATATAAATCTGTCTATAAACTCTGATTATATAATAAACGTTCCTTAAACAACGATGGCAAAACATTTTTACAACAGTAAGAAGAGGAAGAAAAGGATTAGAGACTACCTTGTTTTAAAAAATGTAGTAAGAATGTAAAATCTTACATACTTCGCTTTAAGATTCTTAGCACTGCTTTTCAGATCTTTAGACTTAAGCTGAATATCTATTAATAAACCAATTGAGGTTGGGGCATCTGGGTGGCTCAGTCAGTTAAGCTTCTGACTCTTGGTTTTGGCACAGGTCATGATCTCATGGTTCATGGGCTGGAGCCCCAAGCTGGGCTCTGTGCTGATGGGATTCTCTCTCTCTCTCTCAATCTCAAAATAAATAAATAAATTTTTAAATATTTTAACAGGTAAGTATAAAAAATAAATAAAATAAGCCAACTGAGGTTTACTTAAATAATTCAAAGAGACACAAACACCACACTCCCAAATTACATTTTGCTTATTTTCTTCCCTTTAAAATTTCACAAATGAAGTAAAAATCTAATGACCAACTATGAATGTAGTTAAAAAGGGAAAATGTGTTTGCTCAGTCTAATTATTCAAGTTGTATAGATGTTTAGGCATGATGTGCACAGATACTACATAAGTCAGAAAATTATAAAATTATCAAATATGACTTTTCATCCACACAGGCATGATATGAAAATCAAGGAAACGATTTCCTTTACAAAGGATTCCTTTAAAGTAAACTTTATTAGTGGATTTTTTAAAATAATTAAACATCTTGGATTCATTTACTTAATGACCAAGCCTGGCCCTGGGAGTATAAGGATCAGTAAGGCCAGCCTGTCACCAGCAGCAGGCATGGGGACTCCTGGGAGGAGGAGGCTAGAATCAGTGCTATCTCTTCTCCACCAAATCCTGTGCCACGAATCTGAGTGCCAGGCCCAGGCAAATGGTCTGTTCAAACCTGCTAAGGGAGGGACAAGCGGGTGACAGCAGGAGGCAACGTGCTCATGTGCACAGTTACTGAGGGATGGGGTAATCGAATCAGACTGGAGGGAGAAGGAAGGCGAATCAGGGAAGGCTTCCAAGGGGAGAGAACACAAATCTTTTCAGGAATATACACACCACATACAAGCAGACACGTTGCCACGGAACAACTGACCTGAAAAAACCCTGGAGTAAAGCAGAGACTAATAAGACAGAAGAAGAAAAACAGCTACTTTGTCACAAGTAATCAAACTTCATAAAAGTATAACTTCAGAGATAAAAAATTCAAACAATTTTTGGGTTAATACGTTGAAAATAATCTGAACGTTCACTTTTTACCTTTGGGATTTTTGCTCCTAGGTCTTGATACTGCTTTGGGTTTTTCAAGAAATTCACAAATTCCATTATTTCTAGCTTGGCCTCCTCACAGCCAGCCACATCTTTGAACTTCACATCTATCTCATCCTTCAAGACTTTGGCAGTGGTTTCTCCAACACTGAAGAGTCCACCCATCCCCCGGCCTGTCCGGCCAATGCCGGCGGGCCCTCTCCGTATGGTGTACAGTAAGAAAGCGATGATAAGCACCGTGGGCAACATGCTCAGGAGAAACGAGCTAAATAAAAGAAACCACACACAACACTGACATGTTTTTAAGACTGTTACTCTTCGGCTTTTTAAATGTTTGCAAGATACACTTTTTGGTAACTGCTTAGGATATAATTGTAAACGTTTTCTATTTTTGTAAAACCTGAATATTCTAAATGTTTTATTTAAGGCACAAAGACAATCTCAGTGTCTCAATATCACTGACGTAGAATTGCAGAAGATGAGACCAAAGAAAAAACTGTTCTTAACACATATGCTGTCTACTGAGATTTTATTTCTATCCCAGTAATCTCCATTTATGCACGATACAGACCTAGCTGTAATTTACTATCATTATATCTGCATTTCAAAGAAACTTCTTTTGAATTACTTAGAAGTTTTAACATGACCTGGCGTTAGCCTGGGCAGAAATTGCAGTTCTCTTAATTGGAATTTGTCAACTTATTCTAAAGAGATGTCTTCTAAATATCAAACCCTCGCTCAGTTAACGGCAGATCAGTTTCAAAAGCCCTGTACACAATGGTGACAGCAATCTGTTGGTAAGCGCTGCACAGGCCACTCCGTGCAGCTTGTGCAGACTTAGCAGACTGACTCCCAGGGGAGCAATCTTTTGTCCTCCAAGCTCATGCTCTGGAGGGCGCTGCTCAGATAGGACTTAAAGCCTGGAGATACACACTCATATATATGAGTATATCCTCAGATATATACTCATATTGGTTAATATAATGCAAGTTAGCTGAACTTATTCTAAGAAATTAGGATCATAACCTTGTACACGGTTTAGCTCTAAAAAAAAAAAACAAAAAACCAGGATCTACTTTTTAAGTTTTCATCTTTTACAATTTTTTAAAGGCCCCTACAGCAGGCAGTAAGAACACAGAAAAATTTACCTTTGGTTTATTTCTGGAGGGAGAAAAAAGATACACTGACCATAGATGTTTAAGGAATGGTGCAACCAAACTTTCTGTAATGTTTCAGCAGCAGCTATACAGTTAAATGATTATATGACAGCCCCAGGACCCAAGGGATATAGCACATGTGAAACAATCTTGATAGCTATCTGGATCTAAAAGCAGGTAAATTGTAGGTTGACACAACTAAGATGCAAGAAAGTCTCTAAAACAGAGTAATACTACCAGCTCAATTAGCACACTAGCAATTCATTTTTCTTTTTTGCCTGATTTTTTAAAATTTATTTTTGAGAGACAGAGTGAGACAGAGCACAAGTGGAGGAAGGGTAGAGAGAAGGAAATAGAATCTGAAGCAGGCTCTAGGCTCCGAGCAAGTGTTCAGCACAAGAGCCCGACGCGGGGCTCAAACCCACGAACCGTGAGATCATGACCTGAGCCAAAGTCGGTCACTTAACCGACTGAGCCACCCAGGCGCCCCTAGCAATCCGTTTTTCTGCTCTTTTATTCAGAAAAATTAAGATTTACTTGTACTTCCACTCTTGAACTGCTAACTCCGTAGCAAGGTTCACCTCAATGCGAATGGAGTAACTGCCAGGAAATCTATCTGGGTGTTATACATGGATGAGTACTCAAAGGCCATAGATTTCCTATAGAAACTCAAAGACAAGTGACTCTTGAAATCAATGGGCCCTTCTTGGAGGCCTCAGACTTCTAACTGGTCTTATTAAAGATAAATAACCCCTAAGGGAACAAGCAAGCTCTGACAAGAGAAAAAAGAGTTACTTAAAATTCCTGGAAAACTCTGAAAAATAAATGTAAATGACAGTTAAAAGGTGGCAATGCCATTCTTTAACACAAAGGGGCTCTTTATGCTAAAATCCTACTAAAGGACGTTAATACCCCCAAACTATTGCTTAATCAAAGATAAATACAAATGTGTAGAAAAGCAGTCATGAACAAAAACCAGTAAATTACCAATGACTTAAAAGAAGTCTGGCCCAACTGGGACAGACTTGAGAATGTCGTATGTCACCTGCCATCTGGTGACAGAACACACAGCAACCCACACAGAGCACAGTGAACAGTCTTACCCGTCACTTTCAGCAATGTAGACGACAGGAACCCGATTCTCCCCTTCTATGCCCAATTCCTGCTGTAAAGTTTCCAGATTCCGCTCAAAGGTGTCCACACTGCCAATATTAAACCAGACGTATTGCTATAAAAACACAAAACAAAATATCCTAAGAATGAAGGGGAAACAAAGTTTAATTTACCAGAAGGTTCAACTTTTAATGAATTTTTCAGAAATACTGAAAATTTAGAAAGTGAAAAAAACCCCACAATAATAAAGGACTGGTTTTAATGATGCAGTGATTAAGTTTCACTCAATGAGCGCACCTGGCAATCCTTGCAAATAAGCATTTCTTAAGCAATATTCCTTAGTGGTTCTACAATTATACACTCAAATGAAAAATCTATTAAAAGTCCTTTTCATAAATATGTGTCCTTTTCTGCTTCTTCATTTCCCACGTATTTCTCAGCTATTTCCAAACTGAAAACTAATGTGATGCAGTACTAACAGCCAAAGTTTCCTGAGCACTTACTAAGAGTCAGGCATGGCTCTTAGCCCTTTATATACACTATCTCATTCAATCTTCAGAACCACCCTAAGAAGTAGGTACTATCACCAGAAGTGATACTCAAAATCTGAACGTGAGGAAGGCACCCCACCGCCCAATGAGAACAGAAGCGTCCTTCGCTGTGCCAGCTGTTACTCTTCTATTCACTTGATCAGGTGAGTTACTGAGGCCCTGGGGAGGCACCAATGAAGGATTTGAGGCAATGGCTACTTACCCCCCCACCCCAAAGTATTCCCCTTTGTGCTAGTTGTTTACCGGCTGAGTATCAGCCCTGACTCTTACTGTCCCCATTTTACAGATGAGAAAACTACAGGGGTGACTTCACTTGCCCATGGTTACAAATCTAGTAAGAGGCTGGATCTGCACCCAAGGAGTCTGGCTCCTGAGCCAGTGCTCCTAACCAGCATGTCACACTGCCTCTCTTCTACAACCACACACGTACTTACAACAGCTCACATTTATGGAGTTTCACTAATATGTTAGAACCTGTTCCAAGCCCTATGCAAGTATTAGCCGCATTTTCTAGCACAAAAAGACTCTGTTCCTCCTCTAACCTGTAATCACTTAAAAAAAGTTTTAATCAAAACAATAAATCTATGTCATAAAAACTCAATTCAAAAGTGTGCACAGAAGAGAGTAACATGTCATCCCAAAGTCCTCCCACCAACCAGTGCTACTGAGTGCAGAACAGCACTCTGGTATTTCTCTCCAAATATCTAAAAACAAAAGATGGAGAGTAGTTTTATAACAGATATATTTTTTCTTAAGTTTCTTTAATAGTATTATCTAACAGTTCTTGGTAAGCTGTTCACTGACAAACCTACAAAATTCCTGCTATTACAAGCCCAAAACAAGTCAATAATAGGTTAGCCACATGTGACTAAGCATTCCCTTACTTAACACCTACTCTCAACTGGACACTGTGCATGACTCAACATCAGACAAATGGGGCAGATAAAGAGGACCAGCAGCATGACATGTGGGGACAAGATCTAGAGAAGACCCACCGGGGGTGGGTCTCAGCTTTCCAAGTGATTCTTACACACAGCGAAGTTTGAAAACCCCCAATGACATTCAAGATCTCATTTCAGCACTAAGCCTTAAAGCATTATTATTGCCCTTCCCATCTTAGTGATAAAGAAACCCAGGCTTAGGGGAGTTGGCCATATAGCTAGTAAAGAGCAGAGCTGATCTGAAGCCTAGTCTGTCAAACTCCAAAGCCTGTGCTTCTACAGCTAACACTTAAGTAACACTGCTACTTTATAAGTAGCAGGACACCAAAAATCATCTACCCATTTCTGAAAACTCAAAATAAAGTTTTTATTAAGTAGGTATTACATGTTCTCTGGGGAAAACTACAGTATACATAAATAAAATAAAAAGCATCTGTAACCTCAACATCCAGAAACAAACACGACTAGCAACTTTGATGCCATTCCTTCAAGATTTCATAATAGCCCCTTTACTATCTTGAAATACATGCACAATTTTGAAATTGATATAAAACCTTAACCATAATATAAAGGATAAATAAAAGGAAAGTAATTTATAATAAAATGGTACGAATTTCAATACATAAATGTTTGTGCATGCCAGCACTAGATGTAAAAATTGCCCTCTAGGGAAGAGGACTGTCCTGCCGAGCCACTGCTCCAGCGGCGAGATTAAAGCAAGAAAATGAGGAGCCCTTATTATTAACCAGGTGCCTAATGTGGGCATTTACTGATTTCCAATTTTCTGCTCTATAAACAATGTTTTGGAGGACATCCTGCATACACATCTTTACATGCATCCTTAAGTATTTCCCTAGAATACAGTCCTAGAAGCAAAACTACTGAGTGTGTGCATACTTTCAAAACTGCTGATATACACACTGCCAAACTGTCCTCTTGAAAGGGAGTGCCAATTTAATTCCCAGCACTAAAACTCTGAGGAATAGTTCTGAGAAAAAAAAAAAAGGAGCATGGTTATTAACGAACATTTCATCATAAGGCAAAAAGAATGGGAAGTGGGGTAGAAATGAAGACAATTAAAATAACTTACTCCTAAAAGTGACTGAAATACCAAACCCACACAACTTTAGAGACATTCCTCTTTTTGTCGACATGTTTCGGACAGAGATGGTCACCATCAGTTCTAGTTTTCTTTACATGTTGCCCCACCCAGGCAAGGTGACCAGGAAATGGTTACACAAAATCATCTGGAAGGAGGGATGCAACGTGGTAAAGGAGGTCTGACCCTGGGGGAGGGCAGTAAGACAGCAGGACACCAAGGGACTAGAGATGGGCCCCCATGGGGGGATGGGAGGGCTGGGAATCACCTTGGAATCACCTGGGAACCTCATCTGCCCCACTGCTGTACTGCTGTCCTCCCCCACAATCCCCTCAACCCAGTCTAGGATATCTGGAATAGAGTTCAAACTGGCTGGACAGGATTTACAAATTAGGAGCACCTGGGTGACTCAGTAGGTTAGGCGTCCAGCTTTGGCTCAGGTCATGATCTCGAGGTGTGTGAGTTTAAGCCCTGTTGGGCTCTGTGCTGACAGTTCAGAGCCCGGAGCCTGCTTCAGATTCTGTGTCTCTTGCCCCTCCCCCGCTCGTGCTCTGTCTCTCCCTCTCTCTCTCTCTCAAGAATAAACATCAAAAAAAATTTAATAAAAAAAAATTTTTTAAAGGATATACATATTTTTTTTTGAAATGAGAAACGAAATGGAAATTAAAAGAATAAAATATCACAAAACAGTTGGGAGAGATATGATCAGAACGCTTCTTAAACTGATTTGAAAAAAGCTGTCTCAAGACATACACAATTCAGATTTAACAGTTTTTCCCTAACCAAAACAACTGTTCTCTCAGTCTTGAAAAATTCATACATGATACTAGAATACTGAAAACTGGGATTTCACCATTTCCTAAATGCACAGCAGAACAATTACCAAATCCAACCCAAAAAAACTGACCAACTTCATAAGGCAACTACGTATGGCATGCACATTCTCCCCTGCGTGCGTTAGAGAGGCCTGTGAGTGCTGTGCTGCCCGAATCTGGCATAGCTGGTGCACAGAGCTACTGAAATGCGAGGAAATGCTTGCTTTCTGACTCTAAATCTGAAAAGTGAATTTACAGCTAATCCACATCAATTAATAAAAATCATTTACCCCATCAACAGGAGTTTTTCCTGGTATAAAAGTCACTCGAACAAAACGCTTGTTGACGACTTCCAGTCTGTCTACCTGGAATTTTAAAAAGTTAATATTCAAACATAAATTTACAGAGAAGACATGAGATATTCTTTTAAGCCCATTAAAATTGCACATGGTATTTTAGATGTACAAAGAACAATGATGAACAACATAAGGAGGCCCCGTTGTTTCCCCTTCTGGCTTGAAAAATAAAACATCACAAATGCTGTTGAAGCCACCAGTCACGCCCTCTTCCCAGAAGTGGACACTCCCCACATTAGGTGCTGACTGTCCCAAAGCCTGTCCTGGTGCCTGTGCCACACAGATGTAACCCTGAACATACACTCACTGTCACCTGCTTTTAGACTTTAAAAATGGTCCTGCTTGGTGTATATTCTTCTACGACTCTTTTTCCCTTCCTGTCGTATTTGTGAGGTTCATCCCTACTGACAGGTCAGATCTGCGGGGTACTCCACTTTGGGAGCACACCCCAAGTTATTTATCCATTCTCCTGACAGACATTTAGGCTGTTTCAAAATGTTCACTATCGTAAGCAATGCTGTCATGAACATTCCTGCAGATAACTTCTTGGGCACATCTTTAAAGGTTTCTCTGAACATGTACCTATAGACAGATCCAGTAAGGCTGGGTTGCAGGGTACACATACTTTACTAGTCTATATTATACTATTAATAGTACATTTACTATACTATTATTTACTATTCATTTACTATACATGAAACTGCTCTCCAAAGTGGCTCTCCAATTCACAGTGCACAGCAAAATATTCTATATCCTCACATATTGGTCTACATCCTCACTTGCTAACAGAAGACTTTAATTTTCGCCATTCTATGGGTATAAAATAATATAAACTTGCTTTTTTCTGTAACATCCTAACTACATAGGATTCTTAAGAACACTTTTAAAGACCTTCTAAGTTCTTTAACCCTAAGTTCTAGGTTGATCTGGAGCATGAGCCCTTTGGAAGAAGCTTGCTTTCTGCTGCCATTAAATCTGCAATGGCAGGCAGTTTGTGAGGGAGCCCTGGGTAATTCCAGGAGGAGGTGGAACAGGGAACTACCTGTTCCTAAAGCACGTCATCTGGAAAGGACTAAAGTACTCTACCCCCCATAAAACTGCTGGAACAACAGTAGACAGATTCCAAAGAACCAGTAGGCCAAAAGGAGATGCCTCTATGGAGAATCTTCCCTGAGGCCCTATCACCACACTTTGAAGGATAGCTGTAGCCCCTTCCACAACCAGACAGGAGTTACTTCTTAGAAGGCAGGCTCCCTAAAACATCTGGGTATTATACATAAATATCCTGGCTTCCATGAGAAACATTAACCTCAAAAGTGTGAGTAAGTAATCATTTCCATCCTCACCTTATTGGACAATCTTTAAAAATAACTTTTGTTTTCTATGCTACCAGTAAGTATTACTATCTTACCTTTATTTTTATCAATTTCATTGATGAAAAGCCCAACACCAAGAGGTTAAGTAATCTCCCCACAGTGACACAGCAGGCCTAACTTGGTTTCTCACTATCACTTCATCAATTCTAAGGTGGACATTTTTCATAATTTAACATCTGAGAAATTAGGATATGTTTGACAACTGGTATTTTCTAGTTTCACTGGCAGCTTACTAAATTTTTCTTAGGAATGGATAAAATAATGCATCTCACAGGCCACAGCATCTCAAAGATGCTGATGTAATTTCACTGGGTAAAGCCCAACTGGTAGTGACAAAGGCTCCCAGCAGCCCTGCCTGGGCCCCCACTTAGAGCCCATCCGCTCTCACTTTCAACACTCAGAGTCACTTAGGCACCCAAGTCCAAGCTCATGGGAGATTAAGAGCCGTGGAGTCATAAAGGTGCCGGGAGAGGCTGGCACATTCTAGCAGGGGGAAGGCGTGACTGAGGACACACAAGAAAATGAAAGGAGACAGAGGACAGCCGGAGCAAGGTGAAAGCTAGGTTCTAGTAGAAGTGAAAGAAAAGGATTTTGTGGTAAATGGGGGGACAGCTGGGCCAAAACAAATAGGGTTCTTCATTGCAATACTTTACAGCATTAAAAAAAAAAAATCAAGATGAAAACAGTAACTTTACAATGGACAAGCTGGCTAACTTAGTTGACTGTTACTTTGTTGGCCCAATCTACTGAATTTCACCTTTTGAACCACTATAAACCACCAATCCAATAAAATACTTACTACTCCTTTGGAAAGATAGTTATTGACAAAGTCCTTCCAAGTGATTTCTCTCCCGGAGCTCTTGAACAGGAAGTAAAACATGACTCCACCCCAAAACAGAGCAGTCCAGAGAAAGTACATCCGGAATTCCTTGTCATCCCATGGAAAATCACCCTGGGCAAAGAAGGAGACAGTCTCTGTGAAGAATGAAAGGTCACAATAGGATCTATGCTATATTGGACACAAATCCCTCCCAACCTCTCCTGGGGCCGCTCCAGATCCTCCAAATTAACACACAGCCTGGAATCAAACCTTCTGGAATCTGGACCACCAGTGAGAATCATCTTTCTTGCCACCTCGTTTTCCACTGCCACCAACTCCTCCTCCGGAAGGGCGCGGGGTAGCAGCTGGCTTTGAGTCTGTTCATAAACAGAGAGCACATACCGCAGCACAGCAGCATTTTACATCTCTCCACAAAGTTTTCATTAATGCAGCTTAACAAAAGACTTACTGCAAAAGTTCTAGCAATAACTTGTTAATCTTTTTTCATTAAGAAGTATCTAGAACCAACTATTAACAGCTGTGACCTCGTTGTCATGTTGTATGATTAGAAATAAATGTAGGCTTTTTCTTTCTGGGAATCAGAAATAAGAAACCCGTTAGCACCCCTTGTCACAGCTTCTCATCAACCAGCAATTCTGGAATCAGCCTGTTTTGTCATGGTGTCCCGACCACATTCGTTGTTGTATTCAAAGTTTGGATGAGTTTGAAGGAAATACTGTTTTCACTCTGTTGTAACTAACATACATGTCTTTGATGTTACTATAAAATAAGGAGGCAAAGTTTCAACGGGCACACACTAAGGGTTAGATTCATTATTTGACAGTTACACCAGGTCCTTGTAAGGCAATCCAATTCTGTACCTCAACTAGATTTAAACCAAGCATAAAAGTCACTGGGCACAGAATAGCTATATTCCCGGGAAACCAGAGCATCAATTTTGTTGCTATTGTGGTTTTAGAACAAGTTTTGACCTTGACTGAGGAATCACAAGTATATTTAGGACTGGAATCCACGTTTTTTCAAATGACCTTGACACCTTAAGATTTTACTTAATTTCTTTATGCTCCTGCCAAGTAGGAACAATAAAATGTGAATAACACCACCTTCCTTAGTATCAAAAATGAGACTGAAGTTCCATAGTCTCTGAAAAAAATCAAAACATTATACAAATCTAAAAAAAAAAAAAAGACTTCCTGCAAAACAGCTTATGGCAACCGATCATTCTGCCATGAGGAAGAAAAGAGACTAAGAGCATTCAAGGAGGCTTGCCAGTGCTTTCCACACGTTATCCGCGATACCTGCACAATATACCAACAACCAGGTAAGTATACGACTATACCCGTTTTACAGATGAAAAGGTGTAGCTTAAGGAACTTGGTAAGTAACTGGATGCAGTGTTAAGTGACACTGAGGAGTGACAGAGCTGTGACTGGAATACAGGTAAATGAATTCCTGAGTTCCCAGTTGAAAGCACAAGGTAGGTGCTCCCATTTCCCACTCCCATGAAGTGAACACTGTTAACAGTGTTTCTTTCTTCTGTAGGCAAGGCGTGATTTTGATAACTGACTTAAAAAAAAAAAAAAAACACACACACAAAAAAAAAACCCACCTTACCCACATGAAATTAGTTTCCCAGAATCTGAAATTAGTCACTGTTAAGGGTTGAACAGTGCCCCCTGCCCCCCCAATTCACATGTCAGGAGTCCTAGCCCATTGTGATCTTATTTGGAAATAGGGTCTTCACAAAAAAAAATTGTTTAAGTTTAAAATGAGGTCCTATGGGTGAGTCCTAATACAATATAACTGGTATTCTTATAGAAAGAGTAAATTTGGACACAGACCTACACAGGGAGAAGGTGGTGCCAAAAGACACAGGAAGAAGACAGTCATCTATAAACCAAGGAGAAAGGTCTGGAACAGATCCTTCCCTCATGGCCCTCAGAAGAAATCAACCCTGCTGACACACGGACTTTGGGCCTCCAGCCTCCAGAACTGTGAGGCATTCGTTTGTTGCTCATGACACCCAGGTGTGGTAGCCTGTTACAGCAGCCCTGGGAAGCTAACACCTTTCTCCCCACCCCCACATCCTCTCAAAGAATCACAAATACTACTCTAACACCTTCACCTACCACAAAGCGACCCCTCCATTGTGTAGGATGGGAGGTGGACATATTCATCCCCCATGATGCATACAAGGAGTTTCTGCACCAGTCCTAAGTGAGGCAGGGCCTGAGAGAGAAAGCCCTACCTGTAATGAGGCACAGCACTAGGAAACAGAGTCAAGTGCGTTTCTGAAGTTGTTTGACAACATCCCCTACTATTCCGGGACAAAGGAGCACCTATACAAAAGGTACCCAACTGGTTGTAGTTTAAAAACGGACCTACTATCATTACTCTGCCCCAAACCAAGATAAAAAGACTGCCCACCACACCCCTGGGAAACACTGCACAAACTGCCCATGTCACCAAAGCTCCAATCAGACCACACTTGCACTTCTCCCTTCTCTTGGCCTCGCTTTCACTCCTTGCATTTTCTGAGTATCTATTTGTTTCTCCAACTAGATCCAAGTTCATTTCAAAACAAGGGCTGAGGGGCGCCTGGGTGGCACAGTCGGTTAAGCGTCCGACTTCAGCCAGGTCACGATCTCGCGGTCCGTGAGTTCGAGCCCCGCGTCGGGCTCTGGGCTGACGGCTCAGAGCCTGGAGCCTGTTTCCGATTCTGTGTCTCCCTCTTTCTCTGCCTCTCGCCCATTCATGCTCTGTCTCTCTGTCCCCAAAAAAAATAAACGTTGAAAAAAAAATTTTTTAAAATAAATAAATAAAAACAAGGGCTGAATTACATTTTTCCCTAAAAACAAAGATGCCAGCTGAAATGTGCCAGGCATTGTGCTAAATGCTATCACATGTGGGAAATGGGGACAGGAGTCTCAGGGCCTAGGTAGTCCCCCCCCAGCCACCAAAAACACTGAACCACACCAAAATATGTATCAGATAAATTGCATGTATTAGATTTCTAAGATTTTTCTCAATGATTTAGGTTACATGTCAAATATATTTACCAAGCATGATATAACAGATACTGACCACTCAATATCTCTAAGGTGACCTTAAATTAATTCGATTTAAAAAATGACAAGAAAATATGAACAGAAAATTAAGGTGAAATGAAACACAGGGTCTGTAGAATTTTGTACGTACTTGTAACCTCTCACTTCAGAACTGCCTTAAGAGAACACGTGCTTTGTTTGGTAAAAATTATCATCCAACATCATATACTAGAAAACAGTAAGTTCAAACACAGTCTTTTTAAAAGGTACCTTTTTTTTCTCCCACAACTTCTTTAGTTTCACTAGCTTTTTTCCCATTTTTTCCATTAGGAAAGTATTTTTCAAATCCTGTTAGAAAAGAAAAAAAAATACACACCCTCAAACTAAAACTCATTAGGTTTTATGTATGCGTGTTCATTTTTAAAGCTGATACATCATTAAAAAGTATAAGCTATAAGTGCAACATTTCTTGTGTAGGAGTAAGCCAAGGTCTAAATAATATAGTTCAAAAAACAGAGGTGTTAAAGAAAAAAGCCTGATTTGTAAGCCAATTTCATTACCTACAAAAGTGTTATAATCAAAGGGGATACATTTTCATCACTGCAATCAGACAAAAGGAAGTAGGGGTCGGATTACTGGAGGAGACGAAAGTTCAGAGTCAACCCGAAATAACAACTATGCATCTATTTAGTAAACACCCGCTGCCAGCACATCTTTAACAAGAATGCAGAACATTATGATCCCACCTAAGTGTGCTTACCTTTTGGAGGTCGAGAACAGAATCTTTGATAAGCAGCAATTACATCTGTCAAAAGAGAATTTCTGCTGGTTGTTGCTTGGGTTGTAGCATATCGACAAAGCTGCAGCATAACATATAAATAAAAGCATAAAGGTTATATCAAAATAAAAAAGTTTAGAAGAGCTTCCTTTCCTACTATCACAAATATCCTAAATTCAAAAACATTGAATTAAATGTTTCTCCCTTCAATGGGTGGTTACAGACTAGCACAGCCATCACCCCCATTTAAAGAAAGGACTAGGGTTGCCTGGGACTCCGCCACTCTATTCCAGTAACCAAACCAAGAGACATTAATTATGATCCAGAAGACAAGAATGCTTCAAAATCATGCCTAAGTTAGAATTGTGGCCCCATTACTATTCTCTGCCAACACATTCACTTTGGCATTGTTTACTTAATTTGTAGCACTCAAAAGACAAACTGACACAGAAATCTGCTCCTTCATGCTGTCCCATGGGCAGGGTCTATAAAACTGCAAGACATTCACCTGAAATTACAGAACAGTGTGGCTTGTAAATATAATACTAAATTCCTCCTAGTTCCAGGAGAAGGAAGTTACAGTCCCACATCACTGATAATCCTTACTCTGGTTAACATTTGCTAAAGATATTCGATATACTGTCATCCTGGTGAGAACGCCGGTGATACAAAGTCCCATTACAGATATATCTCTGCCTTAATAACATATGTTGCTAAAACGTTACTTTTTAAAGTAAGGTCTAGGTAAATCAAAGTATAACATAAACATACTGAACAAGCTCCCTATTAAATTTTTAGGCACACAATTAAAAGCAAGGTTCATTGAGGGGATACATCCAAATCTGGCAATGAAAACTTCAAGTAATCCTATCCCTTTGCAAAGTGAAACTTCATCACCAGTTTTTGGGAGGACGAACTTCTAAATACAGATGAAAATGTTTAAAGTGAAGTTCATCTGTATTAGCATCCACCAGCATTGTTGCCTCTATGGTCTGATGAGGAAAACACAACATCGGAAAACCACTTCACATCCACTAGGGTGACTATGATCAAAAAGACAGTAAGAAGAGTTGGTGAGAATGTGGACAATGTGGAGAGCAGAGCCCTCATGCACTGTTGCTGGGAATGCGGAGCGGTACAGCCACTCTGGAAAAGTTCAGCATTCTCAAAACATTAAATGCAAAGTTACCAGATGATCCAGTCAGTCCACTCCTACCCAAGAAAATGGAAAACATATGTCCACACAAAACCTTGTACATGAACGTTCACAGCAGCATTATTCACTAGAGCCAAAAAGTAGAAACCCAAACGACAATGAACAGATACATGTGACACACTAACAAAACGAAATATTCAGCCATAAAAAGGAATGAAGCACTGATACATGCTACCACATGGATAAACCTTGAAAACATTAATAAGTTAAAGACACTGGACACAAATGGCCACATAGTATATGATTCCACTCATATGAAGTGTCCAGGATAGGCAATCTATAGAAGCTGTAGATTAGCAGTTGCTGAGGGCTGGAGGAATGAATGGTTGGGGAAAAATGGAGAGTGGCTCTAATTGGTTACAGGCTTTGGGGTGATGAAACGTTCTGGAATTAGTAGCGATGGTTGTATAACCATGTGAATATACTGAAGACCACTAAGTTGTACACTTTAAAACGATTAATTCTATCGGATGTGAATAACAAAATGTCAATAATTAAAGAATCAGCTGATTTTACTTCAGATTAAAATACAATTCTACACAGCAAAATAAGACAGAAACACTGACAATGATCTTGGTTGACAGCAATGCTGGTCTGACAGAATTTGGAGCTTCTGTTGTGTTAGCCCTCCCCGACCCCAGGGAACATTTGGCCTATGAAACAACCACTAATAACAAATAATAACGTATCATAAACGAATAAAGTTTTCCAATACCAAATCCATTAAGGGTATAGATTAAAATGATTTGTTAGTCAAGATGGACAAGGCAGCAAGTCACACTGATTCACTGAGCCATCTACTCTAGGCCACGCACTGCTAAGTGGTGCAGAGTCCCCAGTGGGGCAGGTTGAGCAGGGTTGGAGGTCAGAAGCAATCCTTACCTCCAGGAAGCTCAGAAGTGTAAGGGAGAGTGTGGGGACAAATCTATCACAGGATGGTATAATACACGTAACAATACAAAACCTCTAGGTATATACAACAGAGGTAGGTAGCACAGAAGAGGAAGTGATTACATGCTCAAGGGACCTAAGGATGTTACAAGTAGTGATATCTAGGTCTGGAATTTGAAGGAACCATAATCACCAGGCAGACGGTGTCACAATTTTTAATTCTGTTAAAGCTGGAAATCTGAATTTTTTGACTGATGATCTTTAACACATCTGGTAGGAACTTCAGTTACGCATCTACTATAGGAGAAAACGACTAGTTCCCAGGGATGCTACCATGAGGATCAAATGTAATAACGCATGTAAAAAGCACTGTTAAAATCGTATGATGATACCTAAATTCAAATGATCATTTCCAATTACTCTGAAAGCTTTTTGAGAGTAAGGGCTCATCATCACCTTATCAAGTAGGTCTTTATGTCACCATAAAGTACAGAATTGGACACAAGGTATGTACTCCATAAATACTTATTGGCCAGTAAACCGCCTTCAGGCTCTATCATCAAATCGTGTTGACCTGGAATACCTCTAGCAATAATCCTATAACTACTTTTAATGCTGCTGAAGTTATTTTCTCTACAGGCACCATCAATGAAACTTTTCTCTGCTTATCTAATCCAAGCTCATTCAAAGGATAATATAAAAAAATATATCAACTCACAAGATTTAAGTTCAGAGCACCTCATTTTAGAGGATTATCTTTTATGTTTGACATTAGGAGCACTTTTTAGCTGCTTTATCATCAGTCTTATTTCTCTGAGCATAAAACCTGAGAATGGACATCTTACATCAAAGTCTTCCCCAAGAAAACTGTGAGAATCGTTCTTGTCTCTGACCTTTAACAGCAGCACAAACCTAAAGGACAAAGTCCTTTCAGACTCCCTTGCAGGTAGCACAAGAATGCCCTAATGTCCCCAGGGAATGTGTCACAGATTCCCCAATCAATCAGCTATTGCTATCAGCACAGGGGACTTCCTTATACCTCAGCGTGGAAGACGCACAGGACAACAGTGCCACTCAAAAGAGAAAGGGCCCAGACAAGATTCCTGACATAAAAACTGCAAACTCACAAGGCAGATCCCTACCTGCTCATTACAGGTCTGAGTCCAGTATTTACTAGGGACAAAAGGAGACGGCAAGATACTATGGCAAAATGGATGTAATGCAGGAAACATGAGGCCTAGTGCAGGGCAGCAGGGAGTAAGAAAGAAATTAAGATACCCAAGACAGGCAACAAAGCTTCGAAGAGTAAAAATCATGAATGCAGGTACTATTAATATGCGCTTTTAAATGGAGAGGCTGAAAGTGGTTCCTCAAGGGCATCTGGCTAGTAAGTGGCAGGTTCCTGTGACTGTCTCCAGGGCCTTAACCACCACGCTCTTTTGCCCCCATGCTCCAAGTAACCAATGCAAGGCTGGTCTCTAAAAAACTGGCAGACAGCAAGAAACCGTCACTGAAATAGCTGATATCGCCTACCCATTACATGAACCTCTACTTGACAGATTACAGCCACGGTCCTGTGACAACACACTATCGTCACTCCAGAAAACGGTATTACCATAGCCCATACGTGTGAAGCCCTGTTACCACCAACAGAGAAATAGCCTCCCACTGAGGACAGGGCTTCTTATGCAACTAAAAACATCCTCTACTCTGAAGAGGTGACGTTATTAATAATCATAGTTAGTATGTATTATCTACTATGGGGCAGACCCAGAATGCCAGCAATAGTCCCATTCAACAGATGGGGAAATGGGGGTTCAGAGGTTGATTAGCTTACCTCCAAAACCTGTGCTATCATTAAATCACGCTCAGGCTGTCGACCCTTAAAACACATGCACAGCACCTGCTTTCTATTTTTCCAATACCATGAAAGCAGCTCAAAGTAAGGCAACCCGTGCTGGAGATATAACAAATTCCTTAACGTTTTTAGGTCTCAGTTGCTTTACCTGTAATATGGTTTGGCCCTGAATCAAGTCAGAGGACCCTCCCAGATGATTATTTTGAAGCTCCCTGACGCAAATATCTGATTCTACCTGTTTTCAAAAATCCAACTCTCTACCAAGGGTCTGACACGCTGATGGGACCCACGGGATAAATGATCTGAAACGCAGGGCGTCCTGGCATGGAACACGCAGCGCACGCGGCCTCATTCACGCGAGGAAGCCGCCCCTGACGCCCCCGAGCGCGCCCAGGGGCCGGTGACCTTGACGCCCTGCTCTCCAGGGCCGGAAGCGGGCCCGAGGGCCGAGCCGGGCCGGAGGCGGAGGGCGCTGGGCCTCCGGGACTCACCGTGCGGAGGCAGGACCGCTCGGTGGGGCCCATGCGGCCGCCAGGCACGAGCAGCGGTGGCAGGCCGCGGGGCCAGCAGCCGCCCCGGCCCCACAGCCGCAGGCAGCGGTGCGCCATGGCCGCCAGCGCCGCCCGCTCGGGCCGGGGGCGCTGCGCAGGCGCGGCTGGGCGGCCGGCGGCGGGCAGGCGGCGACGGCTGGCCTCGGGCCGCGGGAGACGGCTCGAGGCAGAGACTTCGTGAACGGCGCTGCGGGCCCACGGCTCACAGGCGAGCCCACACTCTCGACGCGCGCGTCTTCTCCAGACCCCGCCCCTCCCGGCGTGCTAACGTCAGCCGTAGGGCGGGTGCTCCGGTCCAGAGCTGCTCCTACGGCTCCGCAGCGTCCTCTCTCCACCTGGGCTAGAGGCGGGGCCTAAGCAGGAGGAGCGTGGAGGGCGAGTGGAAGGCGGTGGGTAGGGCAGAAGGAAGAAGGGAGGAGGGCAGGGCTAGAGGCGGGGCTTAAGGGAGGAGTGAGGAGGGCGAGTGTAGAGGCGTGGTCTAAGGGGAGAGGCGTGGGGTGGTGGGCGGGGCGCGAGGGTGGCGCTGGAGGCGAGGCCCAAGGGAAAGGAGGAGAGCCTGCAGGGCGGGTGGAGGGAGGGGCTGGAGGCGGGGCGCAGGCTGTGGGGCGGGACCAGCCGGGAGCTGTCGGGAGGCAGCAGCCCAGGCTGCTGGGGCCCCAGACAAATGGACCTTTACCTGTCAAGGTGCGAGGCCATTCTCGACATTTTGGGCATTTACACTCGCTAAGTCACTCGTGAAATATTTTATTGAGCGCCTAATCAGTCAGTGGCGGCAGCGTCCAAGGCTCTGAAAATGCCAAAACACACATCCCCAACACTAGGAGAGCAGCGCAAATAATCACAAACCAGTGAGCTAAATGCAATAATAAAAGTGTTGGGACATCAAGCTTGGGCCCATCAGGAACCGTTTCAAAGAAAAATGATTCTCAAATGAACTCAGTGGAACTGCACACTGTTTCGCACACCATGACTGTGAAGTAGAGAGAGGACTTTGGAGCCAAGTTTTACATGTCCCTGTTTTCTATTAGCTCTACCAGTAGTATGTATGATATAAATGGTAGCTAATGTTATGGATGGGGAGGAACAGGAAAGGCAGGAGATGAGGCTGAGGAGGGGTACAAAGGTGGCATCAGAAATGTCGTATATGCACATATACAGTTGGGAAAGATCTGGAAGAACAGACATTAAAATGGTAACAAAATTTCTCACCTGTCACAGTGGCAAAATCCAAAATATTGACAACTCACTCTGCTGGCTAGGCATTCTCAGAAATAACTGGTGAGCACACGGAATGGTGAAAGCCTATAGAAGGGAATTTGGCAATGCCTGCCTAAATGTTAAATGCGTGTATTCTTTAACCTGGATATTCCATTTATGCAAATGTACCCTAATGACGAGCTTGCACACATGCAAAATGCTGTGAGCACAAGGTTAATCATTACAGCATTGTTTGTAGTCACAATTATTGGAAATAAACATTCATCTATAAGGGACTGTTTAAAACAGTGGTAAGTTTGGGGCACCTGGGTGGCTCTGTGGGTTAAGCATCTGACTTTTGATCTCAGGGTCATGAGTTCAAGCTCCACTCTGAGCATGAGGCCTACTTTTTTTAAAAAAATGGTAAATTCATATCGTTATTAAAAATGTTTTTTATCAAAGTATAATTGACATACAGTATCCTATTAGTTTCAGATGTACATGATAGTGATTTGATATTTTTATATAGTATGAAGTGATCCCCATTAGTCTAAATACCATCTGTCACTATACAAAGTCCTTACAATATTATTGACTATATGCTCTAAGTGGTACATTACATCCCCATAACTTATTTATTTTATAACTGGAAGTTTGTACTTCTTAATCCCCTTCACCTATTTCATCCACCACTCAATCCTTCCCCACCTGGTAACCAACAGCTGGTTTCCTGAATCTATGAGTCCATTTCTGTTTTGTTTGTTTTCTTTTTTTATTCCACATATAAGTGAAATCATACGGTACTTGTCTTTCTCTGTCTGACTTATTTCATTTGGCATAATACCCTCTAAGTCCATCCATGTTATTACAAATGGCAAATTTTCATTCTTTTTTATGGATGAGTAATATACCACATCTTTATCCATTCATCTATGATGCTTAAGCTGCTTCCATGTTTAGCCATTATAAATAACGCTGCAATGAATATAGGGGTATGTATATCTCTTCCAATTGGTGTTTTGTTTTCTTTGGATAATACCTAGAAGTGGAATTGCTGGATCATATGGTAGTTCTATTTTTAATTTTTGAGGAACTCCACACTGTTTTCCACAGTGGCTGAGCCAATTTACATTCCCACCAACAGTGTATGAAGGTTCCTTTTTCTGCACATCCTCACTAACACATATTATTATTTTTTTTTATAATAGCCAATATGACAAGTGTGAGCTGATATCTTATTGTGGTTCTGGTTTTCATTTCCCTGATGATTAGAGATTTTGACCATATTTTCATGTGCCTGTTGGCCATCTGTATGCCTTCTTTGAAGAAATGTCTATTCAAGTCTTCTGCTCATTTTTTAATCAGGTTATTTGGGGTTTTTAAATATTAAGTTAGATAAGTTCCTTATTATCTTTTGGATATTAACCCCTAATCAGATGTATGACTTGCAAATCTATTCTCTCATTTAGCATATTACCTTTTCATTTTGTTGATGGTTTCCTTCACTGTGCAAACATTTTTTAGTTTAATGTAATCCCATTTATTTTAGATTTGTTGCCCTCCTTCCTGAAGGGACAGGTCTAAAAAGTTATTGCTAAGACTGATGTCAAAGAGCTTACTGCCTATGGTTTCTTCTAGGAATTTTATGGTCTCAGGTCTTACATTCAAGTCTTTAATCCATTTCGATTTTATTTTTGTATATAGTGCAAAATAGTAATCCAGTTTCATCCTTTTCCATGTGGCTGTCCAGTTTTCCCAGCACCATTTATTGAAGAGACTGTCTTTTCCCCACTGTATATTCTTGCCTCCTTTGTCATGGATTAATTGACCATATATGCATATTATTTTGTTTTGTTTTGTTTCTGAGCTCTCTGTTCTATTCCACTGGTCTATATCTGTTTTTGTGCCAGTACCAAACTGTTTTGATTCTATAGCTTTGTAGTATAGTTTGAAATCAGGGAATATGATACCTCCAGCTTTGTTCTTCTCTCTCAAGATTGTTTTGGCTATTTGGAGGTCTTTGTGGCTCCATACAAATTTTAGGATTCTTTGTTCTTTGTTCAAATGCTATTGGCATTTTGATGGTGATTACACTGAATCTGTAGATTACTTTGGGTACTATGGACATTTTTTTTCTTTTTTTTAATGTTACTTTCAGTATAGCTAACATGCAGTGTTATGTTAATTTCAGGTGTACAATATGTGATTAAACAATTCCATACATTACGCAGTGCTCATCATGACAAATATACACCTTAATCCCCATCACCTGTTTCATCAACCCCCCCCCCCCACCTCTTCAGTAGTATGGACACCTCAGCAATGTTAATCTTTCCAATCCATGAGCATGGAATATCTTTCCATTTGTTTGTGTTGTCAATTTCTTTCATCAATGTATTATAGTTTTCAAAGTACGAGTGTTTCACTTCCTTGATTAAATTTATTCCTAGGTATTTTACTCTTTTTGGTGCAAATTTAAATGTGATTGTTTTCTTAATTTCTCTGATAGCTCATTTTTAGTACATACAAATGCAACCAATTTCTGTATGTTATTTTTGTATCCTGAGACTTTACTGAACTCATTTATTAGTTCTAATATTTTTTTGGTGGAATCTTTAGGGTTTTCTATGTATAGTATCATATCATCTGCAAATAATGATAGTTTTACTTCTTCCCTTCTAATTTCAATGCCTTCTATTTCTTTTTATTTCCCAATATCATGGCTAAGACTTCCAATACTACGTTGAATAAAAGTGGTGAGAGCCGGCATCCTTGTCTTGTTCCTGATCTTAGAGAAAAAGCTTTTAGTTTTTCACCATTGAGTATGATGTTAGCTGTATGTTTGTCATATATGGTCTTTATTACATTGGGATACATTTCTTCTATACCCATTTTTGTTTCTTCCGTGCCCGTTATATTGAGGTACATTTCTTGTATACTGAATTTATCATATGGATGTTTAATTTTGCCAAATGCTCTTTTTTTGCATCTACTGAGATAATCATATGACTTTTATCCTTCATCTTCTTAATGTGATGTATCATATTGATTGATTTGTAGATGTTGAACCATCCTTATATCCCTGGAATAAATCCCTCCTTGATTAAAAGGAGTGTATGCTCCTTTTAATGTATTGTTGAATTCAGTTTGCTAGTATCTTGTTGAGGATTTTTGCATCCATGTTCATCAAGGATATTGGGCTATAGTTCTCTTTTTTTGCATAGTGGCTTAATATTTTAGTATCAGGGTAATGCTGGCATCATAAAATGAGTTTAGAAGCCTTGCTTCCTCTTTGATTCTTTGGAGTAATTTGAGAAGAATAACTACTAACTCTTTTTTTTTTTTTAATGTTTATTTATTTTTGAGACAATGCGAGAGACAGAGTGTGAGCAAGGGAGAGGCAGACAGAGGGAGACACAGAATCCGAAGCAGGCTCCAGGTTCTGAGCTGTCAGCACAGAGCCCGACGCGGGGCTCAAACTCACGAACTGTGAGATCATGACCCTTGCCGGAGTCGGACACTTAACTGACTGAGCCACTCAGGCGCCCCCTGCTAACTCTTAATGTTTCACAGAATTCATCTGTGAAGCTGTTTGGTCCTGGACTTTTGTTTTTCAGGAGTTTTTAAATTACTGCTTCAAAAGCATTACTTGTAATTGGTCTATTTAGATTTTTTATTTCTTCATGATTTAGACTTGGGAGATTTAGTGTTTGTAAGAATTTACCATTTTGTCTTGATTGTCCAATTTGATTTGTCCAATTTGGCATATAATTTTCATAGTAGTTTCTTGTAATTCTTCATATTTCTGTGGTGTCCTTTACAATTTCACCTCTTTCATTTCTGATTTTATTTATTTGGGTCCTCTCTCTTTGTTTTCTTGATGAGTCTGGCTAGAGTATTATCAACTTTGTTTATCTTTCCAAAGAACCAAATTTTCGTTTCATTGATCTTTTCTATTATTTTTTAAAATCTCAGGGGCGCCTGGGTGGCTCAGTCGGTTGAGCGTCCAACTTCGGCTCAGGTCATGATCTCGCGGTCTGTGAGTTCGAGCCCCGCGTCAGGCTCTGTGCTGACAGCTCAGAGCCTGGAGCCGTTTCAGATTCTGTGTCTCCCTCTTTCTCTGACCCTCCCCCGTTCATGCTCTGTCTCTCTCTGTCTCAAAAATAAACGTTAAAAAAAAAAATTAAAAAAAAAAATCTCAGGGTACCTGGGTGGCTCAGTTGGTTAAGCATCCAACTTTGGCTCAGGTCATGATCTCACGGTTGGTGAGCCCAAGCTCTCAATTGGGCTCTGTGCTTACAGCTCAGAGCCTAGAGCCTGCTTCAGATTCTGTGTCTCCATCTCTCTCTGCCCCTCCCCCACTTGCACTCTGTCTCTTTCTCTCTCAAAAACAAATAAACATCAAAAAATTTTTTTAAAAATAATAAAAAAATACTCAATCCAAAATAAAGGGTAGGGGGGGAGGGGGAGAAAGAAAACAAAGAACAGATGAAACAAAGAGAAAGCAAATTGCAAGATGATAAATTTAAAATCAATCATATTGGGGCACCTGGGTAGCTCAGTTGGTTGAACTTCCAGCTCTTGGTTTCTGCTAGGGTCATGATCTCAAGGTTCTTGAGTTCAAGTCCCATGTCAGGCTTCGGGTTTATAGTGTAGAGCCTGCTTAGGGTTCTCTTTCTCACCTACTCTCTCTGTCCCTCCCCTGCTTGCATGCTCTTTCTCTCTCTCAAAATAAATAAATAAACAAACTTAAAAACAATAAAATAAGGGGTACCTGGGAGGCTCAGTTAGTTGAGCATCTGACTTCAGCTCAGGTCATGATCTTGCGGTTTGTGAGTTCGAGCCCGACATTGGGCTTGCTGCTGCCAGCACAGAGCCCACTTCGGATCTTCTGTCCCCCTCTTTCCCTGTCCCGCCCCCCACTCGTGCTCTCTCTCTCAAGAATAAATTTTAAAAAACATTAAAAAATTAAATGAATCATATCAATAATCACATTAAACGTAAATTGTACAACCTAATTTAAATTGTACAACTTAATTTAAAGGCAGAGATTGTCAGAATGGCAAAAAGAAAAAAAATGCAACCATATCTGCATACAGGAACGCACTTTATTTTTTTTAACTTTTTTTAAAAGTAATTTTTTTTGTTGATTATTTATTTATTTATTTTGAGAGAGAGAGAGCATGAGCAGGGGAGGAGCAGAGAGAGAGGGACAGAGAGAAAATCCCAAGCAGGCTCCACACCATCAGCTCAGAGCCAGATGTGGTACTCGAACTCACAAACTGTGAGATCATGACCTGAGCCAAAACCAAGAGTTGGACACTTAACCAACTGAGCCACCAGAACACCCAAAATCCCACTTTAAATAAAAAGACAAATAGATGGAAAATACAAAAATAGAAAAAGATATACCATGCTCACACTAATCGAAAGAAAACTGAATAGACAAGGTAGATTTCAAAGCAAAGAAATATAAGACAATTTCAGAGCAAGCAGTTTTACCAAGGACTTAGAAAAAGTGTAATTTTTCATGATAAAGAGGTGAATTCATCAAGAGGACATAATAATCCTAACATTGTTGCACTCATCTAGAGAGCTTTAAGATGTGTGGAGCACAGACTGACAGAACCACAACTTAACAGTTATATTTGGCGCTTTCAAATCCTTCTTTCAATAATTGACAGAAAATTAGAAAATCAGCAAGTATACTGAAGATTTGAACAGCATGATCAACCAATTTAACCTATTTGGCATTTATAGAAAACAACCCCCATCAACGGCAGAATAAACATTATTGTGAATTGCACATGGAGCATTTAAGTTAAAACTTATTCTGAGCCAAAAAAAAAAAAAAAAAGGAATCACACTATACAAAGTGTGTTCTCTGACCACAATGGAATTAAGTTGGGAATCAATATCAGGAAATATATCTGGAAAAAGATCATCAAAATACTTGGAAACTTAATAGCATACTTTAATAATCCATAGGTCACAGAAGAAACGGAAAGGGAAGATACAAAGTTTTAAAAACTGAATAAAAATTAAAGTACATCAAAACCTGTGGGACAAACCAAAACAGGAGTTGGATGAATTTTTATTGCCCTAAACTTGTATTAGAAAAGAATAAATTATCAGATCAATGATTTTAGCTTCTACCTTAGGAAACAAGACAAAGGAGAGGAAATGAGACCCGAGAAGAAAACAGAAAGGACAAGAACAGAGTGAAAATCAATGAAATTGAAAATAGGGTGGGAGAGCATGGAGAGAATGAATGAATGAAAGTAAAAGCTCTTTCTTTGAGAAAATCAATAGCCTGACTGACCAGGGGGGAAAAAAAGACACAAATTACCAATATCAAGAAGGAGAGAGTTGACATCACTTCAGATTCCACATATATTAAAATGATAATAATTGAATATTATGAACAACTTTAGGCCAATAAACTTGACAAATTAGATGAACTGGACAAATTCTTTACAAGATACAAGTTACCAAAGCTCACTTTTCAGATAACCTAACAAGCCATATATTTATTAAAAGAAGTGATTTTTTAGTTAAAAACTTTCCACAAAGAACAGTCCATGCTTAGATAGCTTGATTGGGGAATTCTACCAGACATTTAAGGAGGAAATAATACCAGTTCTACAGAAAATACAGGAAATGAGGAAATGCTTCTCAGTTCTTTCTATGAAGCCAACATTACCCTGATATCAAAATTACTGAAAGGAAGACATTACTGAAAGGAAAAGAAAACTACATACTAATATCCTTAATGAACATAGATGCAAAAATTCCTACCCAAACATTAAAAAATTGAGTCAAACAATATAGAAAAATCATAATACATTATGACCAAGTGGGGTTTATCCTAGGAATGAAAGTTTGTTTTAACATTCAAATGTCATCAGTGTAATTCACCGTAGTAAAGACTAATATATAAGAATGATAGGGGCACCTGGGTGGCTCAGTTGGTTGAGTGTCCAGCTTCAGCTCAGGTCATGATATCACAGTTTGTGGGTTCCAACCCTGCTGACAATTCAGAGTTTGGAGTCTGCTTTGGATTCTGTGTCTCTCTCTCTCTCTGCTCCTCCCCTGCTCCCTCTCTGTCTCTCGCTCTCTCTCTCCAAAATAAACATTAAAAAAATTTACAAAAAAATTTCAAAAAAACCCCAATAGATGCAGAACAAAAATATTTGACAAAGCCCAACATCTATTCCTGATTAAAGACTAACGTCACAAATCAATCAACATGATACACCACATTAATAAAAGAAAGGATAAGAACCATATGATCCTCTCAATTGATGCAGAAAAAGCATTTGACAAAATACAGCATCCATGCTTTTTGTTGTTGTTTAAATATTAATTCACTTTTGAGAGAAAAAGAGAGAGAGAAAGACAGAGCGGAAGCAGGGGAGGGGCAGAGAGAGGAGACACAGAATCCAAAGCAGGCTCCAGGTTCTGAGCTGTCAGCACAGACCCCATCGTAGGGCTTGAACTCACAAACAGTGAGATCATGACCTGAGCTGAAGTCGGACACTCAACCAACTGAGCCACCCAGGCATCCCCATTCTTGATAAAAACCCTCAAAAAGTATGTATAGATGGAACGTACCTCAACATCATAAAGGCCACATATGAAACACCCACAGCTAAAAGCACTCTCAATAGGGAAAAACTAAGATCTTTTCCTCTAGAATCAAGAACAAGAAAAGGATGTCCACTCTCACCATTACTATTTAACATAGTACTGGGAGTCTTAGTCTCAGCAATCAGACAACACAAAGAAGGAAAAGGCATCCAAATCAGCAAAGAAGTCAAACTTTCACTATTTGCAGAGGACATGATGCTCTATGCAGAAAACCTGAAAGGCTCCACCAAAAAATTGCTAGAACTAAGACTTAAATTCAGCAAAGTCACAGGATATAAAATCAACGTACAGAAATCTGTTGCATTTCTATACACCAATAATGAACAGCAGCAGAAAAAGAAATCAAGGAATCGATTCCATTTACAATTGCACCAAAAACCATTACGATACCTAGGAATAAACCTAACCAAAGAGGTAAAAGATCTATACTCTGAAAACTATAGAACACTTATGAAAGAAATTGAAGAGGACACAAAGAAATGGAAAAACATTTCATGCTCATGGACTGGAAGAACAAATATTGTTAAAAGCAATCTACACGTTCAATGTGATCCCTATCAAAATGGCACCAGCATTCTTCACAGAGCTAGAACAAACAATCTTAAAATTTGTATGGAACCACAAAAGACCCCAAATAGCCCAAGTAATATTGAAAAAGAAAAGCAAAGCTGGAGGCATCACGATTCCAGACTTCAAGCTATATTACAAAACTGTAGTCATCAAGACAGTATGGTACTGTTCCAAAAACAGACACATAGACTGAATAGAATAGACACAGACACATAGAATAGAACAGAGAACCCAGAATTGGGCCCACAAATGTATGGCCAACTAACAGAATAGAAGACTCAGAAATGGACCCACCACTATATGATCTCATTTCAACTCATTTCAACAAATGAACTCATTTCAACAAATGAACTCATTTCAACAAAGCAGGAAAGAATATTCAGTGGAAAAAAGACAGTCTCTTCAACAAATGGTGTTAGGAAAACTGGACAGCAGCATGCAGAAGAATGAAACTGGACCATTTTCTTACACCATACACAAAAATGAACTCAAAACGGGTGAAAGATCTGAATATAAAGACAGAAAACCATCAAAATCCTACAGGAGAAAATAGGCAGCAACCTCTTTGACCTTGGCTGCAGCAACTTCTTGCTAGACACATTGCCAGAGGCAAGAGAAACAAAAGCAAAATGAACTATTGGGATTTCGTCAAGATAAAAAGCCTCTGCACAGCAAAGGAAACAATCAACAAAACTAAAAGGCAGCCTACAGAATGGGAGAAGATATTTGCAAATGACATATCTGATAAGGGGTTAATATCCAAAATCTATAAAGAAATTATCAAACCCAACTTCCAAAAACAAATAATCTAGTGAAGAAATGGGCAGAAGACATGAACAGACATTTTTCCAAAGAAGACATCCAGATGGCTGACAGACACACAAAAAGATGCTCAACATCACTCATCATCAGGGAAATACAAATCAAAACCAGGATGAGATACCACCTCACACCTGTCAGAAGGGCTAAAATTAACAACACAAGAAACAACAGATGAGAAGGATGCAGAGAAAGGGGAACCCTCTTGCACTGTGGGAATGCAAACTGGTACAGCCACTCTGGAAAATGGTATGGAGGTTCCTCAAAAAGTTAAAAATAGAATTATCCTATGATCCAGCAATTTGCACTACTAGGTATTCACAGGGATACAAAAATACAGATTCAAAGGGGTACATGCACCCTAATGTTTATAGCAGCATTATCAACAATAGCCAAACTAAGGAAAGAGCCCAAGTGTCCGTTGACTGATAAATGGGTAAAGAGGTGGTATATATATATGTATGTATATATATATATATATATATATGTATATATATATACACATATACACAATGGCATAATACTCAGTCATCAAAAAGAATGAAATCTTGCATTTTGCAATGACGTGGATGAAGCTAGAGTGTATTATGCTAAGCAAAATAAGTCAGAGAAAGACAAATACCATATGATTTCACTCATATGTGGAATTTAAGAAACAAGACACATGAACATATGGGAAAGGGAAAAAACATATAAAGAGAGAGATAGGGAAACAAACCATAAAAGACTTAATGATAGAGAACAAACTGAGGGTTGATGGAGGGATGTGGGTGGGGGATGGGCTAGATAAGTGATGGATATTAAGGATGGCACTTGTTATGATGAACACTGGGTGTTGTATGTAAATGATGAATCACTGAATTGTACTCCTGGAACCAATATTGTACTGTATGCTAACTAACTAGAATTTAAATAGAAAATTTAAAACTGATATAAGTAAATAATAAAAACAAACAAAACAAACCTCTCAGCATATTCAAAGCAGAAGGAAACTCCTACACTGCTTAAAAAAAAAAACTATGAAAAATTTACAGCTATCATCATAATTAATAGAGAAAAACTGAATGTTTCTCCCCCTAAGATTAGGGACAAAAAAGGATATCCGTTCCTAACACTTGTGTTCAATGTTGTACGGCAGCTTTAGCCAGTGCACTGAGGGGTAAAAAAGGAAGTAAGGCAGATTTCTTTCCATTAAATTGGAAAGGAAGGCAAAAAACTATCTTTATATGTGCCAACATGATCTTCTATGTAGAAAATCTGATGGAATCTTCACAGAATCTACTAGAATAACTGAGGTTAGCAAGGGTGCAGGATGTAATATCAACCTGCAAAAATCAATGGTACTTCTATACACTACCAGCAAACACTTGAAAATTGAAATTCAAAGACAATTCCACTGAAAATATCATAAAAACATGTGAAATAGGTATAAATCTAGCAAGATATGTAAAAGACTTTAGTATGGACTCAATTGTGTTCCCCCAACACCTGTTTGAAGCTCCAAATTCCAATGTGGCTTATTTGAGGACAGGGCCTGTGAGATGATGATAAAAGTTATATTAGGTCATAAGGGTGATCCCCTAATCTAAAAGGGCTGGTGCCTTTATAAGAAGAGAAAGAGATACCATAGTACTCTCTCTCCACTATATGAAGACACAGCAAGAAGGTGGTCATTTGCAAACCTGGAAGAGAATTCTTATCACGAATTAAATCTTCCAGATCCTTGATCTTAGACTTCCCAGCCTCCAGAACATTGAGAAAATACATCCAATTAAGCCACCACAGTCTGTGGTATTTTGTTATGGCAGTCCAAGTTGACTAAAACCTGAATCCTGAAAACTAAAAATACTGCTAAGAAACATTAAAGACCTAAACAAATGGCAATATATACCATTCATAGATTGGGAAACTCAATATTGTTAAGATGTCAATTCTCCCCCAAATTAATGTATATATTCAATGCATACCCAATCAAATCCATGCAGAATTAGAAATTCCTAGCAGGATTAGAAATTGACAAGCTGATTCTGAAATTAATTAGAAGTGCAAAAGGCCTAAAATAGAATGACTTTGTAAGAGAACAAAGTTGGAGGACTAATACTACCTAACTTCAAGATTTATGTTAAAGGCAGAGTAATCAAGATGGCAATGTATTGATGTCAATATAGACAAACAGATAAACAGAATGAAATAGAGTTCAGAAATAGACCCACACATAAATGGTAAATTGATTTTCAATAAAGTCATAATGGTAAGTTAGTGGAAAAAGAACAGACTTTTCAATAAAGGTCCTGGAAATTTGGGATATCCACATGCAAAATGAATGGAATTTGAATAATAACTCACAACATAATCAAACCTTGACTCAAAATGGATCATAGATCTAAAGTCTCAAATTTTAAAACTTCTAGCAGAAAATATATTTTCAAATCTTTGTAATATTGGGTTAGGCAAAGATTTCTTGGTACAACACCAAAAATATGGCCTGTAAAAGAAAATTTGATAAATTGGTCTTCATCAAGGGGTGCCTGGGTAGCTCAGTAGGTTGGGCATCCAACTGAGGTTTGGCTCAGGTTGTGATCTCACCGTCCATGAGTTCGAGCCCTGCATCGGGCTCTGTGATGACAGCTCAGAGCCTGAAGCCTGCTTTGGATTCTGTGTCTCCCTCTCTTTATGCCCCTCCCCTACTCATGCTCTGTCTCTGTCTGTCTGTCTCTCTCTCTCTCAAAAAAAATAAATAAACATTAAAAAAAATTTTTTTTAATCGGTCTTCATCAAAATTGAGAACTTCATATCTTTGAAAGAATGAATGGATCGTTACAAGAATGAGAAGACAAGGCACGTCCAGGAGAAAATATTAGCAAATCACCTAAGAGAAACCACTGACAGAAACCTTTCCTTAGTTAGCCCAGATATTGGCCTTACTAGACAAAGACTTTAAACCAACTGCCTTGAGTACACTCAAAGAGCTAAAGGAAAACATGTACAAAGAACTAAACAAAAATTAAGAAAACAATGTATGAACAAATAGGGTATATTAGTAAAGAGACAAATTATAAACAGGAACCGTAGAGAAATTCTGGAGCCAAAAAATACGATAACTGAAATCAAATTTTCACTAGGGCAGTTCAATATCACATTCAAGCAGGGAGAAATCTGTGAACTTGAAGATAGAAAAATTGAAATTCTGCAATTTGAAAAGCCAAAAGGAAAAAAGAATGGAGAAAAATGAATAGTGCCTAATGGACCTGTGGGATACCATAAGTGGATAAAATTATGCATTATGGGAGTCACAGAGGGAGAAAAGAGAAAAGGACAGAAAGGATATTTGAAGAAATAATGGCCCCAAACTTCCAAATATGGTGAAAGTCATGAATCTACAAATCCAAGAAGCTCACCAAACTCTCTACGAGACTGACACCGAGATATATTATAATCAAACCATGGAAGACAAAGACAAAGAAATAATCTTGAAAGCAGCAAGAGAGAAGCAACTCATCACATATAAGAAATGAGCAATAAGATAAATAGCCAATTTGTCATCAGAAACTATAGAGGCTAGAAGACAGGAGGATGATATATTTATATGGAATTTATAGCTACATAATTCTCTCTCAGCAATGTCTTCATTACATTCCAAGTTTTGGTATGCTGCATTTTCATTAGGCTGCAAATGCCTATATTTTAAAAAGAAGAAAAACATCAGATCAATAACATAACTTTATACCCCAAGGAACTTGAAAAAGATGATCAAACTAAACCCAAGGTTGGAAGAATAATAAAGATTAGAACAGAGATAAATAAAATATAGAATAGAAAAACGGCAAAGAAAATCAATGAAACAAAGGGTTGGTTCTTTGAAAAGATCAATAGAAGTGATGAAACTTTAGCTAGACTGATAAAAAAAAGAGACACAAATATCTAAAATCAGAGATGAAAATGAGTCATTACTATCAAATTTACAGGTAAAAAGGATATAATAGTATGAGCAATTGTATGCCAATAAAATAGATAACCTAGGAAAAATATCTAGAAACAAAAATTACCAATATTGATTCAAGAGAAAAAAACAGAAAATGTGAACAAACCTATGCAAGTTAAGGGATTGAACCAGAAATCAAAAACCTTGCAACAACAAAAGACCAGAATCAGGTGGCTTTGCTGGTGAATTCTACAAAACATTTAAAGAAAAATTAACCCGGGGCGCCTGGGTGGCTCAGTTGGTTAAGGCTCTGACTCTTGATTTCAGCTCAGGTCATGACCTCACGGTTCATGACATAAGGCCTCACGGCCAGCTGCACATTGACAGCATGGAGCCTATTTAGGATTCTTTCTCTCTCTGCCCCTCCCCAACTCATGATCTCTCTGCCTGTCTCTCTCTAGCTCTCTTTCAAACATAAATATTTTATTTTTTTTAATGTTTTATTTATTTTTGAGAGAAACAGAGAGAGAGAGAGCACAAGCAGGGGAGGGGCAGAGAGAGAGGGAGACACAGAATCTGGAGCAGGCTCTAGGCTCCAGGCTCTGAGCGATCAGCACAGAGCCCGACGTAGGGCTCGAACTCACGGACCATGGGATCATGACCCGAGCTGAAGTTGGGCTTAACCAACTGAGCCACTCAGGCGCCCCAATAAACATTTTTTTTAAATGGCAAAGGATTTGGATAGATACTCCTCAAATGAAGATATACAGATGGCCAATAAGCACATGAAAAGATGCTCAACATCCTTAGTCCTTAGGAAAATGCAAATTAAAATCACAATGGAAGGCGTTTGTTTGGCTCAGTTGGTTAAGCATCTGCATCTAGATTTCAGCTCAAGTCATGATTTCATGGTTAGTGACATTGAGACCCGTGTCAGGTTGCTCGTTGACAGCATAAAGCCTGCTTAGAACTCTCTCTTCCTCTGTCTCTGCCTCTCCCCTGCTCACTCGCTCTCTCACTCTCTCTCTCTCTCAAAAGCAAATGAATAAACTTTAAAAAAATTAAAAGCACAATGAAATATTATTTCACTCCTACTAAAATGGCTATAATATTTTTTTAAGTGAGAATGTGGAGAAATTAGAACCCTCATTTATTGCTGGTGGGAATGTTAATTGGTGCAGCTGTTGTGGAGAAGTTTGGCATTTGCTCAAAAAGCTAAACACTGAACTACCACACAGTGCCATAGTTCCCTTCCGAGGTATATACCCGAAAGAATTGAAACAGGAATGTAAACATACCTGTACGGCAATGTTTATTGCAGCATTATCACAATAGCCAAAAGTGGAAATAAACCAAGTGTCCATCAATAGATGGATGGGCAAACAAAATGATGGAATACTATTCAGCCATAAAAAGTAACAAAATTCTGATACATGCCCCAACATGGATGAACTTTGAAAACATTACACTAAGTGAAAGAAGCCAGACACAAAAGACCACATAGTTATGAACCGATGTATATGAAATGTTCAGAATAGGCAAATCTATAAAAATGGAAGTAGATTAGTGGTTGCCTAAGGCTGCTGGGGGACGGGAGAGAGATTAGGGGGCGATGGCTAAAGGGTATGTGTTTCATTTTGGGGTGATGAAAATGTCCTAAAATTGGTTATGGTGATGATTGGCTACCACCCTGCAAACAAACTGAAACCATTGATTTATATGCTTTTTAACTTAATTTTACTTTACTTTATTTTATTTTCAGTAAGCTCCATGCCCAGCGTGGACCCCAGTGTGGGGCTTGAACCCATGATCCCGAGATCAAGACCTGAGCTGAGGTCAAGAGTTGGATGTTTAACTGATTGAGCCACCAAGGTATCCCAACTTATACATTTTAAACAGATTAATTGTATGTTACGTGAATTACATCTCATTAAAGCTTTTTGATGGGCAAAAGAGTTAAATAGGCCTTCCTCCAAAGCACACATACAAATGGCCAAAGAGTACAGTAAAAGATGTTCATCATTAGCCATCAGGGAAAGACAAATCAGAACCGCAGTGAATTTCCGATTCACAATGTAGGATGGTTGGAATAAAGAGACAGTGAGTGTTGATGAGGGGTTGGAGAAATTAGAACCCTCATACGGGTGGGATAGGGAAAGGGTGCAACTGCTTTGGAAATTGCCTGGCACTTCCTCAAAAGGTTAAACATGCAATTAATTACCGTATAACCCAGCATGTCCACTCTTAGGTACATACTCAAGAGAAATGAAAGCATATGTCCACACAGAAACTTATACACAATTGTTCACAGTAGCATGATTTATAAGAGACAAAACGTGAAAACAACCTAAATGTCCATCAACTGATGAATGGATAATCAGCTGTGGCATATCCTTACAATTATTATTCAGCCATAAAAAGGAACAAAATACTAATACATGCTTCAACATGGATGAATCTTGAAAACATTATGTTTAGTGAAAAAAATCCAGTTACAAAAACCACACATTGTATGAATCTATTTAGGTAGAATGTCTGAAATGGCAAATCCATAGAGATGTAAAGGTGGATTAGTGATTGCCAAGGGCTGAGGGCTGGTTGATAGAATACAAATCTAAGAAACTAAAGTGCTCTCTTATAGATGGCAGGATGGCATGGATATTCTGAGACTTTTTTTAAAGTAGGCTCTATGCTCAACAAGGGGCTTGAAATCATGACCCTGAGGTCAAGACTCAGACACTCTACCAACTAAATCAGACTTCTTAGTGTGTGCTTTTTCATACTGTTTCCCATTTTTGAACCATAAAGTTTTCAAATAAAATATAAGAAAACTTAAAGAATGTTAAAGGAGGTTTTTCTCTGTGTGCTGAGGTTACAAGTAATTTTTTAAAAATAATGTTTATTTCTATTTTCCAGATATTCTGCAATAAATACATATTAGTTTTATAATTAAGAACAAACAAAACTTGTAATTATAAAAAGTTCAGGACAAATTTTTTTCCATCAGTATGAAGTTACAAGGTTGAGGGTAAAAGTCTCTCAATCTCTTATTCTCACTGTTTAAAGCTAACTCTTTTTTTCTGTGTGTATCTGTCTATGTATTTTATATGTACTTATAAGCATATAAAACATATTTTATGTGAATAAAATTATACCTTATTCACCTTGATTTTTTAACATATATTTTTGTATGTTAATAACATATAGTTCCACCCCATTCTTTAATTAGCTCCATTGAATCCTATGGTAAAGGTGTAACAGGTTTTAAGTAGGGGTTAGACTGTTCCCAAGTTATTTGTATTTCAGATGCTACAATGAACATTCTTATTGATGTATCTATATCCATATCCATATCCATATGCCAGTATCGATTCAGAGGATGATTTCCTAGCAGAGAAATTGCTTGGTAAACACTGTTTTAAAAAAATTATTCACAAGTGTTGGGGAGTAGGACCTCAACAGTTCATGCAAGAGCTGTGCTGCATATTGCCCACTAGGTGGCAGGGGAGGTCTATCAATCTCCAAGACAACTGCGCTTTGTGCATTTCAAGAAACTTGCTAAAGGAACCTAGTGACAAAATATTAGCATCTCCTACATGATAATGAATAATAGAAGGAATCATGACATTGACACAAGTTTCATGAATGACAATAGCAGAACATTTAGAATATTCCTCATCACTACTTTACTTGATAATGATCAAATATTTTTCTAAAAGTATTGGCCACAATACTGTAGCAAATCTAAAGTTCCTAGATTGTTCCCAGTCATATCTTCTTGTGAGAAAACTGATAATTGTTTTCCAGCCCCTCTAGTCATAAGCCATCTTTTGGATTCCAGCCCCTCTAGTCATAAGCCATCTTTTGCAATGCCAGCAGGCAAAATGAGAAGGAGTTTGCAAGCTGGGAAGGAAATTGTGTCTTAGGTTTCTAATGAAAAACCATGTGAGCTATATGGGATAAAGTGTTCAGAAGTAGAAATAAGGGACAAAATTTAAGCTATGTGTTGGAGGGACTTACTTCAGAAATTGTATGTAGGAGTTGAGGGGCGCCTGGGTGGCTCAGTTGGTTAAGTGGCCAACTTTAGCTGAGGTCATGATCTCGTGGTTCATGGGATCGAGCTGCACATCAGGTTCTGTGCTGACAGCTCACAGCCTGGAACCTGCTTTGGATTCTGTGTGTGTGTGTGTGTGTGTCTCTGCCCCTTCCCTGCTTGTGCTTTGTCTCTCAAAATATGAATAAAAATGTTTAAAATTTTTAAAAAAAGAAATTGTACAAAAAGAATTGTACAAAAATTGTAAAAAAGGAATAGAAACGCATACCATAGGAAGTAAAAGGTCACAGAGATATACTCTATTTTAGTAATACGCTAGAATATCTTGGCTGTGTTGAGATTGTCTTTGAATTTTGTTAGAGAACATGTCTTTGGATTCCAGTAATATTCTAAATGTAGGATTTTTGAAGATCTAGATACTAATGGCCTTTTGCCATCTTATTCGGACAGCATGACCACGTGAAGTCTCTGTAAATCCAGTCTTTACTATCACTGTATTTGAGGATCAGTTAAGTATCAGAGCCTAATGAGTACTGGGTGATGTATGGAACTGTGGAACCACTATAGTGTATGCCTGAAACTAATACAACATTGTATGTTAACTAACTGGACTTGAAATAAAAACTTAAAAACCTATCAGAGCCTAATCTTTGTTATAATCCTGGGATTTTGAAGCAATATCCGAGGCAAATGGGAAAGAAATAGCTCCAGAAGTTCTTCAAAACATCTTACCTGCTGGGAGATTGATTTTCCCTCTAAATTAAAAAACTATTGGGGCACCTGGGTGGTTCAGTCTGTTAAGCGTCTGACTTCAGCTCAGGTCATGATCTCATGGTTTGTGAATTTGAGCCCCTCGTTGGGCTCTGTGATGACAGCTCAGAGCCTGGAGCCTGCTTCAGATTCTGTGTCTCCCTCTCTCTCTGCCCCTCCCCCTCTCACACTGTCTCTGTCTCAAAAATAAACAAACATTAAAAAAAAACTATTCTGCTACAGCAGTTTTCAAACTAATTTATTTTTAGCATCAGACTCCTGTAAAAATGAAATTTTGACACAAGATAGCAATATATAGAATCCTAACTGATACAATGAAAAGTAGGATTATCAGTTGAAAGCCTCTCATAAAGAAGCCATAGGGCTTCCAGGAACTTCCCTGGATAGTTACTGCAGGTGGAGTTCCACCCATCCTGCGGCCAGACCACTCCCTGGTTCATGACTGCCTTGGAATCAGCCTTGACTCACTGAACAAGCAATTATCAAGTGCTTACTGTTTGCCAGGTCCTGGGACATATCTTGGCTACACAAAAATGAGTAAAGCTCAGTCCCCATCCTTGAAGATCTCACAGTCATGTGGACGACTCCTTTCCACACTTCAGGGAGCCTTATACTTGCCGAAGCTGTTCATTAAAAAATGCCTGTTTCTGGGTCTCCCCCCTCCAGAGATGCCAATTTAAAAGGTAGGAGGTGGATGGGGCACCTGGGTTGCTCGGTTGGTTAAGCGTCTGCCTTGGGCTCAGATCATGATCTCCCGGTTTGTGAGTTCGAGCCCCGCATCTGTGCTGACAGCTCAGAGCCCACTTCAGATCCTCTGTCTCCCCCTCTCTCTGCCCCTCCCCTGTGCTCTCTTTCTTTCTCAAAACATAAATAAACATTAAAAAAAAAAAAAAGGTAAGAGGTGGAGACCAGAAATCTGCCTCCTTAATAAGCATCAATCTAGCGGGAGAGGCAGAAACACAAACAAGGACAGTCATCATAGAACAGCACACTAAGAGTCATGGTGGAGGCATGTACAGGCAATCACAGGATGGCCCAGGAGTGAGGAGGGCCCAGGGGCGGTGAAACATAGCTTTGGAGTGGGCGCAACATAGGCTGACAACACAGGAGTGATGGTTGGGCATGGGAATGGCACCATTCTGAGGGGCTGGCTGAGTGGCAGTGAGACCAGTTCCAGGCCGCTAGAGTAATCCAGAAGGGGGGTGGTGGAGGGCTGGGCTAAGTCAGCAGTAGCAGGTGGTAATCCAATCCTAACAATGAGAGCGGCTGACACTTGTTGCTCCTGCCCACCAGTCACTGTGCTAAAGGACTTTCCTATATTCTCATTTAATTCTCCCAAGTCCTATAGGGGAGCTACTGCTGGTATCCCCATTTCATAGATCTTGACATGGATGTTTGTGAAAAGGGAGACAGGGCTGGCACCCAGGTTTGTTCATCCGCAAACCTATGCCTTCGACTATGGATACTAAATCACATTGGCTTTTAAAGTTTATAGAAGAATGAATGGATTAAAGCAATCTGTAAGAGATGAATTCTAAAATTTTTTTAAATGTTTATTTTTGAGAGAGAGAGAGAGAGAGAGAGAGAGAGAGAGAGAGAGAGCGCAAGCAGGGGAGGGGCAGAGAGAGAGAGAGAGAGAGAGAGAGACACGGAGACACAGAATCTGAAGCAGGCTCCAGGCTCTGAGCTGTCGGTACAGAGCCCAATGTAGGGCTTGAACAGCTCTGTGAGATCATGACCTGAGCCGAAGTCGAATGCTTAATCAAGTGAGCCACCCAGGTGCCCCAAGAGGTGAATTCTAAAGGACTTGATAAGATTGGTTGGATGTAGAGGCTAAGGGATTAACTCTAGCTTGGGGCACCCGGGTGATATCATGAACCTGGAGAGTGAATTCTGGAAAGGAATTTGCTTAGGGTGGAAGATGCTTGGGCCACAGAGAGTTTGAGGTACGGACCCAGGGAATATCCTGTGGGTAACCACAGAGATGGGTGTGAAGCCTGGGATAAAAATGAGATCGAGATATAGGTTTGGGAGTTAGTAGAACCCACAAAACTCGGTGAGTTCACTCAGGTGGAAGGTGTAGCATGAGAAGAGCAGAAGAATGAAGAGTAGGGAGAAGAATCTTCAAAGGAGACCCGGAAGGAATATGACGCAACAATGAGATGTCATTGGAGCAAAGCCAAGGTAGCAGAGTTTCAGGGAGAGAGTGCTCAGTAGCTCAAGTGCACCAGCGAGGTCTGCAAGGAGTGGGGCTGAACAATGCCCACTGGATTGGAAAACATGATGGTGTCTGGGGACCCTAACGAGAAGAGTCTCAGGAGCCCATCACAGCATGTGGAATAAATAAGCAGTAACCAAAGGGGAAGAGCAAATGTGGACTCCAAGATTGAGATGAGAAGTGGGGAGAACAATTTCATAATACTTATAGGGGAATGTAGTAGCCGGAGGTCAGGTTTCAAATGCTTCACGTTCACGCAGCTTTGGCATTTACCACCATAAACTTCTAGGGCAGTGTGTGTACTTCATCCTTTCCCTCAGCACTTCTGTAATCATGGTGACCTTGGTCTTCAAGCCAAAGAAAATGTGGAAGAGGCATTTCAGCCAAAGATAAAAGTGAAGGGTGACTTTTGCTCCTAAATGCTCCATTCCTTGGGACACTTTCCTCGGTTCCCACAGCGGCCGTGACAACAACCAACCCAGATGTGTGCTGCCGTGAGAGGTTCAGTCAACAGCCATCATCCCATCATCCCATCTTTGCCTGATAACTATTGGAGAAACAACCATATCCTGTGCTTGGCTTAATGTTGCTCTGTTCCCTGGCACCTTTCCAGTTCTACAGAAACCATAAAACTCAAACAACAACAAAGAAGCTGTTGGGTGGCACTGAATCAGACTCATGTGTCACCTGGCCGTGAGCATACCCGCCTCACCCGCCAGCATCTGTCTTGGCTGCTTCACAGGGCGCGTGGCACCTCCCACTAAGTGTCCAGGAACTGCCCAGGGGAGCGGTGGGTCTGCTCAGCACCCCATAAGCTAGCCTCTGACTTCTTCGACTATTCCTGTGGCACAAGAACGTGGTTGCATCTAACGTTTAATTAAAAATAACACATCTTTGCCTATTTAACTGGAGGGTGATTAGGGATCGCTCCTCTGTCTTCTGCACCCCAAGCAAGGAAAAATTAACTCACCTGGTTTGTTTGGGATGAGCAGGGGGGGGAAGGTGAGTGAAAGAGCTCAGGTCCTGGGCTCCTGTAAGGACACACAGACAGGTGCAGAGTCAAGGGAGAGATTTGGAGGGGGGGAGAGGTTGTGGTCTGTTTTTAAGTCAAAAGTTGGCCAATTTATAATTGCAGTGTGGAGTGAAATGGCCTGTGTGTGGAAGAAATGGAAGCTACAGAAGGGAAGACTAGTGGAGCAGGTGCCTAAGGGACAGGAAGAGGCTTTAGGCTAAAATGTGAATTCAAATGACATGAGACAATGAAAAACAATGAGAACATTTATTATGGCATAGCTGTGAGCCCCAGGCTGGCTGAGAAGGGTTGGATACTGCCCTTTTCCCAATAAACTTCTATCAGTGGTGCTGATTTCCTCTTCCTGCTGGTAACAAGGAGTCATCACACCAGCCCCAGGAGTTAAGCAGTGGAAGTGGTGGTTTCTGATGATTTGCTCCTGAGTGAGGAACTTTCTCCCCACAACCTTGTAGCAGGCTCCCACATGCTCACTGGCCAGCATTGCATCACAAGCGGGCTCCCGAGCCCATCCTCTGACCCTTAGACCTCAGCCCAGCCCCGAAACAAGTGGGGTGGGTTTGCCTTCCCTGAGCACTCTCTGATGTGAGAGAGTTGCCAGCTAAACACAGTCATTGTCCTGTTAGGGAAGCAGAGTCCCCTGTAGTAAGATGTTGGAGCTTGAGACGTCTGGGCTGAAATTCAAAATATAAGCAAGATCCAGGCAGCAGGCTTGGTGGGGGTGGATGACTGAAGTCAAGTGAGGACTGAAGTATCTAAAGTTAGGGAGGTCCAGGAATCAGACTCCTGGGCTTCTGGATGGATCCTCCACAAAGATGTTGACACTGGCAAGAATTAAGGCAATGGATGGTGAGGGGGGGGAGGGCAGTGGGGAGTGGAGAGAGAGAGACCCCATGAGCCAAATTGCCAACTCCTCAGTAAATGACAGGAATGAGGGATGAGAAGGTAAGAGGGTGGCCAGTCCTTCCTTTCCTCTCCCCTAAGTCCAGTTGATTATAAGGTCCTTCAGCTGTTTCCAAGTCTTATCCCCACTACACTGGCCAAGCACCCATTTCTCCCCTGTGCTGGTGCAGCAGCTTCTAGACTGGGCCTCTGGACTTGCCTTCATCCCCTCTGCTTCTGCCCTTTCCACCTCAGTTGCCCATTAGAATCATCAGGTGGCCAGGGCGGGGGAAGGGGTGGGGGAGCTTTTCAAGCTCGTGCAGCTTAGGCCACGAGATAGTCCAATGAAATAATGTAGGGTGGATTCCAGGCACTGATACTTTTCAAAGCTCCTCAGATTACTCCAGCACACAGCCTAGGTTGGGACCACCGTTCTACCTCTCATGCTGTGGCCCCTTATCGTCTCAGAAGGCAGTTGGAGGGGCGCCTGGGTGGTTCAGTCGGTTAAGCATCTGACTTCCCCTCAGGTCATGATCTCACGGTTCAGTTTGTGAGTTCAAGCCCTGCATCTGGCTCTGTGCTGTCAGCTCAGAGCCTAGAGCCTGTTCTGGATTCTTTGTCTCCCTCTTCTCTCTGCCTCTCCCCTGCTCACACTCTGCCTCACTCTCTCTCTCTCTCTCTTTCAAAAATAAATAAACATTAAAAAAAAAAAAAAAGGCAGTTGATGCAGATCCCTCCCATTCGCTCAGTGGAATGAATTTGTTGAACCCCTACGTTCCAGGGGCTGGGAATAGGAAGATGAAAAGCATGTGGTTGCCTCTCCCCCAGATGCTTCTGGATTTTTGCATATAGTGCTCTCCTCTAGGACAAGCATGGAGGAGCATGTTCTGGCTAGAAGAAATAGTATGAGTGAGGGTCTGGTGATGACAAGGAAGCTCCTTGCCTAATCCACCTGGTGGACAGGCGGATCTGAGACAGTTGCCGCCCGTCGGCATCAGAGTCCCGGGGCAGAACTTGTTAAACCACAAACGCCTGTCCCCCCACCGGCCTCCCACTGCATGGTGGGGCTGAGGTGGGACCTAGGGTTTCCATTCCAGGTGACGCAGCCACCCCTGTTCCCAGAGCCGACTCGGTGTAACGGAGCGAATGCAAGTGCGGACGCTGCCCCAAATGGAGGTATCAGGATAGGACTTCAAGCAGGGATGGGACTTTTGTTTATTCTTCAAGAATTCTTCATTGATTGTGTACCTACTATGCTTCTGACTCTGGACATACCAAGAATAATGATAATCCAGTTCCTGATTGCAAAAGGTTTTTAGCCTGGTGGGGAGGCAGAAAACCACGGATGATCATAAGCCATTGTGGTGAGCGTCAGAGGGAGGTGTGCACGGGCTGTGACGTAATTGCAGGGAGGGTGCTGCACAGGCCGGATGACACCCGGATGCACAGGCCAGGCATGGCTGCCTGAGAACCCACGGCCCTGGGTAAGATGGATTTGAAGGTGGGGCAAGGGCAGGTGACAGTGAGACTGAGCAGCAATCACCCAGGGATCAAAGGTGGTCTCATTTCTCTCCCTTTCTTGGTCGCCCAACTCCACCACTGAATAGCGTGTCTCTGTACCACGGCGCTACCTCGTTAGGGTCTTAGTTTCCCCACTCGGTGAGATGCAAAACTCAGCAGTCATCCCTCAGACCTGGAGGTACTTACAGGAGCTGTCTCACCTACAGTGTGTTCTAACTCACCAAGCAGCCCCATTCTTCGAGTCTCATGCTCAGTACACGTTTGTGGAAGATGCTGATTTTAAATGATGATGCTTTTTAAAAATCAAAATAACAGCACCTAGCTTCCTAGTGCTGAGCATATAGGAAATGTTTGACAACAGGTCCGATCATAATTGTGAGCCACTGTAGCACAGGTGTGAGGGGGAGTCGTGCAAACCCCACTGTCCAGCCCTGTATGGGTAGCTGCGGTCTGTCAGCAGCTCAGCCCTCTGCCAGCCCCCAAAGGAAAGGCTGCCCCCCAGCCCCCTGCTTCAGCAGTTCCATCATGGGCCTCATCAGTCAGGTGGCCCCTGTATCAGACAGGCTGCATTGCTCTGTGAGTTCTCTACCTAACTGCCCCTAGAAAGGACAGAGCTGGCTCTTCTTTTCAGGATGCCAAGGTCGCAGTCTGCGAATGGCTAGTGCCAGTTTTCAGCTCCATCCCTTAGTGTGTGAACACTGCGAGAGCTTTTACATTTCTTCAAACCCCAGTTTGCTCATCTAGGAAACAGGTATAGTAGCACCAGCTTTGGAAGGTTACTGTAAGGTTAAAGCCATAGGTGGTAAAGGCCAGCATAAGTAGATGGTGGAGCCAGGATCCTAACCTAGTTAGGTTGTTTCTGGTTGTTTCTGTGTTCTCTTTCCACTGGCTCATCGCACAAACAACGCCCTGGATGCCCACTCAATGCCAGGTGCTGTGCTAAGTCCTGGGATTCAGTAGTGAACCGGACGAGGTCCCTGCCCTCATGCCACATCTCATTCTGCACAGGTCACCTTCTTCACAAAACAAGCATCTGCTTCTTTGCACTTGAACTTTGGTTGTGGTCGTGCAGGGTAAATACAAATCTAAAAAGAAACAAAATCGATTTTCCCTGGTGCAAAAGGAAAAGAACCGCTCCTTTCCCTTCTTAAAGAGCATTTACTCTAGAAAACTTGTAAATTCTTTGTCCTTTTGAGATGTGTGTAAATGTTTTCAAAAGCTAAGTGGGCCTTTGGCCAGTTTTACAACCCAGAAATATTTTTTTGTCAAAGTCCTGGGAGCCATCTCTTTTAAATGTTAGCTTAATTTTCAGGAGCACCTGGCTTCAAACCTACCTTCTACGGTGACATGAGAATTTTATTGCTCCTTTAGATAAAGACTATTAGCAAACAAAACAGCCACTCTAATTGCCAGGTAAATTTAGGATGAACTCTGCGTGACAAATGGTGCTGTCAAGTCCTCTCACTTGAGAACACGGGTGGAAGGTGTTGCACCTGCCTGGCTATATTAAAGGGTGAGATTTCTTGCTGTGTTTGCAATCTCTTTACCTCCTGTGACACGCATTACATTCTGGCTTAATGTTTACTCAGTAGTAAAACTGTTTCTTTCTCTTCTATTCCGTGGAGAGTTTCTGGAGGCTGACAGGAGATTTTGTTTTTCTTTATACTTCCCAACAGTAGAAAACAGCCCAACTGGAAAGAGCTGTGGGAGAATTTGGACAACCTGAACGATGAGAATTAGTCCCTCACCTCCATTCCTGCATTTGCAGCTAGTGCTCTCCGCGCATCTCCTTGCCGCAGCGCAGATGCCCCATCCGCGGGGACAGCTGAGTCCCGCATCCCTATTTTTAGCCGCCACAACCCTCGTGGCCAAATAACAGGCAAGCCAGAGGTGCAGGAGAGCGCGGGTCCCGGTCCCGCCCACCGCGCGCGCGCCCCGCCCCCGCCCCGCCCCCACGCGCCGCGAGGGTGGAGCCGGGCGCGCTGAGTCGGGCGCGCGGAGTCCGAGTCGGGAACCCGCGCCTTGCGGCCGGCGGCCGGCGGCGATGAAGATCTGGAGCTCGGAGCACGTGTTCGGGTGAGGTCGGGCTGCGGGCCACGGTGGGGTCCGGACCGGCACCTGCTCCTCCCCCCAAACCTCTGGGGGCGGTCGAGGAAGGCTAGACCCCAGACCCAGCCCTCGCAGAGCCCGCCCGGCCCCGCGCTGGCGGTTCCCAGACCGCGGCCCCGGCATCCTAAAAAGAGGAGCAGGCCTTGTCCTAGCTAGGACGACGTTAGGTAGAGATCCCGCCGAGTGGTGCAGTCTGTTCGATGGAGGAGCCGCCTGACTGACGGAGGCCCGTGGTGGGATTGCTAAATCCAGGGGGCGGGGGGCGGCCTTTCCTTTGGGGGCTGGCGGAGGGCCGAGCCGCGGGGACGGTTCTCCGCTAGCCGTCGGGGGCCGAACGGTGGGGAGCGGGGCAGTGCTTTCCGCGGCAGGGTGCACCGGTGTGCCGGGAGGTCCGAGTGGACGTGGCCGGGAGAGGACCCGGCAAAGTGATGGTGCGCACTCCGCAGACCACCCGGGAGCAGGCCGTATCTCCGCCTACACAATGCGCTCTTTGGGCAGGGCGCGCGGCGACCCGGGGAGAACAGAGGCCTGGAGAGCTGGCCTGGTCCTTTGCTGAGATTGTGTAGGGCAATTGAACACCGACGCTAAGTGAGCTCGGGAGGAAGCCAAATGTGGAGAAGGCTTGTGGGGGTCTTTCAGCCTGCATGCACTTGTGGGCATGGAAGGCCTCCAAAGCCGGCATGGAAAACTGCGAAGTGTTTCAGAGTACTTTCGTGACCTAAATGATACCTCCAAATAAGTCGCTTGATCTGTGACACTATGAAACCATCTTTGAATATTTTTTAAAGGAACAAAGATTTTAAAGATTCCTTGACCCCACTTAAGAGAAGCATTTCATTTCTGAAAAAGAAAATATTGCATGAAATGGAATTGTCATTCTTTGACCTTTTTATATAAATTATTATGTAAAATAAAAATTTATCAAGTGGTTTAAAACCTCTGAAGTTATTTTTAATGAGATCTTGAGACTTTATGGGATCTAGTTATAGTGTTGATTTTTGTACGGCCTGCAGCCTTTCTCGACTGGGGTTCCTTGAAAGATCCAGAGAAAACCCCTTGAGAGAGACTCCAGAGATTCTTTTCTCAGTCCTTCCAAAGGTTGGGACATAACTGACACCATCCAGATGCAGAGGGGATAAGTTAAGTCATTGCAAACTATATGCCCAGGCATTGGGGCTCAGTTTTGTCATTGAACACCTGAGAAGGATTATCCTAGAAGTTCATGAAATGTTGGTTGACAGGCAGAAGTGAATGGTCAGCTGTGGAAAGTCACTATTGATAAACACCCATTTAAAGTGTACAGTTCAGTGATTCTTAATGCATTTGCAGAGTTACACAACCATCACTGTAGTCCAGCTTTAGAACATTTCCATCATCCTACAAAGACCCCTCATGCCCATTCACAGTCCCCCGCCACTCTCATCTCCAGCCCCAGGCAACCACCACTCTGTTTCTATTGATTTGCCTTTTCTAAACATTTCGTATAAATCTCATCATACAGTACGTAGTCATTTGTGTCTGGCTTCTTTTATGTCTGGCACGTATTTTTTTGAGCTTCATTGGTGTAGTAGCCTCTATCAGTCCTTCATTCTTTTACCTCATTCATTTTGTGTCCTTGGCACTCTGCCAGTGCCTGGCACAGAGTAGGTGCTCATTGAGGGGCTGAGGAATCTCCGGGAAACCAGGTGCCCTTGCAAAATGAGGGCAGCTGGCAATCCACCAAAAGAATTCAGTGAGCCCCCAAGCTGTGGGCTAAGTGCTGGTCCTCTGCTCCCTGCCCCCTCCTTTTCTTTTAAATGAGAGAAATTGAACATTGCAGACAAAAGTTGAATGCCTTCCAGTGCTCTTCCCTTTCTCTCTCCCCACAGGCAGACAAAATTATGAATTTGGTGGGTATCCTTCTGAAGGTCTATGTTGCAAAGGTCCATTTAACTACGTTTATGTGTGTGTGTTCACGTGATGTCCATGTGATGCCGTTTGTTGTTTTAAAATAGGAATCAAGATCACCTGGTACAGGTCTTTTGACCATTTCCCTTTCTTCACAACAGTGTGTTAAGGAGGTGTGTGTGTCTCATAGCTGCATGATATTCCATTGTATGAATATGTCACAGTTTATCCTGTCTCTTATTGAAAGAACATGACATTCCCCCTTTATTCCACCATATCATTCCATATCATCCACCCCTGTGCATATTTCTGATCCATTTAATCAAGGGCCCATTGGGTTAGTGATTCTCAAACTTTTCAGCCTCAGGACCCCTTTACACTCTTAGAAAATGTGAGATACCCCAAACAGTTTTAATCTGTGTTATATCTATCGATATTTACCGTATTAGAAATTAAAACCAATAAACTTAAAAATATCTACCAATTTATTAAAATTAATAACAATAGACCCACTGTGTTAATGTAAATAACATTTGTATTAAATAACAAACCTATATTTTCCAAAAGCACAAGAAGTTGTAAGAAGATTGACGCTGTTTGATATTTTTGTTGTTGTTAATTTCTGGCTTAATAGAAGATAGCTTGATACTCATGTCTGCTTCTGTATTCAGTGTTTTGCAGTCTGTTATTTTGGTTCAAATATACGAATAAAACCCAGCCTCACTCAGTATATGAATAAAACCCATTTGGAAAAGGCAGCAATATTTTAATAGTCTTTTAAAGTAATTGGGGCTATTTGCTGCTATAGCGAGACAAGTGGTAGTTTCTGAAGTTTGTTGCAATGTCAACTCCAAAGCCATAATTACCAGAGTAATCGGCCCGGGTCTTTCAGTGTTGTATGATTTTATGACATTATGCACCAGTCACTTGGCATATATGGGTTCGTCAGGTTTACAGTATGGCACAGTCATCAGGCTCACGGTAGAGGATACAAGTTTTCTAAAATTCCATTCTGCACTCAGAAGCTCAAATTTTCTTTGGCAGCAAATACAATCAGTTGTTGAAGTGATAAGTTCACTTTACTAATTTTTGAGAAAATGTCTGCCAGGTGCCTACGTCTGAATAACCAGAGGTCGTCCATCTGTTGTTTTACTTGGAGTGGTGGGCCGGAAAGAAGCAGCCACGAGGGCCCCCCCACCCAATAGCTGCCCCGTGCTTCCCCAGCCACCATGCACCCGCACGTGCGGCTGGAGCATGTCCTGCCTGCATTGTGTTCTCTCGCTCAGAATATCAGTAGAGGGGGGACTTAAGGGTCTAATGTAAAATTAATAGTCTTACTGTTTCATAATGGATATTCTTTTTTTTTAATTTTTTTAATGTTTACTTATTTTTGACAGAGAGAGAGAGAGAGAGAACATTGGGGAAGGGCAGAGAGAGAGGGAGACACAGAATCCGAAGCAGGCTCCAGGCTCTGAGCTGTCAGCACAGAGCCCAACACGGGGCTCGAACTCAGAGACCACGAGATCATGACCTGAGCCGAAGTCAGACACTCAACTGACTGAGCCATCCAGGCGCCCAATAATGGGTATTCTTTTTTTTTTTTTTTCAACGTTTATTTATTTTTGGGACAGAGAGAGACAGAGCATGAACGGGGGAGGGGCAGAGAGAGAGGGAGACACAGAATCGGAAACAGGCTCCAGGCTCTGAGCCATCAGCCCAGAGCCCGACGCGGGGCTCGAACTCACGGACCACGAGATCGTGACCTGGCTGAAGTCGGACGCTTAACCGACTGCGCCACCCAGGCGCCCCCATAATGGGTATTCTTAAGAAGACACTGGCGTTGTTTTCCTGAGTGCATGTATAGCAGTGGGCGCTGACCCCAGGTTTGGGTTCAGGGCCTTAATTCACAGTGGGAGGCCAGCAAGCTTTACTCTCTTACTTTTGCAGCATCAGGGTAAATGTCAGTATGGTGAAAAAGGCCAATCATGTCTTAGTAGCATTGAGACACTTTGGGCCTGGCAGAACTCCCCAAAGGGCCCGGGAGCCTCCTGGGTGTGGACCACTCTCTGAGAACCGCTGGTCTGGGCCTAGAGTTGCTTTGGGTGGGTGCAGGGACGCGTTGCCTTGGTTATGGCAAGTTATATATATATTTTTAAAAGCTTGTTATTATGGAAATTTTAAAAGTATGCAAAAGCAGAGAGCTGAGAATAGTGAGTGCCCACTGCCATCTCCCACATTGACAGTCACCCTCTTGCAGCCAGGCTTGGCTTCACGTGTCCCCACCCACTGCTCCCCACCCCCCAAACCCCCCACTGCCGGGTTATTTCAGGCACACCCCAGGCATCCTATAATCTCATCCCACTCATCTTTCTGCCACCCTGGCTGTGCGTAGACAGATGTCTCTGTTACTCCTTTCTGCTCCCCAGTGTGCCAGGTGGGCCTAGTGCTGCCACCTTCCAGGCGCTGCAAGAGTGCTGCCTGGCCCTTCAGTGGTGGCACTGTGCTCTGAGGCAGCCACTCTGTGGTGGGGGCCTCCCACCCTGGGACCAGGTTCCCACTGCACCCCGATCACCTGAAGTGATAGCCAGGTGTGACCTGAAGGTCACCAGGAGTGACCTGAAGCCATAGCCAGGACCACGCACCCCGGAGGATGAATTCCAGCCGATTCCTGTCCTGCCTAACCCAGACCCTGTGCCTGAGCCCTGATACCAGGGCACCTGCCTGCTCAGCGTCTCTCAGGGCCTGGGCCAGTGTGTCACTGGCAGCTCCAACTCCCCCCTTTCTCCTGTCCTCCCCAACACTCCATATGGCCAGACTTCGCCATTTTTGCCAAACAAGTAAGTGTCAGGCTATTGCCTTCAACCAAGAAGTGTGTGATACTGACTTGCTGTACTTAACACTTGTTATTTTAAAAAATGTTATTTCCTGCATCTGTTGATGTCTCTGTTAAACGGATGTGGTCATTCTCCTATAATCAGTAGGATTATTTATTATGTGAGTGTCATAAGTGGCTTGTATTTAGTTTAAATCAGTGAGAAAGATATAAGGTTTCTATATAAAAGAAAGATTATTGTGTAAGATTTGCTTAATACCAATATTTCTTCAACTTTTTGATAGTTTTAAGTAATTTTAAGAGGCAAAGCCTATTCTGCTTAAAGCAGGGATTTGTATGGGAACACCTCTTAGGACCTTAGCCTGCAGCGCCCGCAGAGTATTTCGTTGAGAAGGGCCCCATGTAACTAGGTCCCTTGCAGCTTTCATGTGTGTCCGGTTCTCCCTCCTTCCCTAGATCTTGGATGACCATGCCCCTGACCTTTCTTCCTCAGAGAGGGAGGCTCGGCGTCTGGGTCCTACAGAGTGATCGGTGCAGCCACATCTCTGCTTTTTCATCCCTTTGTGTTACAGCTAGTAGATGCATTAACTCGGTGACATGATTCCACAGTTTGAAAAAGCATTTCTTTGTTTAAGAGAGGGAATTTTAGACCAGTTCCTGCCAATCTAGAGGTCATGGAACTCAATGGAAAGAACATAGGGTAGGGGGCTGGAAGACCCAGTTCTAGTCTGGGCCCTGCTGCAAACTTTCAGAGCTGGGACAGACTTTTATGAAGATAAAGTAAATGAATGGTCAGTAACTGATATTTTAAAAGGATGTCAAATATGGACCAAAAACATTCAATTTTGTCATAATATTTGATACTTGGTTTAGTAAATCCATTTCCAGGAATTTATCTTAAGGAAGAATTAGATGAATGAAAGATGAGTGTAACCAGCGCTCACTACTGTCTGTATTTTGCCGAGTAAACTAAATAACCCACCACAGGGGGCACCTGGGTGGCTCCGTTGGTTGAGCGTCTGACTCTTGGTTTTGGCTCAGGTCATGAACTCGTGGTGTGTGAGTGCGAGTTCCATGTCGGGCTCTGTGCTGACGGTGTGGAGCCTGCTTGGGATTCTCTCCCTCTCTCTCTCCCCCTCCCCTGCTGGCTCTCTCTGTCTCTCTCTCTCAAAATAAATAAATAAACTTAAAAAAAAAATAACCCACCATAGGGAACTGGTTGAATATAAATGTCTGCAGGGTAACCTGTTGTGCAGCTGCTTATAATCGCCTTTCTGAAAATAGGTTCATGATCTAGGAAGATGTTCATCATTAGTTAAATATAAAAAGCAGATGATATGATAAATCTGACTGTGGTTTGAGCCTGATGCCAGTTTAATCTGTTTAAGGTGCGTGCGTGCGTGTGTGTGTGTGTGGGTGTGTCTTAGTGTCTTAGTTTTGAGTCTGGGCTGTGTCTACACGTGCTGTTTAAACTTGTCTGGATGTGTCTGAAGAACGATGGTGTTGTTGACATACCCAGGGGGGCTCGGGGGCAGGGGGCTCGGATGCCCTCTGGGGGCACACACATTGGAGGAAGGAAGAATTAGGGGAATAAGCACTCAGGGGAAGGGTCCACTCTGAATACTTGAAGGTGGTGCCTGACATCCTGTGGACCACCATAGGAGTTTCGAGCCTCAACTAGCACTGAACAAGCATTGTCCCAGCAGTGGGGCAGCTGTGGATGTGGCTTGCCTGATAGCAGGAAACAAAATAAGGACAAAGATATCCACCCCCCACCTCAAAGGCTCAGGGCAAGAGAAGGAGAGGTAGCATCTTGTAGGAGAAGGACGCCCTCGGGGACTCCTGCACACGCTGTGGTCATCTTTGGGTAGTGGAATTGTGGATGGTTTTATTTTCATAGTTTTCTTTATTTTTCAGTATTTTGGACACTTATTTTTTATAATCAGAAAAAATAGGTTGGCCACCTCACATCACATCCCACTTAGAAGTTGGAACAAAGTATAGTTGACCCTTGAATAATGCGGGTGCTTAGGGGGTGCTGACCCCCTGCACAGCTGAAAATTGTGTATAACTTAAAAAAAACAACAACTCTTTCAGTAAATGGCCCAACTATCCACACAATTGTTCGAGCCCAAAACTTGGGGCTCATTCCCGAATCCTCCTCTTTCCTTATTTCCAGGATTAACACATAATTTATCATCCAAATTAGGACGTCTTTGAAAGTAAAAGGGGACACTCTTAGTATGTGCTGTAAGACAAAAGGCAAAAACTGGAACTGTCCTGGGCAAACTGGAATGTATGGTCACTTTTCTTTCTCTCACAATTTGTTACAGAGTACTACTACTTCCTAAATATCTTTTTTTTTTCTTAATTGAAGTATAGTTAACACACAATATTATGTTAGTTTCAGGTGTACCACATAGTGATTCAACATCTCTATATGTCCTGCTAGGTTCACTACAGATGTAGCTACCGAATGCTATTACAGTACCATTGACTACATTCCCTATGCTGTACCTTTCTTTCTTCCTTTCTTTTCTCTTCTCTTCTTTCTTTCAAGTTTGCTGATTTATTTTGAGAGAGAGGACACAAGCAGGTGAGGGGCAGAAAGAAGGAGAGACAAAATCCCAAGTAGGCTCCATGCTGTCAATGCAGAGTTCAATGTAGGACTTGAACTCACAAACCATGAAATCATGACCTGAGCTGAGATCAAGAGTGGGACGTTTAACTGACTGACCCACCCAGGTCCCCCTGTGCTGTTCCTTTTATCCCCATGACTTAATTCATTCTGCAACTGGAACCTGTATCTCTCAGTCCCCTTCACCCATGCTGCCCATCCCCCATAGCCCCCTCCCCTCTGACAACCACCAGTTTGGTCTCTATATTTATGCCTCTGTTTCTGCATTATTTATTCCTTTGTTTTGTCTTTTAGATTCCACATATAAGTGAAATTCTATGATATTTTTCTGTGTCTGACTTACTTCATTTAGCATAATACCATCTAGATCCACAATGGCTTCTTTTTAATGGCTAAGTAATATTCCATTGTACATGTATAGCACATCTTCTTTATGCATTCATTTTATCAGTAGACACTTGGGTTGTTTCCATATCTTGGCTATTATAAATTATGCTACAATAAACATAGGGATGCAGATATCTTCTTGAATTAGTATTTTCATTTTCTTTGGGTAAATACTCAGTAGTGGAATGACTGGATTGTATGGTAATCCTAGTTTTAATTTTTAGAAGAACTTCACACTGTTTTCCACAATGGCCTGCCAATTTGCATTCCTACCATGAGGGTTCTTTTTTTCTCCATATTCTCACCAGCTTGTCTTTTTTATTTTAGCCATTTTTATAGACATAAGGTGATAGCTCCTTGTGGTTTTGATTTTCATTTTCCTGATGATTAGTGATCTGGAGCATCTTTTGTGTGTATGTTGGCCAACTATATGTCTTATTTGGAAAAATGTCTACTCAGGTCCTCTGCCCATTTTTAATTAGATCATTTGGGTTTTTTTGGTATTGAGCTGAATAAATTCTTTATGTATTTTGGATTTTAACCCCTTATCAGATATACCATTTGCAAATATCTTCTCCCTTTCACTGGGTTGACTTTTTGTTCAGTTGATGGTTTCCTGCACTGTGCAAAAAAAATTTATTTGGGGGGAGGTGTAGTCCCAATAAATTTATCTTTGCTTTTGTTTCTCTGCCTTAGGAAACATAGCTAGGAAATTGTTGTCAAAGAACTTACTACCTATGTTTTTCTCTAGGAGTTTTATAGTTTTACGTCCCACATTTAGGACTTTAATCCACTTTGAATTTATTTTTGTATATGGTGTAAGAAAGTGGTCCAGTTTCATTTTTTTTTAAAGTTTATTTATTTATTTTGAGAGACAGCAGCACATGCACGAGCAGGGGGAGGGGCAGAGAGAGAGGAAAGAGAGAATCCCAAGCAGGCTCCGCACTGTTAGCACAGAGCCTGACGCAGGGCTCAATCTCAGGAACCATGAGATCATGACCTGAGCCGAAATTTAGAGTCAGAAGTTTAACCGACTGAATGAACCACCCAGGCGTCCTTCCAGTTTCATTCTTTTGAATGTAGCTGTTCAGTTTTCCTAGCATCATTTACTGAAGAGACTGTCTTTTCCCGATTGTATATTCTTGTCACCTTTTTGGTAGATTAATTGGCCATGTAAGTGTTGGTCTATTTCTGGCCCTCTGTTCTGTTCTTTTGATCTGTGTGTCTATTTTTGTGCCAGTACCATACTGTTTTGATTACTACAGCTTTGTAGCTTACCTTGAAATCTGGGATTGTGACAACTCCAGCTTTGTTCTTCTTTATGAAGACTGCTTTGGCTATTCAGGGTCTTTTGGGGTTCCATACAAATTTTAGTATTATTTGTTCTAGTTCTGTGAAAAATGTTATTGTCATTTTAATAGGGGTGGTACTGAACCTGTAGATTAAAAATTATGTACAACTTTTGCTTCCCCCAGAAATTAACTTACTGCCTACTATGGACTGGAAGCCTTACTGACAACATGAAGAGTTGCATAACACGTATTTTATGTATTATATACTGTATTCTTACAATAAGCGAGAGAAAAAATGGTATGAAGAAAATCATAAGGAAGAGAAAACACATTTATAGTACTTTTCTGTATTTATTGAAAAAAATCCACATGTAAGGGGACCCACGCAGTTGAAACCAGTGTTGTTCAGGGGTGGAGCGGTGGAGGAAGTGGAGGACGGGAAGGTGCTGAGTGGGGGTGGGAAGTGGTTCGTTCGGCCAAGGCCCCAATGTCGGGGTGGCCTGTGAGGGCAGCACCTGGGCCAAGAATGCACACGCACTAAACACGGCTGCCAGCAGCCTGAGACCTCTGTGTCCCCAGTGTCCTGCGAGTCCTCCCAGGCAAAGCCTTCCGGTTGCCCCTGGTCAGCCCAGAAGGATCACAAGATCCAGGATTTGGGTGTGGGGCCGGATGCCTCAGACAGATTTGTTTTCATATACCTTTAATTAAAGCCAAAAGAAAAAAAGCTTTTAACGAGAACATTAACACTGATTTTCATTTCACTCTGCGGGCCACAGCAGCTCTGCCCCCCCCCCCCCGCGCGCCCCGTGCCTCTGTGGCACACTTTACAAATGTAGGGATTGCTTGCTTATGCTGGGTGGTTGTATTTTTCCCACCAGCCACCCATGGGACACTGTCATCAAAGCTGCCATGAGGAAGTACCCGAATCCGATGAACCCCTGTGTCGTGGGAGTTGACGTGCTGGAGCGCAGTGTGGATGGCCGGGGCCGGCTTCACAGCCACCGCCTCCTCAGCACCGAGTGGGGGCTGCCCGGCTTCGTGAAAGCGGTGAGGCTGCAACTGCGTACCCCGCCGCGCCAGTACCGCCCCGCCACACGCACATAGCCCTGCCACACCAACCCGCACATGCCGGCTACACCCGCATCGCCCGGCTGCACCCACGTTGGCCCGCTCACCCACATGCCCAGGCTATACCTGCGTCATCCCCACCGCACCCGCATCGCCCCTGCTGCGCCCACAGCCCTGCTCGGGCTGCACCCCCGTTGGCTCCCTGTGCCCGCATCGCCCTGCCCGGGCCATACCCACAATCACCCAGTTGCACCCTCCTTGTTTCTGCTGCATCTGCACGTGCCCGGCTGGTGCCCATCTGCAGAAGGTGACAGCCTTCCCTGAGAACACCTGCTCAGGACTTCAGAGAAACCCGAGAGGTGGTTTGTTTCTCCGTAAACTTCATTTAATTTTCTGTCTCTGTGGGTCCTGAGGTCTCCTGACGTGTGGCGTGGCTCCCCCTCCCTCAGCCCTGGCCCTACCCCCATAGACTCCTGCGTCACTCCAGGGTCCTGTGTCCTAACCGGATACGCAGACTGGGGGCTCCGACAGAGCGTTGTTTCCTCACAGCTCTGGAAGCTGGAGGTCCGAGATCAAGGCAGGGGCAAGCTTGGTTCTCCTGAGGACCGCGAGGGAAGGGTCTGTCCCAGCCTCTGTCCTTGGCTGGCAGGCAGCTGCCCTGCTTCCTCTGCAGGTGGTGGTCCCTTGCCCTCACGCAGCTCTGGCGTCTCCCCCTGTGTGTTCTTATCTCTCCTTATAAGGATACTGCTCAGGCTGGGTTAGGGCCCACCCTGACGACCCCCTTTTAAACTTAATTAATTACCTTTCGAAAGACCCTGTTTCCAAATACAGTCACATTCTGAGGTGCTGGGGGTCAGGGCGTCAACATATGAACTTTGGGGACACATTCGGTCCTGACAGGTCTCTTCCACAGAGCCATCGGGGAGGTCATTGACAATGTAAATCTGAGCATGGCTTTCTCCTGCCCATATGGACCCCCGTCCTCCTCTCAGCACAGAGTTTAAGCCCTGGCGTGGACCCAGCATGCCAGTGGGCCCACATTCTCCCTCTCCTGCCATGTTGGCCTGTCACTGTGCCAGGAGCTCAGCGCACAGGTCTGGCCCTGGGAGCCGACCTGCTAAACCCAGAACTCTACATGGTGCCCTCCTTCCCTGGCTTTGCCACCTGGCAGAGGGGCCTTGCCCATGCTCCCCGCCTCTCACTGTTCTTTTCTTCGTCAGGGCATTTATTACTGTCATACGCTCAACTCTATCTGAATCCATTCATTTGTTCAATGTCTGCCTCCACTGCTGGTACAGAGACCCACCGAAGGAGCTGGGCAGGGCCGTCCATGGCTGTGTACCCCCTTGGGTCGTTTGTTGAATAGATAAAGGAATTAATTAGTAAATGAGATGGCATTTTGTGGTTGATGCTACAAACTGAAATTTTTGACACATTACTATGCTAGTTTTGCTTTGTTTTTTAGATTTTGGGAACCAGTAGGACTTTGACATACATCAAAGAACATTCCGTTGTGGATCCAGTAGAAAAGAAAATGGAACTTTGTTCCACCAATGTAAGCAATGGCCTAAGATAAGAAAGGTGCTTGGTATTTCCTGGTGATGGTGGGTAATATCTTCATTTAATTTTATTTCCAGCCCACCTTTGGTCTAAGTGATCTTTTATTTTTAATAGAAAGGCTAATTTTACTTAGCAGTATTTTATTTATCTTTTTATTCTGGTATAATAAGCACATAGAAAAATGCCTGTAATGAATTGTCACAAAGTGAACACACCTTTGTAACCAGGCAGATCAGGAACAGAATGTGACCAGACCCCAGGATCCCCCTTTATGCTTCTTTCTGGGGGGCACCCCCACCCCACCCCCAAGATAACCACTATCCTGACTTCCAACAGCACACATGACTTTTAGCACTAAGTTTTTTATTTCTTTTTTGTTTTGTTTATTTCTTTTTGAGAGAGAGATAGAGCATGAGTAGGGGAGGGGCAGAGAGAGGGGAAGGCACAGAATCCAAAGCAGGCTCCAGGCTCTGAGCTATCAGCACAGAGCCTGATACAGGGCTTGAACCCACAGACTACGAGATCATGACCTGACCCAAAGTTGGATGCTTAACTGACTGAACCATCCAGGCGCCCCTTTAGCACTAATTTTACAAGCACCTTTTTCCCTTCACTCTTCTCAGAAAAATTTATATTGGCCTACTGCACATTCAAAAAATTTGGGGAAAATGCAGAAGCTAGAAACACGGTTTATTTTATAAAATCGTATTCTATACAAGCAACTTTGTGCTCATTTACCTGGATGGTAACCCTGAATGCTTTTGTAGGACTGTTGATGGGTTGGCAGTTTGCAAGTGCCTTGAGGCCAGGCCAGACTTAGGTTTGGGTGTGGAGGACATGCAAAGGCTGCCAGAAGGAGCGGCCAGGGCTGGGTTTCCCTGGAACTTCGTGTTTCTTCTGTTCTGGCTTCAGTAAGTGGTGATTTGAGGATGGAAGAGTATGAGCAGGTGGTTTGGGAAGAAATGCAAGAGAAATAAAACCTAAAACCATTTTTTGTTTGCTTCCAGATCACACTCACAAACTTGGTGTCAGTGAACGAGAGGCTGGTATACACACCCCATCCGGAGGACCCTGAAATGTAAGCCATCGCGTCCTGGGATTGACACGTTGAATTCCAAGGTCAGGGTGGGCTGGAGCCTCCCCTTCCTCAGGCTGCTCAGCCCCTTTACTTCCTGCTTTTCTGTAGGACTGTGCTCACACAAGAAGCCATCATCACCGTGAAGGGGATCAGCCTCGGCAGCTACCTGGAAAGTCTGATGGCCAACACAATATCATCCAATGCAAAGAAGGTATGGATCTCAGTCCCGGGCCCTGTGTGCACCCCAGGTGTTAAGTGCCAGATTTAGGGGGTGAAAGATATAGGTCCGGAAATCCTACTGAGTGCTGTGGCCCTCCATTACCAGCTGAGCTCATGATGGATGTCACAGCATTTTCCACTGGGACATTCAAACCTGGCTGCAGGGAGGGCTGGCCCAGGCCTGAGGGGAAGTGCCCGGTGAATCTGGAATGTAAACTCAGTGGAAGCAACCACCGCTTCCAACAGCCAAAATAGCACAGGCTCAGTGAACAGAACAAACCCCACACGTTAACATCTTCAGGCAGGTTATTTGGGAATTGTTGTAGTACAGCCTACTGAATAGGCACCTAGCGGCTTTGGCTGAACCTCTCCTCTGCGAAGTTCCCTGGAGTCAGCTGCCGTCTTTGCGCCTCCCCCCTGGCAGGATTTGGGAATAAGCTTTGTGGAGGTGACAGGAGAAAGGTTGGATCGCAGGAGGCCGTCCTCCCCAGGTCCCTAGCTGGAGGGCTGCCTTAGTGAGGCGGACACTGCTCACGGAGTCCAGGTTGCCCCTCCTCTCCAGCACAGCTGATGGAAAGAGCTTGGATGTGTGGAAGCCGTTATACGAGTTCAAGGTAATGTCACTCGAATTCAAGGTAATGTCACTCGCCAGAGCAGGGCCTTTGCTATTTAGCTTACCTCACTGGCTGACGTCTTCCTGGCTGTCCTCCCTTCCCCTGCTCTCTCCTGGTTTATTTTGGTCAGAAGCAATTCTTCATTTTGGGGATCTGTGGGATGCCTACCGTGCTTGGCATAATTTAACTGGAAAGCCACTCACTTCTGGCTCGCATTTAGCCTAGGCACTGATAGAAGAGCAAGTCTTCCCTGTTTTTAAGAAAAACCCCGATTTGAGAAATGTTGGCATTAGCTCAACTCAGTTCAGGGGAGGGCGGGGAAGGGGGTATGCAGTGCCCAGAGCCGCATGCCTCGTGTCCTCACTGCAAGCCCTCTTGGGAGGAGACAGAACCTTACTTACCTTTGTGTGGCCAGTGTCTGGCCTAGGGCAGGCGCCCTAAATGTTTGCTGAAGAAAATAAATTATAGGAGGAAGGGACTACTTGGTGAGTCCAAAGCCACCTGAGACCTCTTATGAGAAAAGTCAGGGGAAACTCAGTGAGGCCAAATGATTTTATTTCACTTTACGTCAGCGACTGCTGTGTTGAATCGCTCCCCCCCCCCACCCCCGCTCCAGCTGTGTTACCACTTCAGTGCATCCCAGCAGCTAGGACGATGCCGGAACAGAAGACAGGAGAAGGGGAGCAGGTCGTCCTGGGATTTGGGTGGGATGAGCCATTGAGAAGGCGGTGAGGCTGCCCCCTCGTCCTGCACTCAGGAGGTGATAGCGTAGATGGTAGGTGCCCGTGTTGAGCCTGTGCGAGAATTTCAGGCAGAACACCTACCACCTTATTTCTGAGCTTGAAAAACTGCCTGCTTACGGTGAAAGGTTATTCACAAATGGTTACTGTGTCTCCTTTAAAGCCGCAGCGCTTTCCTTGTGCCATTTAAAATCCAGGTTGTGGCTGGCCATCTGCAGTTCGAGAAGCAGGATTTCTTACACCGTGTTGAACTCTTTCTTTGTTGCTCCAGGGGTGGGCTGCTATTGAGTGGATAATTGAAAATTCTGAGCACGCTGTGAGCTAACGGGGTCTGCACCTGCACCTTGTGATGAACAGTGGTAACTATGGTATTCTTTAACCCGGTAGAGAACCTAGCATCTTGCTAACCGTGTGCATGGTGTGCAGTGGGGGGTGTTTACAGGTGCAGCTGCATGTGTCTCCAGCCCGGCGCTCCTTAGTGTCTTCTGTAATGGAAGCAGTCATAGTTCATCCTCTTCCTAAATTATCTTGTTTCATGGCAGGATTTATTTCCCAGGAAGACTTGATCATTTGTTATCTGGTCTCAGACAGAGACAGTTCAGATTTTCCCAAGCCATTCTCAGGACCTGCTTGCTTAAACATTTCCTGTCATTAGCGCATTATCAGAAGGAGGCTTTCACTAGTAGTTCCAGACGGTGTCAAAGGCTGATCAAATGGGAGAATTTTTTCATTTTGGGCAGGGTCTGAATATTTGTACATGTTCTTATAAAGAATGCTATGTGCCTTTGTGTCAGCGCTGCGGGCTCGGGGGGAATCCTGCTCCTCGCCTGCTGCCAGCCAGCACTCAGCCACGTGACTGCCGCTGGCTTTTTTCTTTTAGTGGCAGAAGCCATTTCTAGCATCTTCTTGAGCTTCACAAACATTCCTTGATTTCCTAGGCCACCAGTGACTGGACCGTCAGGAAGGGATTTGACACTTAATTGGTCGGCAGTCATCTTCATACTTCGTAGGAAAGTCAGGGTTTCCTGCTTCCCTCTGTTTAGGGAATCCTTATACTCCTGCCTTGAAACCCCTCACCCTATTGACTTTCCATACTGTGCTGCTCTGGGCCCGCTTCCCACGGTTGGTCTGTCTGTGTGTCTGCAGCATGTGTGTGTCAGCAAATGGGGATTGTGTGGTTCAGCCTCCTTTAAAAGCTTCCTACTGGAGCCTAAGTTTGCCAGAGCCCTTCACCTTGAACCCAAGGTTGTGATCTGCCGCTGGGTCTCTCTTCTTCCATGGACGCACCACTAAGGTGGCCACGCATAGAGAGCCTGGTGAGCATAGTGTGTGTGGGCAGTGTGGTGTGTGTGATGTGTCACTCTGAGTTGTGGACTCTGTCACATTCTGTTTCCTCATAAACTAGAGCTAAATTGCCTCAATCTTTGATCAGATGCCTCACCCAAAAAATCAAAGAAGAAAGAACAAAAGAAAAAAAAGGAAGGAAGAAGGCAAGGAAGAAAAAAGGAAGAACTAAGCGAGCCTTGAATATGGTTCTCCCAGTCTGGGAGAGGTGTGGAAACTTCTGGAATCTGCCACTTGCCTGGTCACAGCCTCCACCGGGCTCTTCGGCTGCGACATCTCAAGACAGGAGGCCTGTCTGTTGCAGAATGAGACCCACAGAAGAGAAGACCCCTATAGCAGGAGAAGGGCAAGGGCTGCAAAGCTGTCACCCTGCCGCTGCCCACGGCCCCACCGCCCCTGGGCCAGTGTTGTCAGACTGCTCTTGTGCCTTGTCTGTTCTCCCCTAGGTAGCAGCTCCCGGCAGTTTTCTGCTGACTCTTGGGATCTTACTAAACCACTCTTTTCCTGGTGACTCCCCGTATCCCACCCGTGCCCCTTGATCACCTGTCTGCACCGCCAGCCTCTTCACACATATCTGGGCGCTGTCACTTCAGATGCTGCTGTGGTGCGTCCTTCTCACCATTAGTGCAGATCTGCCCACGCTGGAGTAGGGGCGTCCATCCCCACAGCTGCGTGTGTGGGGACAGTACCGTGAGTTCTCCTGTCTCACGGTTGGAATTGGTCAGGGGAGCCAAGCACTGTGCCCCATGCTGCAGCTGGCTTGTCCTGCGCTCTGGGACCAGAGGCCCCAGGGGCTGAAGGCCTGTGTTACTTGTCATTGTTCAGACCTGTCTGTGGGGATGCTCACACAGAGTGGCTGTGACGAAGTAGTAAAAGTGCTTATGAGCCTAAGCTGTCCTGTTAGCTTTAGGGTACTTCCAGGTGGGAATTTTAACTTTCCTGTTTTCAAAAGTCGAATGTAAAATCTTTCAGTATGCTTCAAATCCTAAAAACTTGAGAGAAGGCCTCCTCCGTAAACAATGAGTAGCACTGTGTCCTTCTGTTTTTTAGGTCGTGTTTTTTGTTTGATAACAGTACTTCTAATCCAAAAGGAAATGACATTCATTTATATTTGTATCAGAGTGTTTTATGCATAAAGCTTATGGCAACACAGAATTAAAAGATTTACGGTAAAAACAAACCCCCCTCACCCCTTTGGCAAAGCGTGTTTCTGTCCTGCTGAGGGAACGCTCAACTCTTTTGGCAGCTTTTGGCTTTTGCTGCTAGATTTATAAATAAATAAACATACCCTGTTATTTCTTGATTTGCCAAATTTAGACGCTGTCTAGGAATTATTTACCTCTTTGGTAGATTATTATTTTCTCTCTCTTATATCTTCCTTCTCTCTCCCTTTCCCCCAAAATAGCTATATCGTTTATGGTTGAAAGCACAGAGTTTCCATAATTTCGAAAATACAAATGCCTAACTGTTGTTTATTACTAAGCCATAATTGCATTTTCCTTCTTATGCAATTTCCCCCCACCTAGGGGATAATAATTCTTTTCATCTGTTTAATTTTATTTTTTAAAAGTCTCTGGCTGAGTCCTTCCATACTCTTACCCACTGTTACCAGTACGTCATAACGTCATTTTCCACGGGTCAGTCTTTTTGGGCAGCACGCCCATTCCCAGTTTCCATGGTGCCATCCATTCTGGAAGCCAGGCCTCGCTCTCTGACCAAACAGCCACGTGGCTGTCATCCCTTTTCTGGGCATTCCTGGGCATTTCCTTGGCCTTCTCTCCTGGAGCCCTTGTTTCCCTGCTTCCCTGCCTTCCTCTTTCTGTTTACTGTTACAAGATGGGGAAGGATATCTCTTTGTGGTTTCTAAGACTTGGTACATCTGAAAATGTCTTTTCTGTTCTCATACTTTGTTCACAGCATAGCTTGACATACAGTTCTTTAAAAAAATATTTTCACTCAGAATTTTCAAGGCATTTTTCTATTTTTTTCCACTCAGATTATCAACTTCTGTATACGAATTATTTCTCTCTCTGGAAGCTTTTAGGGTCTTTTTATCCTTGATGTTCTGAAATTTCATGAGGTTAAGCCTTATTTGAAGTGATCTTTTAATATTATTATTATTATGTTTATTTTATTTTTGAGAGAGAGAGCACGAGTGGGAGAGGGGCAGAGAGAGAGGGAGACACAGGATCTGAAGGAGGCTCCAAATCTGAACTGTCAACATAGAGCCCGATGCAGGGCTCGAACTCATGAACTGTGAGATCATGACCTGAGCCAAAGTCGGACGCTTAACTGACTAAGCCACCCAGGTGCCCCATTTGAAGTGATCTTTTAAAATTCATTGTGCTGCACTGTGCATGTTAAATTCCTGGTTTTGATATTGTAATTATGCATGATGTTATTAGGGGGAAGAGGGTCAAGGGTACATGGGACATTCCTGTATTATCCTTGCAGCTTCCTGTGAATCTATAATAATTTCAAAATTAAAACTAAAAAAATATATAAATAGTAACATCATGGAAAATGGTAGAGGTGGGTGCTCCAAGAATCTGTCCCTCCACTGAAACAACCAATAAGCTGGCAAAAAATAACAGAATCAACTTTTGTAGAACTGTGGATTCTAATAGAATACTTCAACCAGGGGAGCATTTAATGAATCCTGATTAATCTACCCTGCAGATTTTGGACTTGCCAGCCTCCATAATTATGACCGCTAATTGCTTAAAATAAATCTCTGTCTATATTTACACATTCTATTGGTTCTGGTTCTCTGGAAACCCTAACTAATACATTATTAGAGCTAAATTGGTATTGATTCAAATTATATTTTTCTGAGTTTAAGATGTTAATTATAATCACCAGGGTAACTAATAAGAAAATAACTAAAAAATATCCAGAAAATAAAAGGGGAATGAAAATGGTACACTAAAAAAAAAAAAAACCCAACACAACAGACGAAGATGGAAATAATTCAGGAACAGAAAGTTTTGGAACTCAATAGAAAACAACTAACAGTGTAAAAAAAAAACCCCAAAAACAACTAACAGTGTAAAAAGTTAGTGCTTCTTTAACAGTAATTACTTTAAAAGTAAATAGATTAAATTCACCAGTTAAAGGACAGAGATTGGCAGAATAGATGAAAAAACATGATCCTACTATATATGCCGTCTACAAGAGACTCACTTCAGATCCAAAGACACAAATGGGTTCAATGTGAAAGATGGAACAAGATATTCCATGTAAATAAGAACCAAGGGAGCTGGAGTGGCCATGCTCGTATCAGACACAATCTACTTTTGGTCAAAAAAATGTTATAAGAGACAAATAAGGACATTATATATCAATGAGAGGGTCAATTCATCAAGAAGATAAACGTTATAGCCATTTACACACCAAGCTACAGAGCCCCCAAATATATGAAGGAAACATTAGCTGAACTAAAAGGAGAAATAGTTCTACAATTATAGCTGGACACTTCAATAACCCACTTTCAACAATGGGCAAGACACCTAGACAGAAGATCAATAAGGAAACGGAGGACTAGAACAACACTATAAACCAACTTGACCTAACATATCCATAGCACACTTCACTCAACAGCAGAGTACACATTTTTCTCAAGAACACATAGATTATTCTCCAGGATAAACCATGTGTTAGGCCAAACACCAAGTCTCAATAAATTTAAGAAGACTGAAATCACAAAATATCTTTTGTGATCCCAATGAAGTGAAATTAGAAATCAACAATAGGGGCACCCGGGTGGCTCAGTTGGTTAAGCATCCGACTTAGGCTCAGGTCATGATCTCATGGTTTGTGAGTTTGAGCCCCGCATCAGCCTCTGTGCTGACAGCTCAGAGCCTGGAGCCTGCTTTGGATTCTGTGTCTTCTTCTCTCTCTGTTCCTCCCTCCCTCTCTCTCTCTCTCTCTCAAAAATAAATAAACATTAAAAAAAACAAAAAGAAATCAACAGTATAAGGTAAATGGAAAATTCAGAAATATGTTGAATTTTTAATGTATATTCTAACAACTAGCGAATCAAATAATAAATTACAAATGAAATTATAACATTTTGAGATGAATGGAAATGAAAATACAACATATACTATGAGAGCAGTGATCAAAGGGAAATTCATAGCTGCAAACACCTATGTTTGAAAGATCTCAAATCATTAACGTGACTTGAAGGAACTAGAAAATGAAGGACAAACTAAACTCAGAATAGAAAACTAAACTAGAGAATAGAAAAATAGAATCATTGAAATCAAAAGTTGTTTAGTTGAAAAGATCAACAAAGTTGAGAAGACTTTAGTTAGACTGACCAAGAATAAAAAGGATTCAGAATAAAAATATCAGAAAAGAAAGTGAGGCATTACTACACATCTTACAGAAATAAAAGGATATAAGAGAATACTGTGAACAGTTGTATACCAACAAATTAGATCATCTATATGTGATGGAGAAACTACTAAAAACACACAAATTCCCAGAACTAATTTAAGAAGAAATAGAATCTCAATAGACCTATGACAAAGACATTGAATCAGTAATTAAAAACCTTCCAACCAAAGCTTCTCAGGGGGCAGCATAGGAAGAAAGCCCTGAAGTTTGGTGTAACTGCAACCTAGGTAGATGGGCTAAAGGTAGGCATCTGATCTGACTGCTGACACTGCCCAAGAAGAAGCCTGCATTGGCTCCAGACTGGTACATTCTAACAATGCAGGGATCAAACCCTGCCCAGTGAGCCCACAGCAGACAAAGAGAGTCATTACAGATGACTGATCTGAAGACAAATGCATCCCAGGCATAACAGTAGGACACACGTGGCCCACATAGGAGACTTCCCTGAACTGCCTGGTTCTGGTGAACAGGAAGCATTATACTGCAGGGCACTGTGGGACCTCTTCTTCATAAGGCCACTACTTTCAAGATCAGGAGACGTGGCAGACTTTCCTAACCCATAGAAACAAACACAGAGAGTTAGACAAAATGAGAAGACAGGAATATGTCCCAAATGCAAGCATAGGACAAAATCACAGCACAAGAGCTAAATGAAATGGAGCAAAGCAATATTCCTGATAAAGAATTCAAAGTAATGGTCATAAAGATACCCACTGGACTTGAGAAAAAGAGTAGAGGATCTCAGTGAGACCTCCAACAAAGAGATTGAAAATATGAAGGAAAAAAAAAAAAAAAGAACCAGCCAGAGATAAGAACATAACTGAAATAACAAATACACTAGAGAGAAATGGTAGATTAGAGGAGGCAGAAGAATGAGTCAGTGATCTGAAGACAGGGTAATGGAAAGCAACCAAACTGAATAGCAAAAAGGAAAAAGGATAGTAAAAAATGAGAATAGGTTAAGGGAACTCAAAGACATAACTGTAATAACATTCATAAAAGGATCCCAGAAGGTGGAGAGAGAGGGAGGGGAACAGAAAATTTATTTGAAGAAATAATATCTGAAAACTTCCCTAATCTGGGGAAGGAGACAGACATCCAGATCCAGGAGGTGCAGTGAGTCCCCCAACAAAGTCAACCCAAACCAAGGAGGTCCACACCAAAACACATAATAATTAAAATAGCAAAAAATAGTGATAGAGAATTTTTAAGAGCAGTAAGAAAACAGTCACATACAAAGGAAACCCCAGAAGGCTATCAGCTGATTTTTCAGCAGAAACTTTTCAGGCCAGAATAGTGGCATGATATATTCAAAGTATTGACAAGAAAAACCCTACAACCAAAAATACTATACCCAACAGGGTTATCATTCAGAATAGAATTAGTAATAAAGGGTTTCCCAGACAAAAGTTAAAAGTGTTCACCACTAAAGCAGACTCATAAGAAATGTTAAAGGGAATTCTTTGACTGAAAAAACAAAAGTCATAATCAGGAGTAAGAAAATTATGAAAGGAAAAAATTTCACAGGTAAGTGCAAACATATAATAAAAGTAGTAGATTAAACACTTATAAAACCAGTATGGAGTTTAAAGCACAAAAGCAGTAAAATCAAGAATATCTACAAAAATCAGTCAAGAGATTCACAAAATAAAAGGATATAAAATATGACATCATGTACATAAAATGGGGGTGGAGGAGTAAAAATCTAGGGCTTTTAGAACTTAAGCAACAATCAACTTAATAGCATACACTACTGTACGTGTAAGATGTTATAGATGAGCCTAATGGTAAACATAAATCAAAAATCTATAATAGATATACAAAAAAATAGAGAAAGGAATCCAAGGTATAACATTAAAGAAAGTCTTCAAACCACAAGGGAAGAGAGCAAAAGAAGAAAGGAACAGAGAAGAACTACAAAAACAACTGTAAAACAAAATGGCAACAAGCAAAATTTAAGTGTAATGGTCTAACGCTCCAATCAAGACATAGTGTGAGTGAATGGATAAAAAAGCAAGACCCATATATATGCTGCCAATAAAAGACTTACTTCAGACTTAAAGACACCTGCAAATTGAAAGTGAAGGGACAGAAAGACATTTACTATGCAAATGGAAGTGAAAAGAAGGCTGGAGTAGCAATACTTACATTGGATAAAATAGACTTTAAGAGAAAGACTGTAATGACAAAGAAGAACATTACATAATGATAAAGGGAACAATCCAACAAGAGGATATAACAATTGTAAATATACATCCAACATAGGAGCACCTAAATACATAAGGCAACTATTAACAGACATAGGGGAAGAAATTGACAGTTATATAGTCATAGTAAGGGACTTTGACACCCCACTTACATCAATGGATATATCACCTAGAGAGAAGAAAATCAACTAGGAAAGAGTGGCTTTGAATGACACATTAGATAAGATGGAGGTAACAGATGTATTCAGAACATTCCATCTGAAAACAGTAGAATACACATTCTTTTCAAGTATACATGGAATATTCTCCAGAATAGATGACCTGTTAGGCCACAAAATGAATCTCAATAAATTTAAAAATTCAATAAATTAAAAAATATCATGCATCTTTTCCAGCCATAATGGTATGAAACTAGAAATCAATCACAAAAAATTTGAAAGAACACAAATACATGAAGAATAAATAACATTCTACTAAACAATGAATGGGTCAACCAAGAAATCAAAGAGAAAATTAAAAAAATACATGGAGACCAATGAAAATGAAAACATGAAGACAAAAAATGAAAACAATGAAGATTTTGTGGTCCAAAATCTTAGGGATGCAGCAAAGCTGTTCTAAGAAGGAATTGTATAGCAATACAGGTCTACCTCAAGAAACAAGAAAAAGCTCAAATAAACAACCTAACCTTACAGCTAAAGGAGTGAGAAAAAGAACAAAGCCCAAATTCAGTAGAAGGAAGGAAATAATAAAGATTAAAGCAGAAATAAATGAAGCAGAGACTAAAAATATAATAGAACAGATCAATGAAACCAGGAGTTGGTTCTTTGGAAAGATAAGTAAAACTGACAAACCTTTAGCCAGACTTATCAAGAAAAAATAAATAAAATCATGAATGAAGGAAAAAAACAAAGCAAAACAAAACCAAAAATAATCTGCCAACAGAAAAAAGACCAGGGCCAGATGGTTTTACTGGTGAATTCTACCAAACATTAAAGAATTAATGCAAATCCTTTGCAAACCCTTCCAAAAAAGAGGAGAGAATACTTTCTAACTCATTCTGTGAGACCCAATATTACTTTGATACCAAAGTTAGGTAAAGACCCCCAGAGAATAAATCTAGACTAATATCCTTTATAAGTATTGATGCAAAAATCTTCAACAAAAGATTTATATTATAAATATTGATGCAAAAATCAAGCTGGATCTAACAGCATATTAAAAGGATACAAACCATGACTAACTGGGATGTATCTCAGAAGCAGGAGGGTGGTTCAAATACAAAAATCAATGTTCTATTGATTAATATTAACAATATTAATCTCATTAATTTTGTTAATCTCATTAATCTCTATTAATCTCATTAATAGAACAAATGGAAAAAGCCCCACATGATTATCTCAGTTGATGCAGAAAAAGCATTTGAAAAAACACCCTTTCATGATGAAAACACTATTCTGGGAATAGAAATAATAATTCTAGAAATAGTTTAGGTATAGGAATAGAAAAGAACTTCCTCTCCACGATAAAGGGCATTTATGAAAAACCCACAGCCAACATCCTATTCAATGATGAAAGACTGCAATCTCCCCCTAAGATCAAGAACACGACAAAGATGTCCACTGTTGTCACTGATGTTGAACATTGTACTAGAAGTTCTAGCCAGAGCAGTTAGATAAGAAAAAGAAGTATTAGGCATCCAAACTAGAAAGGAAGAAATAAAACTATCCATAGTCATAGATGGCAGATCCTATGTGTAGAAAACCTTAAGCCACCAGAAAGCTAATAAAGGGTATTTAGCTAAATTACAAGGTACAAGATCAACACATAAAAATCAATTGTGTTTCTTTACAATAGCAATGAGCAACCTCATAAGAAAATTAAGGAAACTATGGAATTTACAGTGGCATCCAAAAGAATAAAATACATGGAAATAAAACAAGGTGAAGGACTGTACATGAAAATTACAAAACATTGCAGAAAGAAATGAAAAAAAAACCCATAAATTAATGGAAAGACATCCCTTGTTCGTGGATGGGAAGACTAATAATTGTTAAGATGGTAGTACTACCCAAAACATTCTGAAAAATCAAGACAGTTCTTATATAAAAATTTCTATAGCTTTTTTTTTTCAGAAATGGAAAAGCCCATCCTCAGATTCATACGGAATTGCAAGGGATCCTGCATAGCCAAAACAATATTGAAATAGAACAAATTTGGAGGATTCACACTTCCCAATTCCAAAACTTCTTTTTGTTTTGTTTTATTATTGAGAGTGTGCACGCACGAGAGAGAGAGAGAGAGAGAGAGAGAGAGAGAGAGAGAGAGCGAGCATGAGCAGGGAAGGGGCATAGGGAGACAGAGACACAGAATCTGAATGAAGTAGGCTCCAGGCACTGAGCTGTTAGCACAGAGCCTGACATGGGGCTTGAGCCCATGAACTGCGAGATCATGACCAGAACTTAAGTCAGACGCTTAACTGACTGAGCTACCCAGGTGCCCTACCAATTTCAAAACTTTTTACAAAGCTACAGTAATGAAAGCAATTTGGGACCAGCATAAAGATAGACAAATAGGTCGGTGGAATTAAATTGAGAGTCTAGAAGTAAACCCATGTATCTATGGCCAATTGATATTCAACAAGGGTGCCCAAACAATTCAATGAGGAAAGAATAGTCTCTTCAACAAATGGTTCTGGGCTAACTGGATATCTACATATAAGAGAATGAAGTTGGACCATTACTTCACACCATATCCGAAGACTAACTCAAAATGGATCAAAAACCTACAAATAAGAATAAAAACTATGGTGCCTGGGTGGCTCAGTAGGTTAAACATCCTATTCTTGATTTTGGCTCAGGTCATGATCTCATGGTTCATGAGATGGAGTCCTGTGTCCAGCTCTGTGCTGACAGCACTGAGCCTGCTTGGGATTCTCTCTCTCTGCCACCCCCCCCCCCAAATAAATAAACGAGCTTTAAAAAAAAGAACAAAAACTATACAACTCTTAGAAGAAAACATAAGGGTATATATTCATGATCTTGGATTTGGCAATGGATTCTTAGATATGACTACAAAAGCATGAACAACAAAAGAAAAAGTAGATAAATTTGACTTCATCAAAATTAAAGTTTTGTGCATCAAAAGACACTATCAAGAAAGTGGAAAGACAAGCTACATAATGGAAGAAAAAACTGCAAATCACATATCCAAAAAGGATCTGTTATCCAGAATGTATAAAAAACTCTTTACAACTCAACAACAAAAAGACAACTCAATTTAAAAATGGGCAAATAATATGAATAGACATTTCTCCTAAGAAGATATACAAATGGCCAATGAGCACAAGAAAAAATGTTCAACATCATTATTCATTAGGGAAATGCAAATCAAACCCACAGAAACCACTCACAACCACTAGGATGGCTGTAATAAACTAAATGGAAAATAAGCATTAGCAAAGATGTGGAGAAATTGGAAGCTTTGTTCATAGTGTTGCAAATGTAAAATGGTACAGCCACTCCACCCCTGGTTGTATACCCCAAAGTACTGAAAACAAGTACACGAATATTTATGCATGAATGTTCACAGTAGCACTACTCACAATAGTCAAAAAGTAGAAACTCAAATGTCCTTCAACCGATAAATGGTTACATAAAAGGTGGTCCATACATATGCTGGAATATTATTCAGCTATAAAAAGGAATGAAGTACTGATCCACAGTACAATACAGATGAATCTCTAGAACATTATGCTAAATAAAAGAAGTCAAATGCAAAAGGCCACATACTATATGATTCCATTTGTATGCAATATCTATCATGGATAATCCATACAGACTGAAAGTAGATTGGTTGTTGCCAAGGGGAGAGGGGAGGTATAAATGGGGAAGAATCTGCTTTATGCATTTGAGATTTCCTTTTGGGGTGATGAAAATGCTTTGGAATTAGACAGAGGTGGTGGTTGCACAACAGTGTGAATGTACTAAATACCACTGAATTGTATACTTGAAAATGGTTAACTTATGTGAATTTCATTTCAGTAAAAAAGAGGAAAATATATAGCTGTAAACACATACCTACAAGTACACATGCATACATAAAGCTTTTGTATGTCAGCAAGACATCAAAAACAAAGAAACAAACAATTCATTGTGTTGGGAACTTGGTGGTCCCTTTGGTTCTGGTAATGATTTCTTTGACGATTTCCCCACCATTCTCTCTTCTTTTCTGGAAGTCCTCTTGGTCATATTGGATTGATCTCATAATTTTGTTCTGTTTTCTCTCATCTTTGTTCTACCTTTTGGGAGGTTTCCTGGACTTTATCTTCCAAGAATTTCATGAGTTTTTATTTTGGCAAATTGTAGTTTTAATTTCTCTTTCCTTTTTCTTATGGGATCCTGTTCTTGCTTCATAGATGTAGTGTCCTCCCTCGTCTCTCTGCAGGTAAACACTAAGTGAAGCTTTCTTCTGCATCTGCGTGTCTCCTCTGTGCCCCTTTGCATGGGAGGCTTCCTTGGGTGTCTTTCATGCTGACGTACCTGACACAAGCTGAAGTGGGGGTGAGGAGTGAGGCTTGCTGGCTGTTGGGCTCACTGCAGGTCATCGAGGGTGTCCTGTGGCCTTTTCCACCGCCCCTCCCCCCATTCCCTTCTCTCTGAAGTGGTTCAGTTTCTCCCAACAAGACTCCTCAACCTTTATTTTTTGGGGTGGAACCCAGGGGTCTAAGAGTCAGGCTGTTAAATGGTTTTCAGCCTGTCCCTTGCTGTCCCCTGTGTGTCCCCTCTCTCTGGACAACCCTTGGGCTCTGAATGGCTTGTGTTGGACCCCCTCTACCGCATCACAGCCCATGCCTCTGCCTTCCAACTTCTTTATGGGCAGTGAGGGTGCTGACTCCGTGGGTTCTGAAGTTTTGTTTCAGTTTTATTCCTGATAGTTTAATGGACATTTCAGCAGACAAAGGGCCAAAGGTTTTTTTCCCCACCATCTTGAAATCAGAGTTTTGCTCGCTTTTATAAAAAGTATTCCCTCAAAAAACACATAAAAGCAATCCATGTTTATAGTTAAAACACACACACACACACACACACACACACACACACACACACGAGTCTCTGTTGAAGAGTGAAAGCCTCCCCTTTAGAGGAAGAGTTCCTGGGCTCTGCCAGTTAACTCCTGATTTTTACGAAGGTTTCCAGAAATGTTTTAAGCAAATGCCAAGGATATATGGGTTTGTTTTCCTTTTCTTTTATTAAACACAGATGGAACCATACTGTGTATACTGTTTTGTGCCTTTTTTCTATTTTTAAGCAAGATTGTCTTAAAAAGTTCCCTCTTGAAGTTTAGCTGTATAGCACTGATGTCTTAATTCCTCAAGGATTTGCAGGTTCCTTGCAGATAAACCCTGGATTTGCAAAGGCAGTGGGTGCAGGGCAGAACATCTGTCACTCTGCTGCAAAACTGCACTCTGTCCCATGTATCAGCCTAGACACTGAACCCTTTCTCTAGTGACAGCCTCTTGTTCCACTTGTAGGTAACTCTGTTCCACCTAGTGTAACTGTATAACCTTGTAGAGGTAATGGTGTAAAAACTGTCATGTATAGAGTCCTTTTAAAAGGGAACATGGAAATTTGTGAGTTGGGAAACCACATTTGGAAGCAGGGATGAGTATCAGAAAATGTAGATTATCTTGATTCCTCTACAACGTGCAGGGATGCCCAGCGTAGTTTCAGAGGAAGATGGCATTTTTAGGGCAAGTGCATGTAAACAGTTACCCAGCCACTTCAAATTTTTGGTGGATTGAAGTGTGATAAAAATAAGCATATTCATGTATTGGTTTTTTTTATTCTCCTAGGCTTTCTATTATAAATAAAAAAATTTTAAGAGAGTCATTAAGAAAGTGGTAGTGATTATTTTCAAAATTTGTTTAGTATAAAATAGTTTGGTTTTGTAACTTTCGTTTTGGTCTGGGAATGGATTCAATATTGATCTGTGCAATGCTTTCTATTTGGAATTCATTATAAGCACAAAAACAAATTCTGTATGATAAAATATCATGGAAGCTGGGTGGCAAAGCCAGGTGAAATTAAACCTTGATTTTTAGTTTGAGAACATGTTCTCAACTTTAATTACAGAGTATTGCATCACAATGAATACCTGTGATCACTGCTGTTGCACTGATGTTCAGTAGGTACCCCCAGCACCTGGAGGGGCCTCATTTCCTGAGATGCCCTCTGGCAGAAGTATGAGAAGATAAGCGTGATGGGACCTGAACAGCCACTGTCTTCATCTCACCGGTTTAGAGGTGGGCACATCCCTGGGCGGGGGGGGGTAGGGTTCCTCAGTGCTGTTCTCTCGGCAGGGTCGCGAGGCCTTGGAGTGGGTGATTGGCCGACTTAACACGGAGCTGGAGGGCCTGGCAGCCCCCGCCTGCGCCAGAGCGTGAAGCACCAGCGGAGCCCAGGACCCGGAGACGCAGGTGCAGCAGCAAGTGGCAGACGTTCACCCCCACCCCCCCAACTCCCTGCTCCGCCCCCGGCAGTGGGGCTGCGAATTCGCTCCACACTTGGTCTGTTGGAGCCAGCATGTGTGATCAGTGCATGGCTACTCTGGAAAGAGAGTGAATTTGCCAGATCTTGGTCTACGGCTTACATTTACCTTCTTTCTTTATTTTTTTAAGTAGGCTCCATGCCTCCCCCCCCCCCCCCCCCCCCCCCCCCCCCGCCCAGGGTGGGACTTGAACTCCCGCGCGCTGAGATCAAGGGTTGCATGTTCTACTGACTGAGCCGGCCAGGTGCCCCTAGCTTACCTTTACTTTTATCTTTATTATTATTATTTGATGGAAAGTTTTGTTTACTAAACACGTTAGATTTCTGATATCCCTTCCCCAGAAGCCAAGGTATCAGAGTGTAAAAGGGAATGGCTTTCTCCCATCATTTTCAAATAGAAGTTTCTCTGGGTTTTTGTCCTGAGTCGGTTGTAATCACAGACCATGGATATTCCAGGTCTGGCTGTGGCTCTCGGATCCAGCGTCAGTGCTCCAGGCGGTGGAACACCGTCCTTTCAACGCACGCTGTGTGTGGGGCCTCCGTGCCTGCCCCCGCTCAAGTTTGGGGCCATTCCACAAATGTGATAGCTGTTCTGCACGCACACTTAATTTACTGACTGATCTTGAAGATCAGTCTGTCTTGAAGACAGACCCTAGATTTAATTTAGGAGATGGGTTTTTAATTATATGTATACAGCGAATAACAAAGCATCCCCATTTCATTTTAGTTTCTGAACAAGAAATAGGGTACTTTTTTCGTTTTAACCAAACCAATCAGTTTAGTTTTTTTTTAGAAGAGAAATGAGTTATCAGGAGAAACTATTTTGGTAATGTCCTATTACTTGCCTAATGCTTTATTTTATTGCCCAAAGCAAGAAATAAATCCAGAATCCTGCCGCCTTTCCTTAGTTTGCAGTGTTACCTCCCTGTTAGTGTGGCCTTTTGAGTTTGGTAGGAATAAAAGTTGAATACACCAGTTACTGTGTCAACTCTTCACCTAAACTAGAAGGCACTACAGCTAAACAAGAAGCTTCCTGTTGGAAGCTGGGCTTCCCAGAGCTCTGTGAGCGCTGTAGGCGATCCTGTGGTCTGTGTATTGGTACCTGTCTTCTGGTTAGGTAGCTACTTCCATACAAGCTTTCTAGAAGCAGAGCCAGGAGCTCTCTGGAAATAGGTTTCCCTTTTTGTAGGAAAATTGGTGGTACTCAATATTCTTTGAAGACTGTTCCACCTATGTGGCATTAGAACCAACTATTAAAACTGTATCTGATTTGCACCAGTGGCTTTTTGGCTTCTAAAGAGTAGATGACTATTTGCCTCCAGCATTTTTGTCCTCATATTAAGGGTTAGGCATGCTTTGATATAGGAGTTAATTGCTGGGTGTCTCTGTTAGGAGCTTCATTTCCCTCACCCCCTGAATAGTCTTCCCTAGCAGATCTCTCCTTATGGTTGAGCCTTAGTGAATGCCCAATATATTCAGAACAGGTGTTCATAGGTTCTGTTACAACTTCAGTATCCAAAGAGGAAGTAGGGTTATTTATTTGGGTGACTTTGGTGGCTGAGGAGATTACCCTTTGTGAGGCAGCTGTTGGATTATAGGTATGTAGGAGTAAATCTGGGCAGCATGTGACCGCTTCATACCGCTTCAGTTTCCTCCTCATAAAATGCAGACACTGAACCCAGCTCCAGGATCGAACCAGGGAGCAGACGTGAAGCACCTCAGTGCAGCCTCGTGGCACCTTGGTCCACGGTGCTGGTACCACTGGCGCTGGCCCGCCATTGGGCCAAAGAGTCCCCTGGGGGGGGCGCCACTGGGCAAGGCTAGAATTGGGAACACTGGGCTTCGCTGATGGAACACTTTTTGAAGCGAGGGCATATTTTAACTTTTATCTTCACTCGTAAAGAAGTAACTGTCCATGAGGCAATTGGTAAGACATTAATGAGTACAACTAAGGACTGATTTAGATTTCTGTCCTTCACTGCTCATCATGTTCTAGGCTTCTCTTCACCTATTATAGGACAGTCTGCTTAGGGCAGGGTTGGCAGACTATAGTCTATGAGCTAAGCATGGTTTTTGCATTTTTTAAAGAGTTGCAAATAAACCCCCCCCCCCCCCCCCCCCATAGAAGAGTATGCAGCAGAGACCATATGAAGCCCACCAGACCTAAGACTTACTATCTGGCCCTTAAAGCCAACCCCTTTCTTAGAAATTCCACTGCATCTCTTAATCAACATAAATCAAACTAAATTTGTTCCCTTTCACCAAACTTTCTGCTCCCTCATTTCTAAGTAGTGCTGCTTCCATTTGCCAAGTACAAAACCTGAGTTATTTAAGACTTATTTCTCTGGCCCTTTCTGTAGCCATATGCAAACCAAACATTCCTTTAAAAGGTCTCAGATCAATTCTGTGTCTTCTCATTTCCCTGTCGAAGTCTGCTTTAGGTCTTATGCGGTGTGGCCAGCTTCCAAGACAGCCCCCAAGGAGGCTGCCTCCTAGTGGCCATGTCTATGGGTGGTCTCTTCCCACACTGAGTAGTGTGTGACCAGTGGGATACTGCAGAATACTCCACGATGCTCTGTGACTTCCCAGGCCAGGTCATAAGAGACGCTGTGACTTGTACCTTGCTTGTTCGTGCATCACCTGCTCTGGGGCAAGCCAGCTGCCATGTCATGAGATGCTGGAGGAGCCCAACAGGGAGGTCCATGTGGTTGGGAGCTGTGAGAGGGAGCCATCTTGGAAGCAGATCTTCTAGCCCCAGGGAAGCCTTGAGCTAACTACAGGCCTAGCTGATGTCTTGACTGCAACCTCTGAGATGCCCGGCCAGAATCACCCAGCTAAAGCTGCTCCGGATTTTCTGACCACGGAAACTTTGAGATAATAAATGTTTTCTGTTTCAAGCTACAGTGTCTTGGGGTTAATTTGTTATGTAGCAACAGGAAGCTAATCTTCACTTTATATTAAATTTGTACAATCACTTTCTAACTTGTCCCCCTTTCCTTCAGTTTCACTTCTTGTCAGATTATTCCAAAATAATCTCATCATAATTTTCCTTCACTTAAAGAGCTACAGAGGTGTCTCATTCCTTTTTGGAAAAAGTCCAACCCAAGGCCTAGGCATTGGCCCAGATGACTCTGATGCAGGTGGGCATCAGGTTGCACTGTGGGCAATATTAGATCCTCTCTCCCCCCTGAACCCACTTTAAAATCAGCTTCCAGGACTCCTGGGTGTTTGTCAGTTGGTTAAGCGTCTGACTTTAGCTCAGGTCACGATCTCACAATCTGTGAGTTTGAGCCCTGCGTTGGGCTCTGTGCTGACATCTCAGAGCCTGGAGCCTGCTTCAGATTCTGTGTCTCCCTCTCTCTCTGCCCCCTCCCCCACTCACCCTTTGTGTCTCTCAAAAATAAACATAAAAAAATTTTAAGATAAAATCAGCTTCCATGAATGCGTCCTTGACTAATACCAGCTTACAGCTTACTATATATTCCTAGACATTTATGCTGCCTTGGATCACTTTTTTAAACTGTTCACATATTTGACCAGTTTACAGTTCCTCAGGAGCCAAGATCAGATGTTCTGCTTTGCACACACAGTTCCGGCATTCATAAGTGCTTTGGTGATGTGAGGACTGAAGTTAGAATCCTAGCAGCTAATAAGAAATGCTGGAAATGTAGCAGGGCTATAAGCACAGCTTAGGAGTTAGACCTCAGGCTGGATGCTGGGCTAGTGGTTTGACCTCAGGCATATGACAACCTTGTTATTCCTGTTTCTCATCTGTGAGAGAAGGTATTTATGGTACCTACTTCACAGTTGAGTATTCAGGGAGATAATGTGGCTGAGGGTGTTTAGCACAGTATCTGATATAGGGTGGGTATGTGCTGAATAACTGGTAGCTACTGAAAATCAGCAAAATGTTTTTTAAATTATGTGTTAATAGTAACATAGCACAGAATATCTAATATCATAATGCTTATCTTCATAGCTTTCCTTATTCTCTTTTATTGACCAAATTGTTTTAATACGAGAAATTTGAAATACAGTTGACCCTTGAACAATGCAGGAGTTAAGAGTCACTAACGCCCCCCAGTCAAAAATCCCCATATAACTTTTGACTCCCCCCAAACTTAACTACTAATCATCTACTATTGATCAACAGTCAATTAACACATATTAAACATATAAATATATATATTCTATACTGTATTCTCACAATATAGTAAGCTAAAGAAAATATTAAAATCAAGAGAAAATACACTTACAGTACTTTACTGTATTTATGAAGAAGAAAAAAAAATCCACGTTAAGAGGCCCCACACAGTTCAAACCCATATTGTTCAAGGGGCAACTATAGTTTAATATTTTTAAAATTTCAGTCCAGTTGGCACATACACTTTTATCAAAATGTAATGATTACTAGTAAGAGTTAACTCCCATAATGTAAAAGAGGCAAGTGGTAAAAAAGTTAATGAGTACAAACTCAGTACTGATAAATATACTCCTTGCATTTAAGTAGTAGTTTCAATTATAGGTCTCTAGGGTCTCTATACATCTGTACATCCACCTGTTAGTGGGAAAAAGCTGGGTCAGGGAGGCAGGGCTGTGCATGGTGGCTCCACCCAGAAGCTCTAGAAGAGAGCCCAGAGAGGAATGTGTAGTGAGTGCCACGTAGGAGTCAGGTAGAAAACCCAGATTGGCAAGTAGGGTTTCTGGAGCTCCAAGTCAACCATGTCAATGGTGTGAGCTACAGCCTCAAGCTTCTCTATTCTAATTAGTTACTTTAGGGCTGCAGTGATTTGTTGACTTTGAGGAAAGACAAAGGGGCTGTACGTGGCAGTTGTCTGTTAAAGAGCACAGATTAGAACTGCATCGATTGTTTTGAAGACATGTTGATGGTTCCACCTTTGTATTTCTTTTTCTCATTTCCATACTGAACCTGCTAATTCGTTAGTTAATCCACTCCGCAAATATTTATTCAGCATCTGTTACATGCCAGGCATTTTTCCAGAAACTGGGGATATGGCAGTGAAGAAATCTGACAGAGATCCTTGTCTTCATGGAACAGTTTAGTAGGGTGTTAGGTGCTAAGTGCAATGGAGAAAAAATGCAGAAGAGAGGAGGGAGAAGTAGGAACTGTAGCAGGGAGACAGGAAAATTAAGAGGCTATTTAAGGCAGCCACTTGGGAGAGCAGGCACATTCTGTAGAGCCACACAAGACAGAACCAAGGAGTAAACAATGGGACTAAATTACATGGCTGAACTTCCCAACTATTAGAGCTGTTCAAAGATAGAACTTTACAGAAATAAGTGTCTCCCTGATCCTGAACATGTTTAAACAGAGCCAAGAGCTTGCCATTGGCTGGAGTGAGTGAGGATCGAATGCCTTCTTGGATCACTTTGAGCTCTGAAAGTCACTAGTAGAGTTCAAATTTGGTGGAGAAGAGAGCCAGGCAGGGATGGGGTCTACAGCACTGAGAGGGCCAAAGAGACAAGGTTCTTGGCTGGGGATCCCATTACTACACTGGGAAGTATATATATTGGGGGACTCCCTGTAGTTGTGGTAACTGGCTCTTTGACCAAGCTGGATAACAAGAGTTGTCTGTTTGTTTACTGCCTCTTAAAGCAATGAAGATAGTCTGTTATATGTAGTTAGTTGCCCATATAGCTGCCTGGTTCTCTCTCTTTGCATCTCTGACAGGAAAACACACCACATTGTGGGAACAAAGACTTGCCAGGTCTGACAAGGTCTTCCTGTTGCATAGGGTTGGGAGATGAACCTTCAGTAACCAGATGTTGTTAGATGTAAAACACTGTTTTTGTGTGTGTGTGTTTTAAATATATATCAACTTGTCTTTCCGAAATTTTTCTTCTACATTTTGGGAGATCTACTGAGGAATTTTTTTAGATTGAATTACAACTGACACACACAAGGACTCAGATTCTTTATAGTAATTGGTAAAGTTGATTTTTTTTGTCTTTGCCTCCCCAAGTTTCAAATAAATGCAGCATACTTTGTGCTTTTTCTTGCATTTGTGTATTATACATCATCAGGTTTGTCATAAACACAGAAATATTGCTTGGAAAGTATCATCATTTCAGCCTTCACTTTAGTGAAAGGGCTGGCTTGGATGCACAAAGGCTTTTCTCAATTTCTTGTTACGGTTGACTCAGGCCCTCCGCTGTTTACTGGTTGGTACCTATGTGGTACTGGTTGTTTGATCCAGTGTGTTGAATGCCTCTCCTGGATAAAACTGACCTTAGAGATCACCTCATCCAACACCCTTGCTTTAAATTGTAAGAAAATAAAATCCAGAAATGTTAAGGAACTTTCGCCATGTCAGATGGCTGTTCTGCTGTCAGGCCGGAGCACAGTGAAGTTAGAGCCATTTCAAATACTTGAAACCAGGTACCGCTGAAAGAACCTGCTTTGCTGACTACAGACTAATTTTTTTCCATTATCGGGATGAAACCTCATCCTGAAAAATCCTTTTCCCTAGCAAATCCCATTTTGGAACAGAGTAAGGTCCTGTTCTTACTGAGAAGGAAGTGTGTCTACCATTGGCTACACCTGGAGGAATATTTTAGGCTGTCCTGGGAGTCACATGGAGGCAGGATGCCTGTGTTATGCCCACAGTGCCAGTCCAAATTTATATTCTGTGAATCTGACTTCTGAAATGACCTTGATACTGTGCTAGGAAGACTCGAGGCTTTTTCTCTCATCATGTTCCCTTTCCTTGGTGGGTAAGCTGGAATCTTCTTAGGCTTCCTTCTCTCTTTGGGATGTCTAAGATAAAAATTTCTTCCTTTTAAAAGTAGAAGTTATTCTGGGTTTTGTTTACGCCGTTGGCTCTACACAGCAGTGGCTACGTTGTTCAGATATACCTGTGCAGAGCCTTGCTGTTCCTTCCATTTCTCCCACATGCTTCCCTGCAGCTTTTACACCATGTTTGCTTAGGAACTTGATATTCAGAGTGTGGCTCTACAGAAATTCTCAATTCATCTTTGGCATTTCCACTAGTCTGAATACTGCTGCTCCTGGGAGGAACTGGGATGTGATGTCCTCTGCTGTGTCACCCTAGGGGAAGGGACTGACAGACAATTCCTGCAGCCACAAGGGAACGCCAAAGCAAAGAATATATGGGAGGGCAAACTTGAAGTGAGCAAGCTTGCTCAAGGTGGTCCCTCCTTGCCAGCCACACCCAAGGTGAGGGAGTCCCCGCCTTATTTCAGTCCACAGACAATGAGATTCCTTAGTGCAGCTTGTGAGAATGCTCCCAGTGCAGGACCCATGGGGCCAGGGCCTCTGGGCAGCAAAAGAAATCTGAGCACGGAGTTGTGTCGAACATGGCATAAGTTTAAACATCCAGAGGATCTTTAAAAGGAACTTTTGATGCCCCACTTTTCAAGAGCCATGTCTTGTCAGTTCTGAAGCTCTTTTATTTACATTGCTTCAATAATGCTGAAGTGGCTTGGGTTTTGCTGCCAGCATCAAAATCCAACAGTAGAAAGAGAATTGCAGATTTTTTTTCCCCACAGTTAACATCTATTCTACATACGTAAATTATACATTGGGGTGCCTGGGTGGCTCAACTAAGCGCCTGACTCTTGATTTCTGCTCAGGTCATGATCTAACAGTTGTGAGATTGAGCCCCGAGTTGGGCTCTGGGATGACAGCACAGAGCCTGCCTGGGATTCTCTCTCTCCCTCTCTCTGTGCCCCTCCCCCATGTGCACACACATGTGTGTGCTCTCAAAATAAATAAACTTAAAAAAAATTAAATACATAAATTATACATCATAGACATTTTAGTGGAATGAGCCAGAATAATAGTGCAAATCCAGTCTGCCATGCCATGCATCTGAACATTTAATTAGTGTAGGCAGAGTTTTATATTAAGTAGGTTCTTACCTCCTGAACTTTTTGGGTGGACAAAAGGAAGTTTCTAGACATGGGCCTTTGGCTAACATGGGGGAAGAAGGAGCATACCCTATATGAACATTATAATGAATCTGTGTGTGTGTGTGTGTGTGTGTGTGTGTGTGTGTGTGTGTGTGTACCTGCACATTCTGCAGAGGGACAAGAACTAGAGTCTTTAAACACATCATATGTGCAATCAAGCCCTTTCCTAAAAATAGTTCTCATTACAAAATGCTAGACTATGATGCTTTACAACTATCTTCCTTCACTGGAGCTGAGAAGGGAAAAGACAGATACAGTTATTAAGGGTTACACAAAGCTTTCCTCTTTGTGGCATCCAAGTTTTCTGTATCTCTGGGGTCCAGGAGGTACAACACTAGGAATCTGACTTGGACTGAGAAAGTTTGTGAACACTGGAGAGAGAGCTGGACCCACACAAGTGTTTTGTTACACATACCTCACAGAGAAGCTTCAATGGAAGATCCTAAAATATGCCTGACAAATAAAAGGATAGTGTGTATAAATGAGTATCAAACTCAGTATCAGGTAATATTTGAGATATGTAAATATCTTAAATGATGCTCTCTCTTTAGTTAATAAAAACATAACTTCCCTAAGTTCATTGTGGGTTTAATCTTCCTAATTTTCTCAAGCAATTTACATACTACAACAGGAAATTTTCTTATCACAGGACATTTTAGGAATGTATCCCTTGGGGAATTCTATTTGGAAAAAATAACAGAAGAGCTTTATCTTTCTATACATAATTTGTCTCCATGTATGTGACTTCTATGACAAAACGTTATACACTATTTACAGAATTTTAATTTCTTGTACTGTTGAGGGTTAACAAGAAGTCACAGCTTCTTGGTTCCACAGCAGAGTTATGGCAGTGGCTCAATTTTAAAAAAAATTTTTCTAGTGTGGTCCTTGTCAGATTGTATGTCTCAAACCGATCATAACTTGTGGATGATACAGGTGTCTTCCCTTTCTAACCTAGGTGACTTCTGACAGCTAGTTACCGAAAGACATCACCATTTTACAACAGGAACTCAACACAGAAGTTATGATGGAAAGCCATTTTATTTTTCCCTAAACTTATTTAAAATAAAAGACTTGAATGGAAAATGTTTAGTACCAATATGTCACCCTGAATGCCAGCAATACCTTGACTTTTATACACACAGGAAGCCAGGTCAAAGTCCAGTCAGTGTACAGTTTTGCATGAACAAAATTTTCTGCCATTTTGCTTTAGCAAATAGCAACATAATTTAAAACGCTCATGTCTCCTCTGTGGCACCTAAAATCCAGTCCTATATTTATTAATACAGTTAGAAAAATAAAAGCCTTAAAAAATTCATGGTATGAGTTCACGGTGCTAATCACACAGTCTCCTCAAAAGTAAGATCATTTTTAAAACTCCTACATAACAAACTTCTGGTTTAATTTGAAAGGCTTAAGACTTGAAATCTAGTAAGACTGTTAAGTCAATGTACATATCAATTATTTGACTTAATTTTTACTTGCCCTGGGAGAGTTAATTCCCATTGTCCACTGAATGAATGCCTTTCAAATATTAATAAATATATTACACTATTTACAAGCATTCTTAACCACTCTGACATGGGTAGAAAGTTAGGCCGTGGGGAAGGAACCACCTCCCAGCAGGGCAAGCTCGTGCGGTCTGGGACAAAAGGACGGTGCTGGAGGATGCACCAAGGGCTGCTTCAGTGTGCGTGCGAGCTCTCAGACACACCAGGCTCCTTTTGAGACCAGCTAGCCAATAATTTGTTGTTGCTGGATCAGGTATAAATGCCCAGTGGCCGGAAACCAGGAAAAAAAAGGAACACTGTGACGGTATGTTATTTTAGTAGTTAAGAAGAGGGAGGCAGTCCTAATGTCAGACTAGGCTAAGGATGGTGCAACCATGCTCCACAAGCTGTTGGTGAATCACCCTCGGCAGATTACCTAACTTAGTCGAGGTGATGGGTACATGTCATGGGTAAGGAAAGGGTAAATGTAAGAAATTGTTTTGGCAACAAAAAGTGATGTTAATTCAACGTCTGCAAGTTTAACTGTGCCACATGCCCTCTTCTTACACTACTTTCTGCAAACTGTCTCAAGCAGACATACCATCCATTTCACAAACCTCGTTAATACTGCTGAAGGATTTACATTCTAATGCTCTGGTAAGAGTGATCATGCCTAAATCAGCCCATACAGTATCATAAACCTGAAGAGGTGAAGCCAAAGATTGAGAGAGGCTAGATATCTGCCTTGTGAATGTAAACGAATTTCTCATTTGGGGGGCTTAGTTTCTTATGTTTTAGTAACAGCAGTAAACTAGTCATTATTTTAAAAAGCACACTATCTTGGGTCATGTCTATATATGTATACACATACCGTTCCTTTTCCTGGTAGTCATTTAGAGGTCCAAGCCTGGGGCCCTCAAAGGGCATGGCTTCCACCAAACCTTCTGGGGTACAGAGTCCAAATAGTCCCTTGGAAAATGTTATAAATTAGATTTGCCCAATATAATGTTTAAATCTCTTACACAAGAGTCTTTAAAATAATTTAAACACTTGCAAACTCAATAAGAGTTCTCTGGTGGCCCACTTTCACATGCAAACACAGACGAACTGTTAACATGCATTATTTTAGTCAATTGGTAAAGTTTATTTCGTTAAGTATAAGTAATTTTAAGCCATTTACTAAATTGTAAATTTCAATCCATTAAAAACTACTACCAGAGCAGTTCTGAGGTATTACTGTTAATCTAATATAGAAATGTTACTCTACTCTGCTGTGGTATGAAATGTGACTGCCATGCCTCTTATGTAATGGTGCTGTTGCAGTGCTGACTACAGGCGTGTCCTATAGCTTTCAGGAAATTATTGCGTATGTGCATTCACTGATTTTCCAAACATCAACGGCAATTTGGTCATTTCTAAGCATACTAAAATAATAAAGTACAGCTCCTGGAATGGGACAAACAAGCGGAGAAATTTCAGGTATATAATGCCATCCTCCAACCTACTTCATCAAAAACCCACCCTACTCACTCCAGTCATTTACAAGGAAAACTTGTGCAAAAAGCATCCAAAAAGCCTATTGGTGGGTTAATTTTCTTGTAATTTTAAAAGAATTAGACAATGTTTTTTCCCTTAAAATTCATTTATAAAAATAAATTAATTTCAATTTGAGACCTTAGATACCAAATTGTGGCTTGATTTAGTCGTGATGGCTAAGACTATAAAGTTATGAAAAATGTAGCTGAAAACGGAAGAGCTCCAGCTCAGTCCCCGTGGCGTGGCAATAGCTGGCACCCTGTGCGGTCACAACCCTCCCCATAGTTACCCAAAACACACTCAACTTCTTGACAGACTTTTGGCGTTCCTTTCTCCTGAAACTCCCACAAAACTTTAATTTTTAGACCTCTGTTGCAAAACTACAAGTAACCATAATACATTCAAGAAAGGGAATGAAAACCTGTCACCCACTCAGGAGACACTGATCCATTGCACTGGGGCAAACACAGCAGCTTGGAGGAAAACGGTCACCCACTTGGGTGTACGGCTTATCCAGATGTTTTGCACTAGAATGCAGGCGTGAAGTCCCTCGGAGTCTTTATCTCAGAGCAACAATAATTTAAAGTCAGTTTGACAGTATGAGCAAACCCTTCCAGGTTTTGTGCCATGAGATGATGAGCAGCCTGGCCCCGACTCCAGGTACCTGGTGTGTGGCGGGGCCTGGTCACTATGTACATTAGATAGGAACACTGTCAGGTGGAAATGCCAATATGACTTACTGCTTAGGACTGTGCTGACATCGATGCCTTTGTGAGGCTGATTTCTCACATGAGAAGCTTTTTGCCTTAGTCAGGAAATTATCTGAGGGAACAGTAAGGAACTGAACTAAGGAAAAAGTTTCTGGCCTCCAAATCCACACACACACACACACACACACACACACACACACACACAAGCAAGTTTCAAACTATTGTTATCTCTCAGTGCAAAGGAGCAATCGGCTGACCTGTCACATACCATCAATCGATATGAACACAGCATTCAGTCTGTGGAACAACGTGACGCAGCAAAAACCTGATCTAATGCGAATTCAAGCCTATTAACTAAGACCGCGGCAAGGAGACAGTGCAGCTCAGTGTTTCTCCCGCGCTAGTGCCGACTCTGAACACAAAGCAACCGAAAGGCACAGGCTCAGATTTCATTGATAGTCCTCTCTGAAGGGCAGTATTCTGAGGGGCCCGGTGAGGACATATAGAAAGACTGTGTTTTCCTTTTTAATCGTGCTCTTTTGTTGGCCAACACCAGGCTGCGCCGGCTCGAACTGATGATTTCCGAAATGAACTTTTTGCAGTCTACGCACACCTCCATAGTACTCCAGTCCTCCATCAACTCTTTGGGAAACTGTAGTTCTTCATCTGATTTGTCCACAGACTTAGATTTTGAGGAGAACCTGGAACAAAACAAAATGTTCTGAATCCAGTATCATTACTCACAGTTCTCTTGCAATACTGAGCAACTAGGTGCAAAAAAGGTAAATTTGCTGCCAAAACATTTTACTGAATGGGTGAGTCACCTCATGTCCTTCCAAAGGAAGAATTTCTAATTGGGGATAAAATTCAAAATATTTTTTTAAAAAAGAAACCAGGAAACATGCTTTATTAAGAAATAATAATACTGAAATCTCTTAGTGTCCCTTCTAGAATTTTTGGAAAAAAAAGACATTCAGAGTATTCACCTGATTAACATACATGACGTCTAGTGGACTTTAACAATGAAAATGAAACAAAGTACATGTTGCTAACGTCCTCTGGGTGATTCAGAAGGAACTTCAAGTTCTTTCTCCAGTGGTCCTGTGTCAGGGTTGATGAACATTAGTTAACTGTAGATGGTGGGGCAGATTACAGTAAGCTGAGGTAAATATGTCTTACCCTGAAAAGTTATCTAGGGACCAGCTTTCTCAACATTTTTGCGTTTCTCAAATACACCTTCCCCTCCCTAATAATTCTCTACATTTGGATGACTAATTATTTGGATTCCAGAGAGCTGGAGTTCACCAGACCTCATCACAGTAATTGTTCTGGGCAATTTTTTGAAATAACTAGGAATCATCTACTCGTTTACTACTTTAGTTAAACCAAACAGGAACCTAGGTGTGGAGTATGTACAGAAAGGAACAACAACGTGTCCCGTCGCCTTGAGCTCACAGGTGATGATCCACAGTTGGAGGCCACCACAGAGCAGCAGTGTCTCAGGGCAGAGTGGGCAGCACAGGGGCAGCAGTGCCGGGCACAAGTTACCTGCTGGGCTCACAGCTTCCTTGCCTTGCCGCCCACATCTGTGGTGTGCAGGAGTGGGGCTGCCCAGCGCTCAGCACCAGTGCCCCTCCCTGACGGGGGGCAGCTGGTGCATAAAACCCCAACCTTTTTGGCCTGTGAGTATGTGAGTACGTGAGCCGAGCTGGCCTGATCTCCATCCTTTCTCAAGGACCAACACTAACCTTACCCTGCATTAAACGCAAAGGGACTGATATTCAGGTTTTTTTTTTAATTGCCATAAAGCTCTTGGCATAAAGCTTTATTTCTGCCTTATTTACAATAGGAAGATAAACCAAAGTTCTTGCAGACCACTGGAAACCAAGACCTAAACAGATTTGCTTTCAAAACTAAGGAGAAAAGAAGACAACTTCAGGTGCAGGTTTTCAACTGCACTGAAAACAAGGTCAGTTTTAAAGAGGACTTTTAGAGAACACACAAAAGTAATTACCTCTAAAATAGAAAAAAAATGATGACATTCAAGTATGCTTCAAGTAGCTAGCTATTATCCCTTGACAAGTTACCTTTGGGAAATTTTGAAGATTTGTGCGCAAGTCAAGACTATATTAAAACCAACCACCCAACCTAAAGCACCCTGAGCCCAAACCCTACTTTGTCACTGGTTCTCAAAAGGAACGTTCTTCCTTTACAGAGTAAAGTCTCAGGTGTCTTACTCACCTGGCAATGCTCCGGAGTGGGCGATGGTGGCCAGTGGGGGTTTTTTCTGGCCTCATGCAACTTTCCCCTCTTTGCAAGGTAGAAGGTCCCAATGAAAAGATGGGAAGAGTGGAGTATGGTTTAGAGGGCAGCCGCATCTATTATCCCAAATGAAACCAGAGTGAGCAGTACTGTTAAAGAGGTAGACTCCTTAAAATTAACACAAGTTATAATTTTGCCAAGCTTAGCTTACCTTTTTGCAACACTGTGAACACACGGGCCTGTACACAAAATCAGAAGTGTTACTCAGCATTGACGTGATGAGACCGGAAAGTGAGAGAAGTCAATGGCTGTGCGGTTGTGAATTTCTATAACAAACTGCAAAAACTCTCTTGTTCTTCCACCAGAATGTAACGGACTGATACAACCGTGGATTGCCAAGGAGACAATCTGTGAAAGTGAACTCTTACACTGTTTCCTGGAAAAGGATCAACTCTCATCTGTCTGGGATTTTCTTGTCTATCTAGGGAAGGATCACGTGACAATCACATCTACTTTTTGTGTTTAAACAAGACATATGATTATTAGGATCACCTTAGTTATGTAAAAGAAGTACATGCGGAGAAACATTTTCCAGCTATAACGCTAAGTAACTGTTTGCTCTACTCTTTGAAGAAATCAGTATTACTAACCCACAAGCACAATACGATGTGATAACAAATTGGGGTAATTTCTAATACTGTTCCTGTGTGGAAAAATGACTAAACAGTGAATGTAAGTAGTATTTATTTACATCAATTACAAAAAACCTTACCTCTTACAGAACTGACAGGTATAAGACCAGGTGAAGAAGGAAAATCTCCTGGTTCGGCAACAAAAGCAGAGCTAAAAATACAAATTTAAAGGGAGAGAAGAGCATTGCCAACAGTTAATTTCCTAATTTACATGTCTAAATATACTTTTACATATTAGGGACCTTTAGCAGACAGAAGGAAAAAGAGAATTCAGAAACCCTGTTTTCAAGTTTGGCTCTGTAGGAATTATAATTTGGCTATTTACTTATAATTCCACTTTTAAAAGGTAATAAAAGGCTATAGCTCTCAGAGGCTCATCATCATGGAATCAATCTGAAGAAGGTTCTGAAACAGTCTCTTCCATTTTTCAGATGTATTTTCTTTATAAATCCTTTAAAAGTATAACAACTAAATGCAGACATGATTTTATGAAGGCATGCCACTATTTATTATGGTTGTTTTAAGTCTTCCAAAATTTTTGATTTCTCAGAGAGAAACAAAAATACTCTCTTTTGTATGCAAAGCAGAATAGGAACTGTGTAGTATAGGGTAAGCCTCTTACCTCCTGAAATCCCCTAAAAGTCCTGTACCATCTGGCTGCCAGCAGACCACTCCCTCAGGAGACCAGGCCTGGGACTCACCATTCCTCTAACCCTACTTATCAACCAACTTTAAACAGCTCTACCTTTCCTTTTTTCAGGGCGGTGTAGACATCTTTATACTGTTGGTATTTTTCCAGCTCTGCCTTCACCAGGACCTGACGAATATGCATCACTTCCTCCACAGTAAGAGCTAGGCATTCCACTGGATAGCAGAATTCCTCCTGAAATTCAAAATTCCACATGAATAAGAAACTCCCACCCCCTTTTCTGGCACTGCACAGTTTCCCTTCAGATCAGACACCTGGTTAGTAGCTCCAGAGAAGAAAAGAGGTTTCCCAATGAACACTGGAACAGAGCTGGCTCACTCTGGGGACCACATAATTTCTAATTACACTAAGACAAAAGATGGCAGAAAACTTCTGGGGACCATGTCAAACATTATAACCTATAGAAATTTCCAGGAAAGGAAAGTTCCTCACATTTGAGTACATATTTTGCCTCAAGTTTCTATTTCATTAAGCAGAGCTATGTATCTGTGTAATGAAATCTTGAAAGAACATTTTCTTGTTCTAAAACAAATTGACATCTGTTTTCTCCTACAATTCTGCAAAGACATTGCTTCCTGTTATTTGTATACTATATGCTAATACTTACATAACAAATCTACAACATTGGTACTATTTAGAAAACTGGTTTGTGGTACCCAGAATAGCCAAAAGGAGGTGGTTAGTAATTTATACTGAGAAGCATTATTTAGTGGTAAGTTACATCAGCACATTGAGAAAAATCCTAATGGTATGAGCAGAACTGAAACATGTAACTACTGGTGCAGTTTCCAGCCAAAAAGCAACCTCTACAGGCTGCACCACGGTTCTCTAGATTTCTGTTATTACTTTTAAACAACTGCTGAATGTACAATCAGCACTGGAAAGATGTGGAGAAAATCTTAAGAATTTCACAATAAATATTTATGCCGGCTGTCTTATGGTAATGGCTTCCCTAAAAACAGCTGAGGAAGATGTTGATGTAACTGATCCCACTGAATAAAAAGCCTCACCCCCATCTGCTCCCCATCCGGCCCTGTGTTTGATTGGTGGATCTAATAGAAAGACAGAACGGTCTTGTGCATTCTCACCCTGCCAGGCTTCACAGGGGCCATTGTGGTGTAGGGACACTGAGACTTAATGTTCTCAGTGCAAACACATTATAATTCACTCCCACACACACACAATAGCATTGCTCACAGGCATTCTGGAATCAAACAAGCCAAATGAGAAAGCACATGACTATGAATGCAGTCAGTTTATGGAGTTTTAACATTCAGTTCTGTCTTTCAATCAGAAAAAACAAAAACAAATCTAGGTTGCAAACTTGATAAACATTAGCATTTACTAAAAAAAAAAGTAGTTTGAAGAACTGCTTCTTACTAACAATCAATACAAAATCATGTCTGGTCAGGCTAACTTTAAATTTGCTTAAAAATGTTTTGGAAAAAAATCCTGCAATTGAATTTTTAAGAGGAATGTTTAAGAGGATACTAAGCTGTATCCAGAGGGTGGGAAGGTAGTCTGTTCAGGAAGACTGTATCATTTGCTAGTCTAAAATATTTTTTAAAAAATCACCATCACATAATTTTCTCTTTCAATGGGAAAAGTTTTCAAACATAACAGGATTAAATTGGTGTCCAATATCCACTCAGTTTTCTTCCACCCTGAGAAAACAGCTTAGTGTCAAGTAGGAACAATGCACTGCCTGTGTGAAGGTTAGGCCACTACAATTCTGCAGGAGATAGGTATTGTCGGCTGCACATGTCTGAATGATGGCTTTTCTCAGCTTTTAACATATTTCATAAGAAGTTTCCTATGGTCTTTTTTATTCATTTGCTGAGTATGATTTTTGTGCATTTTCTGATAGTTAACCATGTGACAAAACTGCTGAGGTGGAACAAAATAATGTATGAATCTAGTAACTAATCAGAGAATCAATACCTGAGATTTATTGCTATGGGAAGATGGCAAATAGTGCCAATTTAATTAACTTAACAACTGGGATGCCTGGGACGGTAAACATTTCCGGTAGATGGGAATCCTTTTTATTTGCAGGGAGATCCTAACACACATAATAGACCTGACAGGCTCTACTTCCCTCTTCTCAGTCTTAAATCACAAAAGGGCTTAGTCAAGCATACTTTCAACTTACTGCTTTGAACCATATGCAAATCCAGTACTTCGTAAGACATAATAAGAAACTGTATTTTGTGGGTGTTCTTGTTCTTTCTCTAACTTTCAGGCAGATTACTGTTTAGTAAAATAATTTCCATCAGGTCAAATGCTAATGTTTTAATTCTGGTGCTTTCCCAAGGACAACAAAACTTTAATGCAACATGAAAGAAAATAATAAACAGTTACTAGAATAGTTTTCATTATTTTTTTTCAATTGGCAAAAAAATTAAACATCCCCAATGCCAAATTAAGCCTTAACCTTAACAGATCTTGCGGAGATATTAACGCTCCAAAATGTGAGGAGCATTTGGGGCTTTAACAGTGACTGAGAGCCCTCGGTCATTCCTCCACATGCCCAGAGCTCATTGTCACAGCCAGACATGGGACTCTAAAATCCTCTTGCGTCTCTGTGCCTCAATCTCACTCCTAAATTTACGAAAGGGTAGCTAAATCTGAAAGAGTTTTAATAAAGATTACAATATGCTATAGGGGGAGATGAGCTTTTAGAACTTACTTTTGATGTATGTCACTAAAATTGCTGAGTTTGTGTTGAATATTCTGATTACATTTACCATCCAGAAGGGTCAGAGTTAGGGAGCACAGAAATTAGAGAACATAATGTATACTCTGGTTACTGAGCCACAGAAAGAATGGGAATAGTTATATTTTATATAGTATTCTTAATTAGCAAAAACTTTGTAAGTAGCAGATATTTGAAAATTATCCAAAATGACCATTGCTGTTTTGAGTTTTTAATAAATCAAAGGCAGATTTAAATTAAAATAGCACCTATTAAGTTTAATTACTCTTCTCTTTTTTCAGGTTCAATTTTAAAAGTCAAAGTGAACTGTTTGCCTACAGTGATATGCAGACATAGTATACAGATATCTCTGGGGAGTATTGATAATAAAAATAAAAATGTCAAACAAAAATAATATAAAAACAGGGAGGGGGACAAAACAGAAGAGACTCATAAATATGGAGAACAAACTGAGGGTTATAGGAGAGGTTGTGGGAAGGGGGATGGGCTAAATGGGTAAGGGGCATTAAGGATCTACTCCTGAAATCATTGTTGCACTATATGCTAACTAATTTGGATGTAAATTAAAAAAAAAACAAAAAATAAAACAAGTTAAAAAAATGTATAAAAATGTCAGCAGATCTCCAGTAATAGCAGCAGTAAGAGTCACAGGAATTAAAATGCCATCCCTGCACCTGACCATGTACTGCCCAAAGGGCCAAGATCTAAAATGGAAAAAGAATAGAGATCTAGCCTCTATTTCATGACAAATAAGAAGAGAAAGGAATTTGTTGTATTTCATTTACATTCAGAGTCTCTTTTCCAAACCAAGATGAGTAATAAAGAATAACAAAGAAACCAGCTGCTGGTTCATTTGTCAAGGATATGTTTAGTAAATAAAGGACCTCACAGAGCCAGGACCCTATATGAAGCAGAACAGACCAGGCAGCTGCGAACACTAGTCAGCAGCACATGCTACTCTGGGGGCAGGGGAAGCTTGGGCATAGTTTGAGGGCTTTTTATTTCACTGGAGTTTGGAAAGTATTGGATTTTCTTTAAAAAATAATTCTGTATGAAAATCTAAAAAATAATAAAATGCATACTTATTTAAAATATTTAAAATAACCGCATCAATAAAAGGAAAACTTAAAACTTCTAGGAGAAGTGGGTTGTCCTAAACACCATGCCACACTCTGACGAACACAATGCAGCTGTATGAAAGGTGTGGGGAAGAAGGTTCTTGGAGCCCAGGGCAGGCATGGGCTACAGGTGCACAGCCCCTCTGAGCTCATGGCGGGGTGTGTGGGAAACGAGAAATGACATGGTTTCATGGGTTGTGGGGGAGTCCCCTGTGGCTATATGGCCTGGCAGGCGGTTGCTCTGCCAGCTGAATGAGGGAGCAAATGCCGATCCGATGGCAGGAAGGCCAGCACCCACAGGCTATCTGAGTGCCCCTGCACATGGAGAGGAGACGGCATTCTTCCTGCCGTATAACTGGGTCACTCACAGGTCCCTCTAATCCGATGCTGCATTTTGAGTTTGTTGTCCTTTCAAGGTCATTTTCCTCTCAACTGAGATCATGGTGTAATCTATGCATCCTACAAAAGACTGGAATCAACGATCAGAAGCAAAGTGCCCATCTAAGCTGTTAATTGTTCAGAGTGCAGTAGCTGAGGTATCACTGTCAAAGAGATAGAGTAAAATAATCCCCAGAACCAGCAGAAAGAGGCCAACCTTTGAGGATTTCCACCTGCTGGTAAAAGCTCTCTCACATAGATAATACATAGCCCCTGCTACCCCAAACATGGCTGCTTCAAAAGGATGAGAGCTGAGCAGAGAAGCTGTTTGTATGGTAGAAAAAAGTGGTCGGAAAGGCGTCCTTGGCCATACACTGGTTATCCTAGGAACCTGAACAACAGATAAGGGAAAAAGAAAATGGCAGGGGGAAAGAAAAGGAGAAAATAATGCTGAACATGAGTGACCTAAAAATAGTGGTTACAGAGCATGAAAGAAAAACAAAACAAAACAAAAACACCACAGAGGATGTTAACAGTAGATTCCACATGTGTGTGTCCACACCAACATCTGCTTCCATATGTGCAAATTAGTAATCATACCATGAAGTCATTCCTAGGGAGTCTCAGAATTCACAAACCAGAGACTTAAGATGTTTCTAACTTAGTGGCCCCCTGAACAGGGCTCACCAGGAGGCAGGACAGAGGCAACCACCTCTGGGGGCAGTGGGGAGCATGCAGCACACTGGGGAAGGTACTGAAAGACAAGTCTCCTTTTACTTAGATGGGCCATCGTCCTCAATCATTTGACCAAGTGATGAAAAGAAAATTACATTTTAAACATCCTAAGGAAACAGAGGGAGATACAATAAAAATAAAAATGAATACCAACAAAGACATTTCTGCCATTTTCAGTGTAAGGATTATAAATACAAAAGGATTCCTTGTTTTAATATAGCTAAAGTTTAAATTAATGGTCATACTTTTAAAGTACTTACCAAGCTAGACAGCACTACCACAAGACAAGTGTGATTATGGATTTCTCAAGATAAGCTATTAATGAGACCAGTCACTACTCTGACTGGAGGTTACTCTGTCTCAGCTCACACCCAGAGGCCCTTCCCGTGAGCTGTGGTTCCCTATAGAACCTGAGCCACCCAGCGCTGACCGAAGTGCTTTCCCACTGCCTTTCACTGAGACTCTTCTCTGTGACTGCAGATAAATTTTGTCTTGCTCTCCTTGTCCATAAAAAACAACTCCCAGCCTGACCTACCACACACTAAGAGTTCCCCTTTGTCAGGAAATACACTTCTGGGTCCTTGATTTGGGCTGATGGTCTTTCTTCTATTAATTCTATGGTATTTCTTCTATTCCATTCAAAATTTCTCTTACTAGCTGAAATTCCTTTTAACTGATCTGATAGTTCTTCCACAGTGATAATTTTAAAATTTAACACCAACAATGGTGTCATATGATCACAAGGCCAGGTACACAGCTGAATGATAAACTGGCTTCTAAGAGAAAAGTTGGCTGAAGAGAAGAACCTCTTGATTATTGGACTTGTGATCTCTTATATACATTTAAGTTGTTCACATAAACAAAAGTCTTTGTACTTTAAAGTTTCAACCTGTTGGGTTAAGAGTTCTGTTTTTCTGCTGATAAACTACTGGTGAGAAGGCATTTCTTTAATAATAATACATGCTTTCAACCATTGATAAGTCTTCTGGGGAAAAAAAACTACTTTAAATGAACAAGGAGTGGTCAAATTTCATTTAGGTTACTGTCAGAATTGGTTTTCTTTAGATATTAAAAACAAATAAAGCTATTTAAAGATCATTTTAACATTTGGAAGATTTTTTTCTCCTAATCGTTGTCTTAAGAAAGCTATTTATTCCAGGTCTCTAACTGATCCTTAAGTTACTACGCAGTTTTCCAGTTACTTACAAGAGATCGGGAGCTCTGCTTGGAGGGTGGCAAAAACTGTCTTACATTAGTGGGTGTTTCCTTTTCAATGGAATGTCGTCTCTGGGGTGGCTGCCGTCTCTCTGGCTGGGGTGTTGATGATATGGGCAAGAATTTCGGAGGCTCTAAAGAAATGAAATTAACCAAACTGAAATGAACTTTCTTACAAGTAAAAAGTCTTAGATTTTCAATTTCTGACAGAACACCCTTTGTCATTTGTCACAAACATTGCATTCAAAGATGAAATATTTGTTAGAGGGTTTTAGTAAGATTAGAAGTTCTTATGGGGATACTATGAGGACTGTTATAGAAAAATCTTTGCAAGATGAACTTTCCTACAGATATAGAAAGAAAAAAGAAAAATATTTGTATTTTTAATATTCATTCAAATATATCATAAAAACACAATTATAGTCTCAGATTTGTACATACAAATGCCTTCACATTATATACAACAAAATTTTACAGTCTCAGGCATGTAAAATACGTAAAAACATGTATTCTCCATGTGTCCAAAAAAGGCTACCAAATCATACCAAAATTCTCAAGTGTACTGACCTTTTATATTCTTCTTTTTAAAGGTAAAATATAAAAACTCTTCCTTTTTAAATATTTATCAAGACATTCTGTCCTTAGATTTAAATCAAGCTCTATTTAAATTTGAAAAAATAAATTCCAGTTTTGATAATATTGTGCCACTGCTCTCCTTCATCTAGTAATATTTTGGGACAGAGTTTAAAAGGAGAAGGTTTGAGGGGTGCCTTAGTATGTAGAGCACACAACTCTTGATCTCGGGGTTGTGAGTTCGGGCCCCATGTTGGGTGTAAAGATTACTTAAAAAATAAAATTTTCTAAGAAAAAAAGTTTATAAAAGGAGAATATTTTATGGTTTGAATGGTTCTGGATTTACATTCTGAAAACATAAGGAGAACATTAGAAATAAATTATATTACTTAAAGTTTTATTTAATACTTCCTCCTACTCTCTCTGAAAAGTAAGCCTGCTTCATTCAATGTAGCAGGTGAGGAAAGTGAAAGTCAACACCAAGTTAAACGTGATCCATCTATTTGGACTACCCCACCAACAGAAATCACTAAATAAAAATAACACGATTTCTATAATCAAGAAAGATACAGAAATCCATTATGTGATTTAATTGAATCTCTATAATATTTAATGGGCCTGGACAAACACCAAGTATAGATAATGACCAAGGTCAGCTCCTACTATTCTTGATACAATCTAAGTAAATCAAAATACTAATTAAAGAATTTTAATCACTAAAAATTCCACGTGTACAGGAAATCAGTAAGTTGTTTTTTTTAAATTGCAGTAAAACATACATAAATTATATTTAGTGTGTCTTAACTATTTTTAACTGCACAGTTCAGTGGTATTAAATATTTACACTGTTGTGCAACCGTTATGTTCCATCTTGTAACGGTTAAGACCATAACTCTTCATCTTGTAAACTGAAACTCTACAACTTCCTATTCTCCACTACCTACAGCCCCTCACAACTACCATCCTACTTTCCATCTCTATGATTTTGACCGCTCTAAAAATCTCATATAAATGGAATTATACAGTATTTGCCCTTTTTGGAATTCCTTTTTTCCCTTAGCAAAATGTCCTAAAAGTTTGTCAGTATTGTAGCCTATTGCAGAATTTCCCCCATTTTTAAAAATGTTTTATTTATTTTTGAGAGAGAGCGAGCAAGCAAGCGTCTGAGTGGGGGAGGGGCTGAGAGAGAGAGGGAGACACACAATTTGAAGCAGGCTCCAGGTTCTGAGCTGTCAGCACAGAGTCCAATGTAGGGCTCAAACTCACAAACCGCGAGATCATGACCTGAGCTGAAGTCGGATATTTAACCGACTGAGCCACCCAGGTGCCCCAGAATTTTCCTCAATTTTAAGGCTGAGTAATATATCATTGTGTGGATATTCCACATTTTGCCTAGCCATTCATCCACTGATGGACACTGGGGTTGCTTTCACATTTTAGCTATTGTGAATACTGCTATGAACATGGATGTACAAATATCTCTTTGAGATTCTGCTTTCAATTTTTTTTTTTGTTTCGATTCTTTTGCTTATATAGTCAGAAGCAGAATTGCTGGATCATATGTAATTCTATTTTTAAGTTTCTGAGGAGTCACCATACTGTTTTCCACAACACCTGTACCATTTCACATTCCCAACAGTGCACATGGTTCCAATTTCTCTACATTCTTGCCAACACTTGTCTTCTGGTTTTTGTTTTGATAGCAGCCATTTTAATGGGTGGGAGGTGGCATCTCACTATAGTTTTGATTTGTATTTCCCTAATGATTAATGATGCTGAGAATCTTTTCATGCACTTGTTGGTCATTAGTGTATCTTCTTTGGAGAAATGTCCATTTGAGTCCTTTGCCTATTTTTTAATTAGGTTCTCTTTTCTGTTGTTGAGTTTCAAGACTTTCTCTATATATTCTGAATATTAATCCTTTATTAGAGATATGATCTGCAAATATTTTCTCCTATCCTGCATGCTGCCCTTTTATTTCATTGATAATGTCTTTTTATGCATAAAAGTTTTTTAAATTTCATAAATTCCAGTTTGTCTATTTTTACAAATAGACAATTTTTTGTCTATATTTACAAATAGACACTTTTTTGTCTATCCTTGGGGTCATAGCCAAGAAACCATTGCCAAATCCAATGTCATGAAGTTTTTGTCCTATGTTTTCTTCTAAGAGTTTTATTATTTTAGGTCTTACATTTAGGTTCTTAATCCATTTTGAGTTAATTTTTGTATATGGTGTTAGGTGAGGGTATAACTTCCTTTTTGCATGTGGATATACAGTTCTCCCAGGACCATTTGCTGAAAGACTTCCCATTGAATTGTCTTGGCACACTTGTCAAAAATCTTTTGACCATATAGGTGAGGCTTTATTCTGGGCTCTCTATTCTATTTTGTTGATTTATATGTCTGCCTTTATGCTAATACCTCATTGCGTTGATTACTATAGTTGCTAGGTTTTTTTTTCTTCAATATATGAAATTTATTGTCAAATTGGTTTCCATACAACACCCAGTGATCATCCCAAAAGGTGCCCTCCTCAATACCCATCACCCACCCTCCCCTCCCTCCCACCCCCCATCAACCCTTAATTTGTTCTCAGTTTTTAAGAGTCTCTTATGCTTTGGCTCTCTCCCACTCTAACCTCCTTTTTTTTTTTTCCTTCCCCTCCCCCATGGGTTTCTGTTAAGTTTCTCAGGATCCACCTAAGAGTGAAAACATATGGTATCTGTCTTTCTCTGTATGGCTTATTTCACTTAGCATCACACTCTCCAGTTCCATCCATGTTGCTACAAAGGGCCATATTTCATTCTTTCTCATTGCCACGTAGTACTCCATTGTGTACAGAAACCACAATTTCTTTATCCATTCATCAGTTGATGGACATTTAGGGTCTTTTCATAATTTGGCTATTGTTGAGAGTGCTGCTATAAACATTGGGGTACAAGTGCCCCTATGCATCAGTACTCCTGTATCCCTTGGGTAAATTCCTAACAGTGCTATTGCTGGGTCATAGGGTAGGTCTATTTTTAATTTTTTGAGGAACCTCCACATTGCTTTCCAGAGTGGCTGCACCAATTTGCATTCCCACCAACAGTGCAAGAGGGTTCCCGTTTCTCCACATCCTCTCCAGCATCTATAGTCTCCTGATTTGTTCATTTTGGCCACTCTGACTGGCGTGAGGTGATATCTGAGTGTGGTTTTGATTTGTATTTCCCTGATGAGGAGCGACGTTGAGCATCTTTTCATGTGCCTGTTGGCCATCCGGATGTCTTCTTTAGAGAAGTGTCTATTCACGTTTTCTGCCCATTTCTTCACTGGGTTATTTGTTTTTCGGGTGTGGAGTTTGGTGAGCTCTTTATAGATTTTGGATACTAGCCCTTTGTCCGATATGTCATTTGCAAATATCTTTTCCCAGTCCGTTGGTTGCCTTTTAGTTTTGTTGGTTGTTTCCTTTGCTGTGCAGAAGCTTTTCATCTTCATAAGGTCCCAGTAGTTCATTTTTGCTTTTAACCTTGCCTTTGGGGATGTGTCAAGTAAGAAATTGCTACGGCTGAGGTCAGAGAGGTCTTTTCCTGCTTTCTCCTCTAGGGTTTGGATGGTTTCCTATCTCACATTCAGGTCCTTTATCATTTTGAGTTTATTTTTGTGAATGGTGTGAGAAAGTGGTCTAGTTTCAATCTTCTGCATGTTGCTGTCCAGTTCTCCCAGCACCATTTGTTAAAGAGACTGTCTTTTTTCCATTGGATATTCTTTCCTGCTTTGTCAAAGATGAGTTGGCCATACGTTTGTGGGTCTAGTTCTGGGGTTTCTATTCTATTCCATTGGTCTATGTGTCTGTTTTTGTGCCAATACCATGTTGTCTTGATGATTACAGCTTTGTAGTAGAGGCTAACGTCTGGGATTGTGATGCCTCCTGCTTTGGTCTTCTTCTTCAATATTACTTTGGCTATTCGGGGCCTTTTGTGGTTCCATATGAATTTTAGGATTGCTTGTTCTAGTTTCGAGAAGAATGCTGGTGCAATTTTGATTGGGATTGCATTGAATGTGTAGATAGCTTTGGGCAGTATTGACATTTTGACAATATTTATTCTTCTAATCCATGAGCACGGAATGTTTTTCCATTTCCTTATATCTTCTTCAATTTCCTTCATAAGCTTTCTATCGTTGTCAGCATACAGATCTTTTACATCTTTGGTTAGGTTTATTCCTAGGTATTTTATGCTTCTTGGTGCAATTGTGAATGGGATCAGTTTCTTTGTCTTTCTGTTGCTTCATTACTAGTGTATAAGAATGTAACTGATTTCTGTACTTTGATTTTGTATCCTGCAACTTTGCTGAATTCATGTATCAGTTCTAGCAGACTTTTGGTGGAGTCTATTGGATTTTGCATGTATAATATCATGTCATCTGCAAAAAGTGAAAGCTTAACTTCATCTTTGCCAATTTTGATGCCTTTGATTTCCTTTTGTTGTCTGATTGCTGATGCTAGAACTTCCAACACTATGGTAAACAACAGCGGTGAGAGTGGACATCCCTGTCGTGTTCCTGATCTCAGGGAAAAAGGTCTGAATTTTTCCCCGTTGAGGATGAGGTTAGCTGTGGGCTTTTCATAAACAGCTTTTATGATGTTTAAGTATGTTCCTTCTATCCCAGCTTTCTGAAGGGTTTTTATTAAGAAAGGTTGCTGAATTTTGTCAAAGACCTTTTCTGCATTGACTGACAGGATCATATGGTTCTTATCTTTTCTTTAATGTGATGAATCCCACCTGATCATGGTGAATAATTCTTTTTATATGCTGTTGAATTCGATTTGTTAGTATCTTATTGAGAATTTTTGCATCCATATTCATCAGGGATATTGGCCTGTAGTTCTCTTTTTTTACTGGGTCTCTGTCTGGTTTAGAAATCAAAGTAATACTGGCTTCATAGAATGAGTCTGGAAGTTTTCCTTCCCTTTCTATTTTTTGGAATAGCTTGAGAAGGATAGGTATTATCTCTGCTTTAAACGTCTGGTAGAACTCCCCTGGGAAGCCATCTGGTCCTGGACTCTTATTTGTTGGGAGATTTTTGATGACTGATTCAATTTCTTCGCTGGTTATGGGTCTGTTCAAGCTTTCTATTTCCTCCTGATTGAGTTTTGGAAGCATGTGGGTGTTTAGGAATTTGTCCATTTCTTCCAGGTTGTCCAGTTTGTTGGCATATAATTTTTCATAGTATTCCCTGATAATTACTCGTATCTCTGAGGGATTGGTTGTAATAATTCCATTTTCATTCATGATTTTCTCTCTTTGGGTCATCTCCCTTTAATTTTTGAGAAGCTTGGCTAGAGGTTTATCAATTTTGTTTATTTTTTCAAAAAACCAACTCTTGGTTTCATTGATCTGCTCTACAGTGTTTTTAGATTCTATATTGTTTATTTCTGCTCTGATCTTTATTATTTCTCTTCTTCTGCTGGGTTTAGGCTGTCTTTGCTGTTCTGCTTCTATTTCCTTTAGGTATGCTGTTAGATTTTGTATTTGGGATTTTTCTTGTTTTTGAGATAGGCCTGGATTGCAATGTATTTTCCTCTCAGGACTGCCTTCGCTGCATCCCAAAGCGTTTGGATTGTTGTATTTTCATTTTCGTTTGTTTCCATATATTTTTTAATTTCTTCTCTAATTGCCTGGTTGACCCACTCATTCTTCAGTAGGGTGTTCTTTAACCTCCATGCTTTTGGAGGTTTTCCAGACTTTTTCCTGTGGTTGATTTCAAGCTTCATAGCATTGTGGTCTGAAAGTATGCATGGTAGGATTTCAATTCTTGTATACTTATGAAGGGCTGTTTTATGACCCAGTATGTGATCTATCTTGGAGAATGTTCCATGTGCACTCGAGAAGAAAGTATATTCTGTTGCTTTGGGATGCAGAGTTCTAAATGTATCTGTCAAGTCCATCTGATCCAATGTATCATTCAGGGCCCTTGTTTCTTTATTGACCATGTGTCTAGATGATCTATCCATTTCTGTAAGTGGAGTGTTAAAGTCCCCTGCAATTACCACATTCTTATCAATAAGGTTGCTTATGTTTGTGAGTAATTGTTTTATATATTTGGGGGCTCTGGTATTCGGCGCATAGACATTTATAATTGTTAGCTCTTCCTGATGGATAGACCCTGTAATTATTATATAATGCCCTTCTTCATCTCTTGTTACAGCCTTTAATTTAAAATCTCATTTGTCTGATGTTAAGTATGGCTACTCCACCTTTCTTTTGACTTCTAGTGGCATGATAAATAGTTCTCCATCCCCTCACTCTCAATCTGAAGGTGTCCTCAGGTCTAAAATGAGTCTCTTGTAGACAGCAAATAGATGGGTCTTATTTTTTTATCCATTCTGATACCCTATGTCTTTTGGTTGGCACATTTAGTCCAATTACATTCAATGTTATCATAGAAAGATATGGGTTTAGAGTCATTGTGATGTCCATAGGTTTCATGCTTGTAGCGATGTCTCTGGTACTTTGTCTCACAGGATCCCCCTTATGATCTCTTGTAGGGCTGGTTTAGTGGTGATGGATTCCTTCAGTTTTTGTTTGTTTGGGAAGACCTTTATCTCTCCTTCTATTCTAAATGACAGACTTGCTGGATAAAGGATTCTCGGCTGCATATTTTTTTCTGTTCATCACATTGAAGATCTCCTGCCATTCCTTTCTGGCCTGCCAAGTTTCAGTAGAGAGATCTGTCACAGGTCTTATCGGTCTCCCTTTATGTGTTAGAGCACGTTTATCTCTAACTGCTGTCAGAATTTTCTCTTTATCCTTGTATTTTGCCAGTTTCACTATGATATGTCATGCAGACGATCAATTCAAGCTACGTCTGAAGGGAGTTCTCTGTGCCTCTTGGATTTCAATGCCTTTTTCCTTCCCCAGATCAGGGAAGTCCTCAGCTATTATTTCTTCAAGTACACCTTCAGCACCTTTCCCTCTCTCTTCCTCCTCTGGAATACCAATTATGGGTATATTATTTCTCTTCAGTGGATCACTTAGTTCTCTAATTTTCCCCTCATACTCCTGGATTTTTTAATCTCTCTTTTTCTCAGCTTCTTCTTTTTCCATAATTTTATCTTCTAGTTCACCTATTCTCTCCTCTGCCTCTTCAATCTGAGCCGTGGTTGTCTCCATTTTATTTTGCAGCTCATTGATAGCATTTTTTAGCTCCTCCTGGTTGTTCCTTAGTCCCTTGATCTCTGTAGCAATAGATTCTCTGCTGTCCTTTATAGTGCTTTCAAGCCCAGCGATTAATTTTATGACTATTATTCTAAATTCACTTTCTTTTATATTGTTTAAATCGTTTTTGATCAGTTTGTTAGCTGTTGTTATTTCCTGGACGTTTTTTTGAGGGGAATTCTTCTGTTTGTCATTTTGGATAGTACCTGGAGTGGTTCAGAACTGCGGGGCACTTCCCCTGTGCTGTCTTGAATAACTTGTGTTGGTGGGCGGGGCCACAGTCAGACCTGATGTCTGCCCCCAGCCCACTGCTGGGGCCACAGTCAGACTGGTGTGTGCCTTCACTTCCCCTCTCTTAGGGGCAGGATTCCCTGTGGAGTGGCGTGGCCTATCTGGGCTACTTGCACACTGCCAGACTTGTGGTGCTGGGGATCTGGCATATTAGCTGGGGTGGATTGGCAAGGTGCACGGGGGCGGGAGGGGCAGGCTCAGCTCACTTTTCCTTCGGAGATCTGCCTCGGGAGGGGCCCTGCAGCACCGGGAGGGAGTCAGACCCATGGGAGGCATGGATCTGCAGAAGCACAGCGTTGGGTGTTTGCGCAGTGCAAGTAAGTTCCCTGGCAGGAACTGGTTCCCTTTGGGATTTTGGCTGGGGGAGGGACCAGGGAGATGGCACTGGCGAGTGCCTTTGTTCCCCGCCAAGCTGAGCTCTGTCGTCCGGGGCTCAACAACTCTCCTTCCCATTGTCCTCCAGCCCTCCTGTTCTCTGAGCAGAGCAGATGTCAAGCCCCGCTTGCTGCCCGAACACACTCCCTCCGGCCCCTACGCTTTTGCCAGTCAGACTCGGGGGCTCTGCTTGGCCGGTGGGCCGCCCCTCCAACCCGGCTCCCTCCCGCCAGTCCATGTAGCACACACCGCCTCCCTGCCCTTCCTACCCTCTTCCGTGGGCCTCTCATCTGCACGTGGCTCCGGAGACTCCGTTCTGCTAGTCTTCTGGCGGTTTTCTGGGTTATTTAGGCAGGTGTACGTGGAATCTAAGTGATCAGCAGGATGTGCGGTGAGCCCAGCATCCTCCTACGCCGCCATCTTCCCTGGATCTAGTTTGTAGTAAGTTTTGAAATCAGGAAGTATGAGTTCTTTTTCAAAGTTGTTTTGGCTATTTGGGTCCTCTGAGATTCCATATGAATATTAGAATGGGTGGTCTTCTATTTCTGCAAAAATGTCATTGGCATTTTGATAGAGATTGCACTGAATCTGTAGATAACTTTGGTCAGTATAAACATTTTAAGAATATTAAGTCTTCCAATCCATGAACACAGGATATGTTTCCATTTATTTATGTCTTCTTTAATTTCTTTCAGCAATGTTTTTAGTGAGCAAGTCTTTCACTTCCTTGTTTGATTCCTAAGTATTTTATTCTTTTTGATATTCTTTTATAAATGGAATTGCTTTTGTCATTTCCTTTTCAGATTATTTATTGCTTGTGTATAGAAATGGAACTGATTTTTTAAAATGTTTACTTATTTTTGAGACAGAGAGACAGTGTGATCAGGGGAGGAGCAGATAGTGAGGGAGACACAGAATCTGAAGCAGACTCTAGGCTCTGAGCTGTTAGCAGAGAGCCCGACACAGGGCTCAAACTCATGAACTGTGAGATCAGGAACTGAGCCACCCAGGTGCCCCAAAATGCAACTGATTTTTGTGTGCTGACTTTATATTTTGCTATTTTACTGAATTATTTATTCTAACAATATTTTTGTGTTTGGAATCTTTTAGAGTTTTTTTACATGTGAGATCGTATTATCTGCAAAGAGGTAAGTTTACTTTTTTTCCTTATTTCCTTTCCTTTATTTCCTAGCCAAACTGTGCTCACTAACACTTCCAGGACTATGTTGAACAGAAGTGATGAAAGCTGGCATCCTTGCCTTGTTTCTATTTATTAGAGGAAATTTTTTCAGTCTTTCACCACTGAGTATGATGTTTAAAGTGAATTTTTCATATATGGCTTTTATTACATCAAGGTAGTTTCCTTTTTTTCAATTAAAAAATTTTTATTTTAAGTTTAGAAAGAGAGTGCAAGCAGGGGAGAAGGGCAGAGGGCAGAGAGAGAGAGAGAGAGAGAGAAAATCCCAAGAAGGCTCTACATTCAGCATGGAGTCCAACACAGAGCTCAATCCCACAACCCTAGGATCGTGACCTGAACCAAAATCAAGAGTTGGACGCTCAACCGACAGCCATCCAGGTGCCTCAAGGTAGTTTCTTTCTATTCCTAGTTTGCGTAAAGTGTTTTTACCCTGAAAGTGTGTTCAATTTTGTCAAATGCTTTTTCTGCATTGATTGAAATAATCCTGTGGTTGTTTTCCTGTTAATGTGGCATATTACGCTACTCAATTTTTATATGTTGAACCATCCTTGCAGTCAGGAATAAATCCTGCTTGGTCAGGGTATGTAATCCTTTTACTATAATGCTGAATTCTGTTTGTTAGTATTTTTATTTATTTATTTTTAAAAATTTAAAAATATACAATTTATTGTCAAATTGGCTTACATACAACACACAGTGCTCATCCCAGCAAGTGCCCTCCTCAATGCCCATCACCCATTTTCCCCTCTCCCCCCACATCCACCCTCAGTTAGTTCTCCGTATTTAAGAGTCTCTTGTGGTTTGCCTCTCTCCCTGTTTATAATTATTTTTTCCCCTTCCCTTCCCCCATAGACTTCTGTTAGGTTTCTCAAGATCCACACATGAGTGAAAACACATGATATCTGTCCTTCTCTGACTAACCTATTTCACTCAGCATAATACCTTGCAGTTCCATCCACGTTGCTGCAAAGGGCATGATTTCATTCTTTCTCATTGCCAAGTAGTATTCCATTGTATATATAAACCACATCTTCTTTATCCATTCATCAGTTGATGGACATTTAGGCTCTTTCCATAATTTGGCTATTGTTGAAAGTGCCGCTATAAACATTGGGGTACACGTGCCCCTATGCATTAGCACTCCTAGTAGTGCTATTGCTGGGTCATAGAGTAGTTCTATTTTTAATTTTTGAGGAACTTCCACACTGTTTTCCAAAGTGGCTGTACCAGTCTGCATTCCCACCAACAGTACAAGAGGGTTCCCATTTCTCCATACCCTCGCCAGCATCTATAGTTTCCTGATTTGTTCATTTTAGCCACTCTGACCAGTGTGAGGTGGTATCTCAGTGTGGCTTTGATTTGTATTTCCCTGATGATGAGTGACGTTTCGTGATGAGCATCGTTTCATGTGTCTGCTGCCCATCTGGATGTTTTCTTTGGAAAAGTGTCTATTCATGTCTTCTGCCCATTTCTTCACTGGATTATTTGTTTTTTGGGTGTGGGGTTTGGTAAGTTCTTTATAGATTTTGGATACCAGCCCTTTATCTGATAGGTCATTTGCAAATATCTTTTCCCATTCCATTGGCTGCCTTTAGTTTTGTTGTTTCCTTTGCAGTGCAGAAGCCTTTTATCTTGATGAGGTCCCAATAGTTCATTTTTACTTTTAATTCCCTTGCCTTTGGAGATGTGTTGAGTAAGAAATTGCTGCGGCTGAGGTCAAAGAGCCTGCTTTCTCCTCTAGGGTTCTGATGGTTTCCTGTCTCACATTCAGGTCTTTCACCATTTTGAGTTTATTTTTGTGTATTGTGTAAGAAAGTGGTCTAGATTCATTCTTCTGCATGTTCCTGTCCAGTTCTCCCTGCAGCATTTGCTAAAGAGACTGTCTTTTCCATTGGATACTTTTTCTTGCTTTGTCAAAGATTAGTTGGCCATACATTTGTGGGTCCAATTTTGGGGTCTCTATTCTATTCCATTGGTCTATGTGTCTGTTTTTGTGCTACTGTGTTGATTACAGCTTTGTAGTAGAGGCTAAAGTCTGGGATTGTGATGCTTCCCGCTTTGGTTTTCTTCTTCAATATCACTTTGGTCATTTGGGGTCTTTTCTAGTTCCATACAAATTTTAGGATTGTTTGTTCTAGTTTTGAGAAGAATGCCAGTGCAATTTTCACTGGGATTGCATTGAATGTGTAGATTGCTTTGGCTAGTATTGACATTTTAACAATATTTATTCTTCCAATCCATGAGCATGGGATGTTTTTCCATTTCTTTGTGTCTTCTTCAGTTTCCCTCATAAGCTTTCCATAGTTTTCAGCATACAGATCTTTTACATCTTTGGTTAGGTTTATTCCTAGGTATTTTAGGGTTCTTGGTGCAATTGTAAATGGAATCAGTTTCTTTATTTCTCTTTCTGTTGCTCCATTACTGGTGTATAAAAATGCAACCAATTTCTGTACATTGATTTTGTACCCTGCAACTTTGCTAAATTCATGTATCAGTTATAGGAGTCTTTCGGTGGAGTCTTATGGGTTTTCCATGCAGAGTATGTCGACTGTGAAAAGTGAAAGTCTGACTTCTTTGCCAATTTTGATGCCTTTGATTTCCTTTTGTTGTCTGACTGCTGATGCTATGACTTCCAACACTATGTTAAACAACAGCGGTGAGAGTGGACATCCCTGTCATGTTCCTGATCTCAGGAAAGCTCTCAGTTTTTCCCCATTAAGGATGATATTAGCTGTGGGCTTTTTATATATGGCTTTATGATGTTTAAGTATGTTTTTCTATCCCGACTTTCTCGAGGGTTTTTATTAAGAAAGGATGTTGTATTGTGACATATGCTTTCTCTGCATCTGTTGACAGGATCATCTGGTTCTTATCCTTTCTTTTATTAATGTGATGTATCACACTGATTGATTTGCAAATATTCAACCAGGCCTGCAGCCCAGGAATGAATCCCACTTGATCATGGTGAATAATTCTTTTTACATGCTGTTGAATTTGATTTGCTAGTATCTTGTTGGGAATTTTTGCATCCATGTTCATCAGGGATACTGGCCTATAGTTCTCCTTTTTTGTGGGGTCTCTGTCTGGTTTGGGAATCAAGGTAATGCTGGTTTCATAGAATGAGTCCAGAAGTTTTCCATCCATTTCTATTTTTTGGAAGAGCTTGAGAAGGATAGATATTAACTCTGCTTTAAATATCTGGTAGAATTCCCCAGGGAATTATTTATTTTTGAGAGAGAGAGGGAGACACAGTGTGAGTGGGGGAGGGGCAGAGAGAGAGAGAGACACACACACAGAATTGAAGCAGGCTCCAAGCTTTGAGCCATCAGCACAGAGCCTGACGTGGGGCTTGAAATCATGGACTGCGAGATCATGACCAGATCTCATGACCAGATCTCAACCAACTGAACCACCCAGGCACCCATTGGTTAGTAAAAGATCTTTAAAAAAAAGTCAGTATTTGTAAAGGGTACTGATCTATAGTTTTCTGTCCTTATAGTGTCTTTGTTTGGCTTCAGTATCAGGGTAATGCGGTCTCACAGAGTGACTTTTAGGAAACGTTCCCTTCTCTTCAATTTTTTGGAAATGTTTGAGAAGAATTGGTAGTTTTGGGTTTTTGTTTTGTTTTTTAAGGCATCAAATTCCAGCCTCTTCTTTGTTGGGAGAGTTTCTGATTGCTAACTCACTATCCTTACTAGTAATCTGAATGATTTTGTTTCTTTCTGATTTAGTCTTGCTAGATTTGGCATTTCTAGGAATTTGTCCATTTCATCAAGACTATACAATTAAAAAAAATTTTTTTTAACCTTTATTTATTTTTGAGACAGAGAGAGACAGAGCATGAATGGGGGAGGGTCAGAGAGAGGGAGACACAGAATCTGAAACAGGCTCCAGGCTCTGAGCTGTCAGCACAGAGCCCAACGCAGGGCTTGAACTCACTGACCGCGAGATCATGACCTGAGACGAAGTCGGCCGCTTAACTGACTGAGCCACCCAGGCGCCCCAAGACTATACAATTTGATGGTAAGTGTTCATGATACTCTCTCATAACTCTTTTTATTTCTGTAGAATCAGAAGCAATGGTTCCTCTTTTCATTTCTCATGTTAGTATTTTGAGTCTTTTTTCTTAGGCCATCTTGTTAATGGTTTGTCAACTGTGTTGATATTTTTGAAGAATCAATTTTTGGTTTCACGGATTTTCTCCATTGTTTTTCTATTCTCTATTTCATTTATTTCTGCTCTAATCTTTATTATTTCCTTTCTTCTGCTAACTTTGTGTTTAGTTTGTTCTTCTTTTTCTAGTTCCTTAAGTTGTAAAGTTAGGTTGTTGGTTCACTCATTCATTCGTTCCTTCCTTTCTTTTTAAAACCACAAACTAATCACTGAAATGTGTTTATCACAATAAGTTTCACCTTAGCAGTGTTTTTACTGTGTCCTATATGTTGTATTTTTATTTTCATTTGTAAGTATTTTCTAATCTCTCTGGTGACCTCTTCTTTGTCCCACTGATTTTAAAAAAGTGTATTGTTTAATTTCTATAATTTTGTGAATTTTTCAGTTTTCTTTCTGTTACTGATTTCTAACTTTATCCCATTATGGCCAGAGAAGATCCTTTGTATATGATACCTATCTTTTAAAATCTATTGAGACTTCACTTGTAGTTTCACATATGGTCTATTCTTGAAAACGTTCCATGTGCCCTGAAGAAGAATGTGTGTTTATTGTTGGGTGGAGTATTCTGTATATGTCTTTCAGATCTAGTTGGTTTATTGGGCTGCTCAAGTCCTCTATTTCCCTATCTTCTGTCTGGTTATTCTATCCATTATTGTGACAGGGGTCTCCACCTATTATTGAGAACTGTCTATTTCTCTTTCACTTCTGTCAGTTTTTACTTTATATATTTTGATGGTCTGTCATTAGGTGCATAAATGTTAATAACCGTTCTTTCCTCTTACTGCATTGAGCCTTTTATTACTACACAGTCTCCTTCCTTGTCTCTTGTAACTTATTTTTAATTTAAAGTTTATATTGTCTAATGTCAGTATAGTTACTCCAGCTTCCTTTTGGTTACCATTTGCGTGGAATATCTTTTCTATACTGTCACTTTCAATCTGTTTATGTCTTTGAATCTCAAAGGAGTCTTTTCTAGTCTGCATATAGTTGAATCATGTGTTTTTATCCATTCTGCCAATCTCTAGCTTTTGATTAGAGAGTTTAATTCATTTACATTTAAACTAATTACTGATCAGGATGGACTTCTGTCATTTGTTTTCTATATGCCTTCCAGCTCATTTCCTTCATTCTTGTTTTTCATGTGAAATTGTTTTTTTTATAACGAAACATTTAAATTCCTTTCCCATTTTCTTTTGTATATATTCTGTAGCTATTTTCTTTGTGGTTACCATGGAAACTACATTTAACAGTCTAAAATTATAACATTCTGATTTGGATGTATAGCAGCTTAATTTCTATACCACACAAAACTCTGCTCCCATACAGCTCTGTCCTCCATCCCTCTTGGTTGTTGATGTCACAAAATTACATTTGTATACACTGCCTTCCCCCAAATAGAGACTAATAATTCTTTTTAAATGCATTAGTCTCTCAAATTACATAGAAAACAAAAAGTGCAGTTATAAACCAGTGTTACAATAATACTAGCTTTTATAATTGCCTATGTATTTGACCAAGACCTTTATTTCTCCTATGGCTTCGAATTATTACCTAGTGTCCTTCTATTTCAGCCTGTAAGACCTCTGAGCCTTTAATGTAGGGAGGGTCTAGTGGTTATGGACTCCCTCAGCTTTTGTTTATCTGGGAATATCTTTATTACTCTCTCACTTTGAACTATAGTTTTGCTGAATAGAAGATTGTTGCTTGACTTTTTTTTTTCTTTAAGCACTCTGAATATACAGAGTTCCCCAACTATCTGGAAGGAGAGCATTCCTATGAAACCTTTTGTAAGCTGAAATGGCAAAAACCAAAGAAGCAACTGAAACATCTTGTAGAAGTGAAAATCCTCTTTGGATTTCTCTCAGTTAGCTAAAACAAATATTAAGGTTGATCTTTCAAAAAAAGTGAACTGGTGTAAAGCAAACTTTCAGACTGTGGGTGACAGTGGGTGAAAAAGCTGTTATTGGTCCACTGTCTTCAGGCCTCCAAAGTTTCTGATGAGAAATATGCTGAAAATTTCATTGAGGATCCCTTGTCTCTAGTGACTCACTTCTCTCTTGTTGCTCTGTCTTTGGCTTTTGAAAGTTGGGTTATAATGTGTCCTGCTGTGGGTCTCTTTGAGTTCATTTTAGTGGAGCTTCTTGGATGTTTATATTCATGTCTTTCATCAAATTTGGGAAGTCTCAGAAATTATTTCTGCAATTATTCTTTCTGCCCCTCTCTCTCCTCTCCTTCGGGGACTCCCACCATCCATTTGTTGGTCTGGTTGATGGTGTCCGACAGATCTCTCCGTCTCTGTTTGCTTGTCTTTGGTCTTTTGTCTTTCTATTCCTCAGGCATGATGTTTTCTATTGCCCTGGCCTGAATTTGTAGATTATTTTTTCTGCTTGCTCAAATCTGTCCTTTAATCTTCTAGTGAATTTTTCTTTTCAGTTAATGGAATTTTCAGCTCCAGAATTTTTTTGGTTTCATTTTAGGTTTTCTGGCTCTTTATTATCTTTCCATATTGTTCACACACAGTGTTCCTGACTTTCTCCACATCTTCTTTTAGTTCTTTGAGCATTTTAAAACAGTTTTTTTTAAAGTCTTTGATGGGCATATCACCCTCTTTTTCTGGGGCAGTTTCTGTTGATTGTTTCTTTACTCTGAATGGGCCATACCTTCATGTTTTTTTGTATGCCTTGTGATTTTGTTTTGTTTTGTTAAACACTGGACATTTGAATCTAATAATGTGGTAACTCTGGAAATCATATTCTGCCCCTTTCCCAGGTGCTGCTGTTTTTTGTTATTGTTTTTGTTCACTGTTTTCTTGACTGTTGTAGGCTCTCTTTGTGCTGAGGATCAGCCTGAGATATAAACTTAAGATCTCAGGTCTTTCATAAGCCATTCCCTGGGCATGCATAGTAACTTTATAATTTTTCCTATATATGTAGTTTTTTCTGAATATCTTAGTCTTTAATGTCTGGCTCCAGAAAGGGAAAAAGCTAAAAATGAAGGGGGTAGGGGGAAGGAGCCAGCCCTTTAAATTCCCTGGAAGACACTTTAGCATGCAGGGAGCTGGCAACAAGGAACAACAATGACTACAGGCCTCTTTGTCTACACCTTTGGAATCAGATGGAACAATCAGCAATCAAAGGAAAGATTCCCAATATTTGGAGGACAGCATCCTTTTTGCCCACCCTAGTTCCTGTAAACTGTGTATAAGCTGCTTCAGGAACACTAAACTGCCTTGTGGCTGGGGGTGGGGCATGAGTAGCTGCTACTGTACCAGGAGCTGAAAGTGACTGAAATTACCACAAGTTTTCATCTAAATCTTCCCCTGGAAGTTGCAAGCCTTCAACAGACTTCAGAGTTCCAAAGTAGTTACATCAGACAGATTCTGCCAGTGCAATTGTTGTCTAGGTGGGAGACGGATTCTTGGTGCTTCTTGTTCCAACATCTTCCCAGAATCCTCTCCCTAAATGTGTAATTTTTAATCTTTCATAAGGATCTTGTACATGAAAAATATTATTAAAAACATTTAGAAATGACTTAACTTCAGATTCTGTGTTCAGAACCTATGAAGAGCTACAAAGGCATTTTTACTATCTATATATGTAAGGGGGTATAGATATGTGTATATGTGTGTGGGGGTGGGAATGATAACAAGTGTGATTACTTAGGGCTCTGAGCTTAAATTCAGACAAGGAGGTAATTAATCTAAAACACACACACACACACACACACACACACACACACACACACACACTTGACTTATTCCTTACAACCCAAAGGTGACTGATCTGTTATAAGAACCTGAGGCCCAGTTATCAGTTAAGCCCTATCTTAACAAGTCACTCTAGGACTATAACAATATTTCTGCTCCTGACTAGTGAAATTACAGGGTTAATTCTTTCTATCTTAAATGATCACAAGGCACTCTGGGATTCCCTACTCTAGGTCCAGTGTGTTTTTGAAGGTATCTGACACTAGCTCGTTTCATCACAAATACTCACGCTTCCTCGTGGACACAGCCTCTACTGAGGGATCTTCAAGGAAAGAGGGAGACACACTGCTGCTACTGGCTGATCTGTGCAGAGTTTCCTCCTGAGAAAGGTGGGGGCAGAGAAACAGAGAGATTCTTAGACATTAGTGCTCTCATGCTAATCACATTTTACTATTAGAGATTTATTTTAATGTGAGGCACCAAATTAAAATGCCAAAGGTTCAAGGCAAGCAGAAGACAAACTAGAAGGGATCTAACATAAGACAAGTCTGGGTTTGTATCCCTCATTAGTGTGATGGGACACGGAACTAGTTTCTCATCTAGGTTTTAACACCTGGTATTTAACCATCTTTACACTGTGTTATTGGATCAGATAAGATAATGCACTCAAAACTCAAAATGCTTAACACATTACCAGGCACACAGTAAATAGTGGTTAACATTATTATTAGGGAAATATTTAATACATTTATAAAAGTAATAGATTGGGATCTGCATGAAGGTAGAAGCTATGTGTCTCATTCGTTGTTGTAACAAACCCACTGTTACTAAGTAATGAATAAATATTAATATTTGTTGAATAAAGATGAAAATAAACATTTCATATGAATCTAGAAAAATATCTACATTGTGCAAAACAAAATTTAAATTCCTGTAACCTGTGAGAAGAGACATCCTTAATTTGTTTTTAATAATAATACCAAGATTAAGTACAATATTTATTCATGAAAAACTTACTATCTACTATGTGACAGGATATACATGAACTAAAAGACAACTTATTTCCATAATATCTATAGAAAACTGGTAAATAGTTTTAAATGTAGAAGAAAGAAAATTAGGTTAAAATATTAACCTATGATTATGTGTGACAAGTAGTGAAAATTCTCTCTGACCTACTTAGTTAAGGTGATTTTTAAGAATTAGCCATTCATAAAAAATGGCCTCACCTAAAACCTAATGTTGAAAGCTGTGGTTTCAAACAAGCTACAATACAAAGGATCTGGTCAAAGAACATGGGATGAAAAAAGGCTGTATAAATCACACAGTTCAAACAAAGAAGGTTTGAACAGTGATTTCCACACTCTTGGTACATACCATGAAGAACAAATCAAGCAATATAACCAAAGTTTCAACCCCAGACATGGTGTAAAGGTCACACAAATCTCCAGAAAAGCTAGCAAGCAACTAGAACGACCTCCTTCTGCTTATGGAGGGTCAAAAGGAAATAAATGCCAAGAGTATCTCTTAGGAAAAGAAAAAAGGGGCCATATACACAGTACTCCCAAAAAATTATGAAGTGGGTGCTACCTAGATTTAAATAGCAGAAACCATCCGTGAGCCTCACATATGTTAGCCCACCTTCCCCAGAAACATTTTTTTTCTTAACATTTATTCATTTTTGAGAGACAGAGCATGAGCAGGGAAGGGGCAAAGAGGGAGACACAGAATCTGAAGCAGGCTCCAGACTCTGAGCTGTCAGCACAGAGCCCGATGCGGGGCTCGAAATCACGAACTGTGAGATCATGACCTGAACTGAAGTCGGATGCTCAACCAACTGAGCCACCCTGGAGCCCCCAAGAAACATTTTTAGAGTTCAGTTTTACAGAACTGAGCATGTCCACCCCTTCTACACCACTCTTTACTGATTCCACTTGCTTCTACTGGGAAGAACCGAGAACCTGTTCTGGGGCAGTCAGGTGACTGTAAGTCAGTCAGCAGGAGAGAGAGAAGTGGTGGGGGCAATGGCATGGTTCAAGTCCTTTTAGGATTTTCTCTCAAAAGCTGTTGATGGTCCTCTGCCCCTGCTTGCCGACCACATGCAGCTGGACCCAATCTCTCACTATTTAAAAACTAATCTTCATTAAGATTAGTTCCCAGCCCAGAGGAATCACAAAGATGCCCAGAAGAGGCCAGGGGACTTGGAGGTCGGATCTGAGCAAGAGGATGTGGGTGTAGAATCCGGCTCAGCTTGCCCTGTGGTGCCCATTCCCCCAACTAAGCACTTTGTACCTGGCTGGGGGATCCTGATGGCCTCTATTCTTTGAAACACCAGTCTTTTCTATTGCCAGGCCTGCTTTCTAAAACTTGCTTGCTTGTATTGTCCGATGCAGTTACTAGTCACTCACTAAACTAGGCCTTTTCTAGTTCTACATCCTGACCAGTAGGCTCTTAATCATATGTGCTGGTTGGAACAACGTCACTTCTAGAATTCCTGCTGCTCCTTTACTGCTGCTTTGCTCAAGGGTGGCACTGTCACTGAAGGCTGCCAGAACTGTCTCAGAGACAGGTCTGGACAATTAAAGAATAATTCCTTAATTCTAACTTGGATGAACATGGAGTGGATGGAGCCAGCAACCACAACAGCAAACAGAAGATGAGAAGCTGGCTGTGTGTGTGTGTTGTTTGTCTGGCAGGGCCTGAGGGAAGAGGGAGGCAAGCATGTAATTTCATTTTATACAGTGGAGATACACAACATTGATGCTGCAGACAAAGGCTTGAGAGAGAATTGGGAAGCATCCTGATTTTTTTCTGGAAAACAGGGAGGACATGAGATCTTCCTCCAAAGGGCAGCAGGAGAAAGATGAAATCTGGATAACCTTAGCAGAGTTTTCTTTTGCGGACCTGTCTATTAGTATTATTACAGAAAGAACGAGCTTCACTATGGGTAGGTGTGTGTGTGTGTGTGTGTGTGTGTGTGTGTGTGTGTGTATGTGTGTGTGTGAGAGAGAGAGAGAGAGAGAGAGAGGAAGAAAGAGAAGAATCCATGGAAATATATTTTTCTTTTTTCCTTCCCAGAATGAAGGGAAACGTAATGAAGATACTATGTTTGCATCTTTTTTTTTTCTTATTTTAATAGCACTATAATCTAAGACCATGTGAATATTTCAGAACTTATTCTATAAACTATGGCCACTATACTGGTCTTTACCGAAAAACAGTAAGTAATCCACTGTTTCACTTCCTGCCAAACAAATGAATTTCAGTCCCAACTTTATTGATTGAAAAATAGGAAGAGATCAAGCAACAACTAAGGCAACGTGATTAGTAAACTAGGTCAGAGAGGGCTGGCATTCTGAACATGGAATCAAGATTTGAGAGCCAGGACCTAATGGGACTCACCTCAGAGTCTGAGCTGTCCAGTTCAGCCAGAGTTGGGGCTTTGAGGAGCTTCTTCCGCTGCACAGGCACCTGCTGTGCAGCGCGCAACCCATTTTCTTTTGTTTGTGATGTTAAACCTCCATTCACCATTGATGATTCCACAACGTTCTTTGGAGATTCGGGAGTAGTTACATCTGGTGAAAGAAAGGCGAAAGCTTACCTTTCTTTTCTCAAGCTAAGAAAGGTAATTAGTAGGCTGAATGCACTTTTCTAAGTACCTGCCTGCACTTGGTAGCACACATTAGGTGACATGGCATTTCCATGTCACACAAATACAACACAGAGGCTTGATACAATAATGCCTGCGTATATAAAACATTTTTGTTAGATATTATCTGTCAGATTCAATTAAAGAAAACCTTTAAATGAATAATTATATTCACATTTATACATTAGAATTTAGAGCCAGAAGGAATCCTATAGATAACTGACTTTAACTTCTGTATCCTCAAGAGATGTTAGTTTTACTTCATAGTCCAAAAAGCTAGTGATAGATGGGCCACAGTGGTGGCATACACAAAGCCAAAGCAGCCATATGGCTCAACTATTTGAAAATGGTTTAATTTAAAAATCAAAATAGTGAATAATCTATATTCATATAAACATGATCACAAAGAATCTAGGATACATTCCTTCTGATAAAGCTGATTTATGATTTAGATTATTTAGAGCTCGAATCTGGGTGGGAAGATGATACAACAGATTAAAGACATGTGGCAGCACAGAGTATACAGTATACAGAGTACAGAGCATAGAATATATAGTACAGAGTACAGAGCATGGGGTATATAGTATAAAGTACAGACTATGGAGCACAGAGTAGTATAGAGAGTACAGAGCAGGGTGTATATAGAGTATGCAGTACACAGTATAGACTACAGAGTAGAGTATAGAGAGTACAGAGCATAGAGTATATAGTATACAGTACAGGGTTTAGAGTACATTTTTTAAAAGTGAAATAGGCTTTATTTTGAATATACATATCATTCACTCAATTTTTCATAGTACATAGCTATGTATGGAAGTATACAGAGAAAAACAAACATTAGAAATACCTAAGGATGGAAGCTTACAGGCAAAGAAGACATCTGATACATACCCATGAACAGGCTTAGAAGCATCATAGGACAGCATCCATTAGAAAAGAAAAAAAGCCATGCAAAAAATCTATCCAAACCATGGCAGGCAAGTGCAATCAGTACAAGTTACAGTTTCTTATATAGTACAAAAGTACACATGTTCTTTGGATTGAAAACATAATATAAATAAATGGCTTGGCTTTTATGTCCAAGTCAAAAATCATCTAATGTAAGTAACAAGTGTGGATGCCACATGTGACAATAAAATATTAAAGGCCACAGTATATAGAGTATTTAGTACAGAGGAGAGTACAGCGAGTATAGTATGTAGTACAGAGAAGAGTCTAGAGTAGTACAGAGAGTACATAGAGTACAGAGTATATATTATATAGAATACAGAGTACAGACTACAGAATATAAAGAGTACAGAGCATAGAGCACATAGCATATACAGTATGGAGTAGAGGGCACAGAATATAGAGAGAATATAGTGTAGAGTATAGAGCACAGAGTATATAGAGTATACAGTATAGAGTACAGGGCACAGAAATATATAGTATAGAGTACAGGGCATAGAGTATATAGAGTATATAGTATAGAGTATAGATAGCAGTATATATAGTATAGAGAGTAAAGAGCATAGAGCATATAGTATAGAGCACAGAGCATATAGAGTATAGAGCACAGAGTACACATTACAGAGCATAGAGACTATAGAATGTACACAGAGAATATAGTATATATAGTTAAGTATATAGTATAGAGCAGAGTACAGAATATATATTACCGAGTACAGCCTAGAGAGCACAAAGCATAGAGTACAAGTACAGAATAAGAGTACTGAGTGCATAGTATAGAGGACAGGTTATACAGTATACAGAGTACAGAATATAGAGTACAGAGTATATAATATAGTAAGATGCAGATGATTTAGGTTCAAAGTCTAATTCTGCTGCTAGTTGTCTGTGAGCAAGTTACTTAACCTCTTGTTTCATCATCTGTAAAATGGGCCTAACTAACAACAGACATGAGCTCATTTTGAAGATTAACAATTGCATATAAAATACTACTGTTTGTAATAATGGTAACACACAGTAAATGTTGGGAATTATTAACACTGATTTTTATCTCCATTAGCAGGAAAGTTAAGGCTCAGAGTGACTTAGCCAGTCACACAGCTATTGTGTTGTCAAGTTTTCCATTAATAATTTAATGTAAAATAAACAATTGATGGACAGATCTTCCTTTTCTTCCTTTCCTCCCTCCTTCCTTGCTTACTCATCCCTTTTCTTCTCAGTCACAAGGACATGTGCTCTGACCTCCTGACCAGTCGCACAGTTGATTCCTTGTTAGTATTATTAATTCTCAAGGCTGCCTTTTTCTCCTGGTATCCTGTGGGACTAATGCAAGTGGAACTAATTTTCTTTAGTATTTCAAATGAAGTGTTAAACACAGACTGAGTTTAATAACTATTAAATTAAAGCACTTAAAAATGAAAAAAGCAGTCACTGCACATCTATTTTACAGACAAACAACATGAAACTGATCTCTGCACATAGACAGTCTGTGAAACTCCTGTGGTTGAAGGTAAGGGTACACTAAGCATGAAAGTGAAGAAGACACGAATGATTAAAGCTCCTTTAAGAGGGAAAGCACTGTAACTGCAGTTATTATAAAATATAGTAGTTTCCCTCCCAACATACAATATTTACATGCTTTAAGTATAAGTGGTGGATTTCCAGGATACATTCAGTGAATAAGTGTGTTCTAGTACAGCCTTCCTTGACAGTATTTACAAGTCATAAATTATTATCAATAATATGTATCTAGTTTAATATTTACAATTTCTGCTTACTTTTAGAGGTGAAGGTCAGAGCACATGTCCTTGTGAATGAGAAGAAAGGGTATGAGTAAGCAAGGAAGGAGGGAGGAAAGGAAGAAAAGGAAGACAGATCTGTCCGTCAATTGTTTATTTTACATTAAATTCTTAATGGAAAACTTGACAACACATGTGTTCATCTTCGTGTTATCTTTCCAGATGTTAGGCAGCTGGAGCAAAAACATAACTAGGTAAGGGGCTGCAGTGAAGGGGACAAAAGGGCAAAAGCAGCAAGTTTTTATACAAATTTAAAGGTTGAAATCTTTAAATAAATCTTTCCTACGGAGTTGCAGAGAGCAGTAGGCTGCCACACTTAAGAGTATAATTAAAAGTTTTCCAGAAAGCAAAAGAGGAAATGATCAGGCTAACTGATAAATCCTATTCTTTAAGAAAAAAGGTAGTGTTCAAATATGGTCTTGAACATATTTTAAAAGATCTTATTCTATAGTGCATCTTATTTTATACACTACCTATAGAATTTCTCAAGTTGTTATAGTAGTGAGGCTTTCAATAGAAAGTATGGAGTTAAAACGCACACATCTTGTCCCCTCCTAGCTGCTCGGATTCCAACTAAGGCGCCCCCACTGCAGGTACCGTGAGAAGAGAGATATTCAGCTTTCTGAGGTGGGTCTCACATTTCCAGTCCTTCAAGTCGGAGCTTCCCCAAGGGTGAGACCACTAGTAGTGCATGGAGGAACACTGAAAGTTTTAATGGTTATGTATTTATGTTAATGCTTCAGGAAAAATAAATCGAATATGTGGCTTTATGGGTGTTTTTGCTTAAGAATTTTTAATAAGTCATTGATGATAGATTAAAGCAATTTAAATAATACTGGTGGTACTTAAAGCCTGGCAAAAATAGTGAGGGTGGCATCTGATCTGAAGTTTAGGGAATACTGCTAAGTGACAGTGGCTGCCATGAGTTCATTTCATTCTCAATGCAGGACACTTGAGAAATTACCTCAATAGTTCTCTACTTGCCTAAACACTACCATGAGATTGATAACTATATTTGAGCTCATTCACTAACCTACTGAAATAAACACCTGTATTGAATTCAAAGCTTTGAGATAAATGGGATTGATAAAAAAAATATGTAACAAGTTTCAAGATGATCTCCACATAGAAGACAAATACTGTGTGTGATTTTATCTCATACTACTACATATTTGTAAAAGACCCAGTTGAACATATTTTTAAGAGAAACTTGTAAGTAGTTTGATTATGGTTTTAGAAGTCACATACCTCATGTTTAGAATCTAAAATGCATAACCACGATATTAAATACTTTATGTAATAAATTCATGTGTGTCAGATACACCCAACTGCTGACTTATTTAGTGGGAGGAAATAGGACTGTGATACAGATTATACATGTTTGCATTGCAAAAATAAATTACACTTACCTTAATTAATGTTGAATGGATTGTTATGATTTTCCACTAAGTATTAATATTTCTAAGACATACATAAGCAGCAGAATATACTTCATTATGTCTTATTTTATACTTAAGTTCAGGGGCATTATCTATACTACATACATAAATATTTACTCCTTAGTGTGTTAATTTTCCAACTTAGAGAAGAATTATAGTCCAATCTTTGCATTTAGGTTAAAAGAATGGATCGATCTTTTTCCATTTGTAACTAGGGACATCTTAATTGATTAGTCAAAATGCAACAATGCAAACAAAAGTAGCTAGCACAAGAAATCAAGAATGAAGCATGTAGAAATCATGAAGCACACTAAAGCGGCAAAATGATAAGCAGTTGAAAGCAAATAAAATTTTTTGCTACTCTTTTACATTATAGAGGTTAAGAGCTTTCTTCCCAAATCAGAAGCCACCATATTACCTATAACAATATATATGTGTGTGGGCATGCATACTTTCCAGATCAGCCTAATTTATGTTAGCTAATAGTAAATATGTTTAGGTAGCCAGCCATTCCCTCAGAGTCCAACTGATAGAAACATCTCCAGAAAAAGAGACATAGTCTCTATAATATATACTGCTAACTTTTGGAGATTATCAATAACAAGTTATGTACCAAAACATTTCTGAGTTTCTTTTCCAGATCAAAATTTTTACAAGGTTTTTCTTTTTCTCTTTTACAACATTTACTCTGCATTCTGCAAATGGTTGATAAAATAAAAAATTTCAAATGAATAAAGAAAATAGAAAAAGCTCTTCAGTGGTCAGTCAAAAGTAGTAAATGAAGATTATAAAATATTTATCTGAGTTTTTTAAAAGCATAAATAATAGTGATGCCTGAGACCTACAAATATAATTAGAAATTTAAAAAACAGCTGGGAACTAGCTTAGCAGTTGGAAGATACTCCGTAAATATTAATAAACAGAATATGATACTAGAACTCTCTGGCTCTTTAAATATGAATTTGTATATAAGGTATGCCAACAATTCTAGAGCAAATCTAAGAAAACTCTGGAAGAAAATATTAATGCCACTATCTCATTTTATACGCAAAACAGCAGCATCCAAAATGAAAAATTCTAACTTGCAAAATATTTTATTGGGATTAAGTTGGCTTTGAATAGTCACTCACATACATTTTTAAAAACCCAACTTAAAAAGGGGCTGGTTTTAAGGCATCAAATTTAGTCATTAATGGTTACTTGTTTCACCCTTAATCCCTGTCTATTTAACAGCAGGGAACTAAACTTGTACTACAAACCCAGAATACATTAATTATACAGTTGACTCTTGAACAAGGCAGGGATTAGGGGTGCAGAGCTCCACCCCAGTTGAAAATCTGCAAATAACTTTTGATCCCCCCTGCACCAAAACTTAACTGCTAATTAAGTGTACTGTTGACTGGAAACTTTACTGATAATATAAACAGTCAATTAACATATTTTATATGTTATATGTAACACACACACACACACACACACACAGAGTATTCTTAAAGCTAGAGAAAAGAAACAAATTTTTTTAGAGAAAAGAAAATATTAAGAAAATCATAAGGATGAGAAAATGCATTTACAGTACTATATGCATATTTGCTGAAGAAAATCTGTGTATAGGCAGGTCAAGCCAGGCTGGAGGTGGCAGTGAGCCTGGTCCCATGAAGACATATTCCGCAGCCTTAGCAGAGGCAGCCGCCTGGCGGGTGGGCAGCCACAGTGGCCTGGGGGTACAGTAGAGCTGTCCCATCTGCCTATAAGTGCCCCACCAACCGATGGCCATTGGCAGCTGTGGCCAGTCATGAGTGGGAAGGGAGGGGGTGGCCCCAGGCTTTGCAGCAGCCGGCCAGCATAGCCTGAGCCTCGGGGGCCAGGGGTGATGGGTAGGTGGAGGAGCACCATCCCGCCCTCTGGGTACATTTCCTTGCTTCAACTCAGCATCCTGACCCCCAGCTCTGGGTGCAGACCCTGACCACCCTGCAGCTCTGCTCATTGCCTCAGTCCATTGGGTCCTATGAAGCAGGAGGGGAGGGGAGAGTAGGGGTGGGAGGCACCTGTCAATAAATCCGTGTATCTTCTCCTGTCACCTCTTGCATAAAAAAATCTTCCCACAAGTGGACCTGAGCAGTTCAAACTCATGTTGTTCAGGGTCAACTGTATTTTACAACTGAAGCCATTAAACACATCTGCATTTTTATGCTCTCAATCAGCACTCAGAGTGATTCATGATTAGGCTCTATCCACAGGGAGCACAGGGACACAAAGGACAGTTCTTGCCTATCAGTGGTCTTCTGAAATAGCTGACAGCTTTGAGTCTAATTACTTACATAACTGAATGTGCTTTAGAGTAGTTAGTGTCAAAACTTCATTTCTTGAAAATCTTTTCTATTCTCTTAAGGCAAAGTTCTGTTTTAGATTTTGACGTCATTGCTTCAGAAGAGTATGGGTGAAAGACAGTAACCCTAAGGATGGTCAGCCAGATTTCATAACCACAAGGATTGTGTAATGGTTCTTCTATAATCCCTTGGTAGGCAACAGATTTATTATTATAGTTTTAATTTTTTTAAGTATATTGTTTTCAAATAAGCAGAATTTTTTATCTTACTGACCACAGCTTAGAAGAAGCCTTTCAATTTTCTTCTTTGACATGTATGGACAAGCAGATGAATGAAATGTATTTCACAGAAACCACAAAACCCACATCAGGTGTGAAAGTGTTTTGTTTTGTTTTGTTTTGTTTTTTACCTGACAAGTCAAAACTGTAAGACATGCTAAGTGGCCGCATTGCTGAAAAAAGAAAACAAACAATAAAAAGAAAATAATTCAGCTGTTAGGAATACACAGAGAGGACAAAAAAGGGGGGGGGAGGGTTCAAGAAGACCTGTAATGGCATATTTCAGACTTGAAGGCAGAGAATAAAAATCTGAAATACAGTAAAACCATGAGTCTTAGTTTCAATTACATATATCACTAAGACTTGAAATGGAGTAACAATAAAAGAAAAAAAATAACTTTTTAAAGAACACGTTAAAAATGAAAACATGATAAAGATACAAACATTTTAAATAAACTTAGTATAGGATTTTGGCTTAAATATGATTTTAGGGTACAAAATTTTTAAACAATAAATGCATTCTTACATAATTTATTTCAGGACGAAAATCTGGCCAAAATCTCTGCCAAAGGTGAAATATTTTATGAAATATCTCCTTTAGGAACTATCATCACACTGTATCACTATACTGCCCATTGCAGGCAGTATAACATAGCAGTTAAAGAGAGGCCTCAGGAGCCAGAATGTCTGAGTTTGAATCTCAGCTCTGCCACTTGCTAGCAGTGTGATTCTGGGAAAGTTACTTAACCTCTCTGTGTTTCAGTTACTTAATCTATAAAATGGGAAGAATGGTTATCTTATGAGATTGTTAGAAAGGTTAAATGACCCTACCAAAAAAAGGTGCTCGCACATAGTAAACAGTGCTTTGCATGTAGTAAAGGCTCAATAAATATAATTTCATTTTTTAAAAAGATTTTTTATTTTTAAGTAATCTCTACATCCAATGTGGGGCTTGAACTCATGACTCTGAGATCAAGAGCTGCCATTACACTGACCAAGCCAGCCAGGTGCCCCAATTTCTTAAGAATAAACTTATTTATTTCCTGTTGAAATAATTTGTCTTAAATTTTGTATTACATATGCTAAAGCCCACTGAATTGTATACATTATACAGGTGAATTTTATGGTAGATAAATTATGCCTCAGTCAACTTTTTTTTTTTAAGCTTACTACAAAGACTTGATTGATTTAGGTATTCATGACAGTGAGAATTAACTATTTTCACTGCAGCCCCAAATTCTTAGCAGTATCATCGATTCTATAACCTAGGGTCAGGTAGGACAGCAGCTCAGATCTATAGCGGGGATGGATCTATAGGCATAATGGGAAGAATATCTCCCCGTTAGTGTTTTCCAAAGTGGAATGCCTGTAGAGTTCCAACATCTAAATTTAATAGAAAGTATCTCTCAATTTTTTTTTGGTAGATGTTTTTAAAGGAATAATTTATATTTACAATCCAAAATCTCAATACAGTATTTTTTACAAATGATGTGAAGGTAAAGCATTGAGTGACATCCCAAACGCAACTAGGTAAGATGTCAGAATCATATGTAGATGGTTTTAAAAAGCACTTATGTCAACAAAGGAGATGTGTATCTTCAATGGGGCAAATAATGCAACTCTTTGTTGACAATCATACTTATTGGTTGATGATGAGGAAATATTTTAAGTATTTCATCCTAATATATAAATTAGGATGTAATTTTTAAACAAGCATTTTACTGTATTTTAGTTATCTCAGAGAAAAGTAGTTAGGAATTTTATGTTGAGAAGAATAATCTTCTACTCACCATTAAAAAAACCCTATATTTCTTGTAGAAACACTTTTCTAGATAGGTCTCTTCAGGCAAGGGAAACAAGCAAAATTAAACTCTTGGTACTACATCAAAATAAAAAGCTTTTGCACAGAGAAGGAAACCATCAACAAAACTAAAAGGCAGCCTACTGAATAGGAGAAGATATTTGCAAATGATATGACTGATAAGGGTTAATATCCAAAATATATAAAGAACTTATGTAATTCAACACCAAAAAAAAAAAAAACGCAATTAAAAATGGGCAGAGGACATGAATATTTCTGCAAAGACATCCAGATGGCCAACAGATACATGAAAAAAAGTTCAACATCACTCATCATCAGGGAAATGCACATCAAAACCACGATGAGATATCATCTCACACCTGTCAGAATGGCTAAAAACAAAAACACAAGAAACAGCAAGTGTTGGCAAGGATGTGGAGAGAACGCAACCCTTGTGTAGTGTTGGTGGGAATGTCAACTACTGTGGAAAACAGTATGGATGTTCCTCAAAAAACCAGAAATAGAATCACCGTATGATCCAGTAATTCCACTACTGGGTATTTATCCAAAGAAAATGAAAACACCAATTTGAAAAGACACAGGCACCTCTACGTTTATTGCAGCATTATTTATAATAGCCAAGATATGGAAGCAGCTCAAGTGTACATCAATTGATGAATGGATAAAGAAGATGTGGTATATACAATGGAACATTGTTTAACCATAAAAAAGAATGAAATCTTGCCATTTCCAACAGCATGGATGAATCAAAAGGATATGATTCTAAGTGAAAGAACTCAGAGAAACACAAATACCCTATGGTTTCACTCATACTCTGAATTTAAGAAACAAAACAAATGAACAAAGGAAAAAGACACAAACAAAAAAAAAGATGTTGGTGGTTACCAGAGGGCACGTAGTTGCGGGGATGGGTGAAATAGGTGAAGGGGACTAAGAGTACATTTATCCTGAAGAGCACTGAGAAATGTAACTAAAATAACACTGTATGTTAATTATACTTGAATAAAAAAAAAAAAAAAGCCCACCTATCTAAAAAAACCCTGCATTTCTGAATTAAAATACTATTGACTCTATAGATTTCCCTAATTATGCATAGCAAATAAAATACAACATGGTCTCAGAGCACTCATCACCCTTCTCTAATATCTTCTCATTCTACTCTTCTCTGGTATAGGAACCTATCTTTTGAAATAAGACTGACTATTGCATAAGAAAAGGATGCTATTATTTCTTGGAAGATGAAGTTTGGATCTATTCCAAGTTCTATGTATTACAAAGAGGAGAGAAATCAAGCATAATAACAATTAAGAAGTTTAGGGAAAAGATGTTTAAAAAATTTTTTAATGTTTGTTTATTTTTGGGAGAGAGAGAATTGTGCACAAGTGGGGGAGGGGTAGAGAGAGGAAGACTGAGGATCTGAAGCAGGCTCTGTGCTGACAGCAGAGATCCCGATGCGGGGCTCAAACCCACAAACCATGAGATCATGACCTAAGCTGAAGTTAGATGTTCAACTGGCTTGAGCCACCCAGGAGCCCCAGGGAAAAGATGCTTTTAAAGGAACAATTTATATTTAAAACCCAAAGTCTCAATACAGTATGAGATGTTAGAAAAAAGAAAATGATCAGACATGAACAAAGACTGATGCACAAGAACAGTATTTTCAGACCTTATGGGGGAAAAAATGGAAAGCCTGTCAAACAATAGGGAAATAGGTAAATAAAACACAATATAGCCATATATCAAGATATAAGGTCCTTAGGAGTTGTATTTAATGACATGGGAAGATGTTCATGTCACATACACCGTTAAATGAAGAGAGCAGAATACTTTCTTGTCTCCATTTCATAATGCACAAGTAGATTCACAGTGGATGCCTCTGGCTGTTGAAATTATGGGTAACGTTTCTTCTATAACATTTACACATTTCCCCAATTTCTATAGTAGGATTCTGCTTGCAATTACGTGGAGGGGAAAGGTTATAAAAATATTTAGGGAAACTGCTCTTCAAGTTCATTCTGCCATCCTTACCAAACCAAACTCCCCAAAGCAAAATTGTATAGTAAGAACCAATGTAGATCTACAGAAAAAATGAGCCTAATTCCCTTGCTTTCAAATAAAATTCAAGATCAGTTTGAATGCAGAATCATAGAAATGAGACTCTCACAAAATGAATAATCACTTTCTATAACAGCTCAATTCTGGTTGTTGTGAAATACCCAATGCATAAGGTTAAAATAAAAAATAAGATATTCTCACAATATAAAATTGATATTTATTCTAAAGTAGGTTTTCTGTTATTGAGCATCTAATTTGTTTAAAATGAAATAGAAGAATATATATGTAGACAAAGGCTTATGATGACCCTTCCGGGCAATGAGAGTGTCCCCGTGACACTTACGAGGACTTCTAGTCTCTCCCTAGTCTCCCTAGTCTCTCTGGCCTCACTAATGCCTTGTGATTGGCTGCTGTTAATGGTCTTGCAACATGAATATGCACAACACTCCAGAGTCATTCTTCTGTAAGCATTTGTGGGCAAACACTATGCCTTTTTCATCTCTGTTCCCCAGGAGATGACATGGTTGTTTAATAGAAAATAAAGGTTCAAAAAAATATTAGAAAAGCGAACTATATGTCAAATATCATATGCATTGTTCATGCACATTATGCCTATCTTGCTCCTCTCTTTTCTATTGCACTTCCAATGAAGTTTACAACCCCTCAGCCTAATTACTCTGTACTCCTATAAATCACAAAGCTTACTTTTATCATGGTAATATATTTGTTTTGCCTCACAGTTTTGCTGAAATCTTTCTATTACCCCCACTATTCTTTTTCAAGGTATAGTAATTTTTAAAAACTCCAGTCTTAAGCTAACATCATATAATATCACTTCCTTATTTTTCCACAGTGGTTCTTACTCTTTTGAAGCAGTGGACTCATTAGGAATCTTAGGAAAGCCATGGACCCTCTGTCCAGAAAAATGCACATACATACACTTTGTGAACTAAGCACACATTTTTTATATTTCAGGGGATTCACAGACTCTCCTCAGGCCCATCTGAGGACTCTCAGGACTCTTGGTACACATGGCTTATATGCTTTAGTTCATTATTATACAAATGCTCATATGGATTTGTCACTTACCATGCTTTAAACATTATTTTTAAGAGATAATACTTGCTGCCATAAAAATTAGCAATAAATTGATACAATCCATACTCACTCTGTAGCTTTGTAACTGGAAGGTACATTCAATTATTTCAACACCTATGGAAGCCCTTCTACAACAATGAACAAGAAAGAAATGGGTCCTGCTGGCATGGAGGTCACAAGGTAACAGAAGAGCCAAGAGTTTAAGTGACTGAAGAGTTCGAGGCTGGAAGCAGAGAGGATAGTCAAAGCTGATGTGATAAACTAGACAAGAATCTTCGAAGATGACGGGCTGAGTTAGGATAGTGTTGGGCTAAAAAAGGGGGAGGTTAGAAAGATCCAGAATAAGAAACATCAACAGGACTTGGCTGTTAAGTAGGAGTCAGAGATGATGCTGAGGTTCTGCCTTGGGCACACTGAAATGGAGGAGGTTTGAGGAGAAAACAGATGATTTCACTCATCCTGCTGCAGGCCCCAGCTAGCAGACAGCTGGATGAATGGATATGAACTCAGAGGGATCAGTGGGCAGATAGGAGCTGAAATAGCTGGAATAAAAACCATGGAAAAAAGGGTGTGGTTGCTCAGGGAGAAGTGAGCCCAGGACAGAAATCTGAAGGACCAAGCAGAGTCTGAAAGAGGCAGGAAAAAGCGATCAGAGGAGAAAACTAGGAGAGTGTGGTTCCTTTCCTGTTCAGAGGCCATTATAATCTATTTTCCTAAAGGAAATTTCTCTGAATTCTTTGGGCATCTTTAATCTTACAAATAGAAGGAAAGTTGTATGAACAAAAGTGTTTACAAACATTTTATAATATGGTCTTGCTATAAATCAAAATTAATGTGTGTTTATAGTACACATTAAACAATATTAAATATAGTAAATATAAAGGAACGTTGGGAAAAAGTGATGTAAGATAACAATTGATGCTTGCATTACATAATACTATATCTTTAAACCAATAATAAGACAACAGTAATGTGCAATAAAACTATGTATCACTTATATTTCTAAAACATGACAACTTTGTATGTGTATTATAATTTATGAAGTATTTTGACCACAACCCTATTTAATTCTTACATAAAAGCCATAATGAAAATGTAGAGGAATTTTTATCTCCCTTCTGCCAATGAAGAAATCAACACTCAGAGAGGTAAAGGGACTCTCCTAAAAACACAGTCTAGAGAATGGCAGAGCAACTCCCACTAAGCTATGATGCCCTCATGTATGTAGTTCAGTATCATATGGGGAGAGAATCTCTTCTTCCATGAATTTCAAGTATAAACTTCAAGTAAGTGTGAAGGTGTGTGAGTGTGTAGTGTGTGTGTGTGAGAGAGAGAGAGAGAGAGAAAAGGAAAGAGGAACAAACACTACTTTTACTTTGCACTATACCGCTATTTTTCACTGGGCTGGTTGTATAAAGACATTGCTTCAAGTGGATGAGGCTGGACCAGCAGTGTAGTAAGCAGCTGACTCACCTAATCTGCTCCGTCTAATTTCCTCTGGGGAGACAGGCCGCAGCTTTCTTTCTGCTTTGATTTCTTCTAATATTCTTTCATGGAGGCTCCGTGGCCGTGGTGGAGTGGGTTTCAGTTTTCTGGCTGAGACCTTGGAAGAAAAAAAGTAATGGCTACAGACTTGAATAGTTGTTCTTAAACAATTTTTAATGAAGTCCATTCCTACAGTATAGATAGTATTTCACTGATTGAAACATTGCCTGATAAGACTATTTTAAGCAATAGGGCGATTATTGGATTTCACAGTAATTTATCACATGTGCTCAATCAATTTTAAGAAGTCAGTTTTGCTAAGGTTATAATTATGTTCACAATATGCTACCATGATAGGCAATCAACTGAAATGTAAACTATACTTTATCTATTACTATTATTGTTTTAAAAGTAACATTCTTAAATGTTCATTTATTTATTTTGGGGGGGGGGCATGCATGAGTGCAAGCTGGGGAGGGACAGAGAGGGAGGGAGGGAGAGAGAATCCCAAGCAGGCTCCGTGCTGACAGTGCAGAGCCCAACTCAGGGCTCGATCTCATGAACTGTAAGATTATGAACTGAGCCAAAATGAAGAGCTGGATGCTTAACCGACTGAGCCACCCACGTGCCCCTAAAAGTAACATTTTGAATAAGTCATCACAACCTTCTTAGACTATTATTATCGTCTTTCTACTGTAAGGGCTGTAATAAGGGCTCACGGAGGCTGATTAATTTACTCAGGGACATGTAGCTACTAAACTGCACCATGACTCAGGTTGTTTTGAGTTAAAATATCCTAAGACAACCTTGTACTGCATAATTGTTAAGTATTTTTCTGTGACAAGAATGTAACTTACAGTTAGGCTTCACCATTTTGAGAATAAAAGTTAGGTGTAAAAACTACTTTGAGAGCTGAGTTCCAGAGATCACATCCTAGACAAGAGCATGTTGCTACCTTCTTCCAGCCAAGGGGAATGCCTCAGATTACATACCGGATTTAAAGGGGGTCTTGATCTGATGAAGTCCAGGATGATTTCATGAGCACTTTTTTTTAACCGAGGGGGAATATCACCATTCACCTGAAAGGAGGCATAAAGTATAAGATTCATGTGACTATGGGATTATCATTATAAATTTCTGGGTACAGTGGTTATCTCAACATATGTCATAATATCACTGAAGCGTATTCTGGCTCTACCAAGGATGCATTTCAAATCAATAAAATACAGAGTAAATGGCTGAGTGATCTAGAGCAAAAATAACTATGTAGAATTGAAGAAAATAAAAGTTCATAAAATGAATCATTGGTTCTACCACTTTGGGAAAATGTATATTAGATTCATCCCTTCCAACAAAAAGTTTCTAAAATTATAAATGTGAATGGAATAAATAATACTATGGTTATTAACTATTTTATAAACTATAAAGCCTTTTACATCTTATTTTCATCCTTGTACAAACCCAGGTAACAGAAAAGAGACTGGTGACCTGATTCACATTCTGTAGATAAAACTCACATCAAGGAGGGCATCTGCTACATTCACACAGTTAGTAAGTATAAGAGTTCTGGTAGAGCCCTCACCTGTTTCAGACTCCTGCTCTAATGTCCTTTTTCTTTTTTAAATGTTTATTTTTGAGAGAGAGAGCGAGCGAGTGCAAGCCAGGGAGGAACGGGGAGTGGGGGGGGGGGGTCTGAAGAGGGCTCTGCCCTGACAGCAGAGACCCTGATGTGGGACTTGAACTCATGGACTGTTAGATCTTGACCTGAGCAGAAGCTGGATGCTTAGCCAACTGAGCCACCCAGGTACCCCTAATGTTCACTTTTTATGTCAATGTGTTACAAAATAATTTTTTAAAGCAATTTAATAAACCCACAAAAAATGATCTAAACTCACATTATGACCACCCAAAAGGTACAGTTGTGACCATTTTGTCATATTTTTTCCCAGTCTAATATGAAAAAAATAGAATATGCTAGGCATTTTTCAGTCATGCTCCTCATGAAAGATGGATGAAAAAGATATGTTAACAAATTATAAATTTAAAAAATGAGAAACATCTTAAACTTCTCAATAATCCAAAAAATTAGCATACTTTTTACTAACGCACTGCTTGAAAAATCTCTATAATACTTTTCCCCTCTACTTTGGAGACCTACTGTTTGATTACACCATAATATTCTAACAACTTTATAATATCAATTTTGTTCGAGAGAAGGAAAAGGTAATTTCGTTATTCCTCTTGCATCAATGGTTCGTTTTTTCATTTTGATGCTTCACAACTTGTTACTGGAAATGTCACTTAAATTTTAGAATTACTGTAAAATTTGGTCCAACCTTTTTCAAGTATTTTTTGTAAGACTACAACATTTTAGGCATGAACAGTTTTCTCGTGTACTCACCAACTTTATAAATACTATTTTAATTGCTCACAAGTCATTAATTAGTTGGTTTTTCTTCACTGCAGCTGTATTTTATGAGTTGTGATTTTTTTTTTTTTTGGTCAATGTTGTTATTTTGTGTCCACTGAAAAATAATGTTAAATATATTTTTTAAAAAAAGGACCTGAACTGCCACTCCCAAGCACGGTTGGATCCCCAAATGCAACCCTTCTACCTGAGTTCAGGGAGGATGACAAGCCTGTTGTGGCCCACATAGCATCCACTCTCTCCTTCCCTGGGCCACACCTCCTAGCCCTGAATGAGGCCAGGATGGCCCATGGAAAGATTTAGGAGTAACAGCTGCTTGAACCAAGTCAAGCTTGAGACTGCTAGTACTTGGTTCAAGGAGGGCATGTCCCGTAGCAGCAGAGCTAGAGGCCTAATGTGGCACAACCCCCATCTATGGATTTCATGTTACATAAGACATTTTTTTAAATCCTTATTGTATAGAATAACCTAATGAGACTTTCCTATTAACTTTCAACTATACTCCTGAACAGGGTAATACATCTCTTTCTAGCCATTTTTCATATGCTTTTACTTTAATGTATACTTTCCATCACAACAGCAGGGCTTAGGGAATGGTTTAAATAAGGCCAGGGTTGTGAATTCCATTCCCTAAAAAAGTGCAGTTTCCTCACTAGTCAGAAACTGTATCCGGATCCCAATTACAAAGTGTGTGTCAGTGCTCATGAGGTAGATGGCAGAACTTTATGGATGTGAGTCAGTGAAAATCCTTACCAGGAGGAGAAAAAGCAACTTTGTGCTAATACCATTCTGCAGCTGGCTCAGTGAAATTATACCCCTACACATACAGAACACATACTGAAACAAGTTGTCTGAGCTGCAATGATAAATGATTCCTGGATGAACACAAATAGTAGAGCCACAAGTAAATAAGACACTTCTACAACTTGATCTCATTTTTGAGCCATGATGCCTTAAACAAAGAACTTCTAAATAAAAGGTGTTCTTTCTATATCTTCATTAAATTTTTTTTAATTATTTTTATTTATTTTTAAGAGAGAGAGAGACAGAGTGCAAGTGGGGGAGGGGCAGAGAGAGAGGGAGAGACAGAATCTGAAGCAAGGCTTCAGGCTCTCAGCTGTCAGCACAGAGCCCAATGTGGGGCTTGAACCCAGGAGTGTGAGATCATGACCTGAGTCCAAGTTAGATGCTTAACCAACTGAGCCACCCAGGCATCCCTCTACATCTTCATTTTAAAAAGGTGAGTTATTTGAAGCTATTTGTTAGAATTAAAGCATTTTACTCAAACATTCTGAAAAAAGCCAACTGAGATGTTTTACACTTCTATAACTTAATATTCTGGATAATATCCAATATGGCTAAGCCACCAATTCCCAGCATCACTACAAATGTACTAAAAACAGTGGATTACTGTGGTATGGTTGTATAGTTTAAACCTGAGGATTAAATATTTTTAAAATTAATTTTATTAAAAAAAATGCTTAATGTTACTTTTTGAGAGCGAGCGAATGAGTGAGAGTGGGGGAGGGGCAAAGAGAGAGGGAAACACAGAATCTGAGGCAGGCTCCAGGCTCTGAGCTGTCAGCACAGAGCCCGACTTGGGGCTCAAACTCACAAACTGTGAGATCATGACCTGAGCTAAAATCAAGAGTCAGATACTTACCTGACTGAGCCCCCTAGGCGCCCCTATACCTGAGGATTAAATTAAAAACATCTCAGCACAGTGCCTCATGTAAGATGGACCATGTTTGAAAACTGTTTGCTCTTTACAAAAAAAAATTTTTTTTTTTATTTTTTAGAGAGAGAGGCAGAGCACAAGCGGGGGAGGGGCAGAAAGCGAAGGAGACAGAATATGAAGCAGGCTTCGGGGTCTGAGTTGTCAGCACAGAGCCTGATATGGCTAGAACCCACAACCGTGAGATCATGACCTGAGCCGAAGTCAGATGCTTAACTGACTAAGCCACCCAGGTGCCTGTACAAAAATTTTTCTTAATGGGGCACCTCGGTGGCTCAGTCAGTTGAGCGTCCGACTTTGGCTCAGGTCATGATCTCGCGGTCTGTGAGTTCGAGCCCCGCGTCGGGCTCTGTGCTGACCGCTCAGAGCCTGGAGCCTGCTTCGGATTCTGTGTCTCCCTCTCTCTCTGACCCTCCTCCGCTCATGCTCTGTCTCCCTCTCTCTCTCCAAAATAAATAAAACATTAAAAAAAATTAAAAAAACAACAACAAAAAAACCCAAAAATATTTCTTAAAGAAATTAGAAACTGGCATCTACTCATTAGAATAAAAATTTTTAAGATCGAGTTTTTGAAGATTAAGTATTAGTAGTTGAATTTCTACTCTCATTTACCAGGTACATTTATATAAAATAAGGAACTATTCACACTTTTAGTCTTTTATTTATTTTTTTAATGTTTATTTTTATTTTATTTTTGAGAGAGACAGAGTATGAGCAGGGAAGGGGCAGAGAGAGGGAGACAGAATCTGAAGCAGGCTCCAGGCTCCAAGCTGTCAGCCTAGAGCCCCACAAAGGGCTCAAACTTGCAAACTGTGAGATCATGACCTGAACTGAAGTTGGATGTTTAAGTCAGCCACACTGGCACCCCAAATTTTAGTCTTTTAGAATGAAAACTTGAAAGCTCCCCACATGAACTTAATCATACTGGAACCTCCATCTGCCCAGCTCCTTGCATAGGGACTCAGTATATACTTACTTAAGCAATTTGCACAGATTCAACCAGACAGAGAAAGACACGGAAAGGAAAACAACAATGGCTACCATGAAGTAGAAACATCTATCCATTTCTCTTCACTTCCTACCCATAATCTACAAGTCCAAAAAATGTATCATTTATACCCAGATACACTGAATGGCAAACAGAGGCATCACTGATAATTATCATAAAAAACACAAAACTACCTGTCATTACGAAGCTCACAGAGCCCTCAACAAACAAAAAGCTTAAATAACTTGGTCTTTGAAAAAACATTATTTTCTATTTCTGTCTTAAGCAAACAGAACCACTAACAATGACGTAAGATTCCAACTAAAAATGTACAAAGCCAATCTATAGTTTATGGATTAATTTTGGGCCCCCAACCAAACTGCTTTTTCCCCTCAGCTTGGAGGTTGAACGGACAAGTAAAAATTATACATATCTAAAGTAAACAGTGTGATTATCTGATATGTGTGTATACATTGTGACTGATGACCACAACCAAGCTAATTAACACATCCACCACCTCCCATAGTTACTGATTTTTTGTGTGATGAGAACATGTAAGATGCGTAGTCTCAGCATATTTCAGCACACAATAGAGTATTAGTAATGATAGCCACTGTGCTGAGTCCCCAAAACTTACTCATCTAATGACTGAAACATATGACCTATGACCAACATTTAACCAACATCTCTCCAGTTCCCCCATCACTGAGCCCTGGCAACCTACTCTTCTACTCTCAGCTTCATCATACAAATGAGATCATATACAGTATTTGTCTTTCTGTGCCCAGGTTATTTCACCTAGCATAATGTCCTCCAAGGTCATCAATTTTTTTGCAAATGGCAGGATTTCCTTCTGTATTGCGACTGAATTACTATTCCATTGTATATGTATACACTATCCATTCATCTGTTGACAGACATTTAGGCTGTTTCCATAACTTGGCTATTATGAATAATGCTGCAATAAACATGGGAGTGCAGATATCTTGAGATCCTGATTTGATTTCCTTTGGAAATATATGCAGAAGTGGGATTGCTGGATGATGTGGTAGTTCTATTTTTTTTGTACTATATTTGTTTGTTTGTTTATTTATTTATTTATTTAATTTACATCCAAGTTAGTTAGCATATAGTGCAACAATGATTTCAGGAGTAGATTCCTTAATGCCCCTTATCCATTTAGCCCATCCCTGCTCTCCCACAACCCCTCCAGTAACCCTCTGTCTGTTCTCTATATTTAAGAGTCTGTTTTGTCCGCCTCCCTGTTTTTGTATTACTTTTGCTTCCCTTCCCTTTGTTCATCTATTCTGTGTCTTAAAGTCCTTATATGAGTGAAGTCAGCACAGAGCCTGATGTCTTTGATATGATATTTGTCTTTCTCTGACTAATTTCACTTGGCATAATACCCTCTACCTCCATCCACGTAGTTGCAAATGGCAAGATATCATTCTTTTTGATTGCCGAGTACTACTCCATTGTATATATATACCACATCTTCTTTATCCGTTCATCCATCAATGGACATTGGGCTCTTTCCATACTTTGGCTATTGTTGACAGTGCTGCTATAAACATTGGCATGCATGTGTCCCTTTGAAACAGCATACCTGTATCCCTTGGATAAATATCTAGTAGTGCAATTGCTGAGTCATAGGGTAGTTCTATTTTTAATTTTTTGAGGAAGCTCCACACTGCTTTCTAGAGTGGCTGCACCAGTTTGCATTCCCACCAGCAGTGCAAAAGAGATCCTCTCTTTCTCTGCATCCTAGCCAACACCTGTTGTTGCCTGAGTTGTTAGTGTTAGCCATTCTGACTAGTATGAGGTGGTATCTCATTGTGGTTTTTAATTCGTATTTCCCTGATGATGAGTGATGAGCATTTTTTCATGTGTCGGTTGCCATCTATCTGGATGTCTTCTTTGGAGAAGTGTCTATTCATGTCTTTTGCCCATTTCTTCACTGGATTATTTGTTTTTTGGGTGTTGAGTTTGATAAGTTCTTTATAGATTTTGGATACTAACCCTTTATCTGATGTCATTTGCAAATATCGTCTCCCATTCTGTCGGTTGCCTTTTAGGTTTGCTGACTGTTTCCTTCGTTGCGCAGAAGCTTTTAATTTTGATGAGGTCCCAATAGTTCATTTTTGCTTTTGTTTCCCTTGCCTCTGGAGACGTGTTGAGTTAAGAAGTTGCTGCGGCCAAGGTCAAAGAGATTTTTGCCTGCTTTCTACTCGAAGATTTTGATGGCTTCCTGTCTTACATTTAGGTCTTTCGTCCATTTGAGTTTATTTTTGTGTATGGTGTAAGAAAGTGGTCCAGGTTCATTCTTCTGCATGTTGCTGTCCAATTTTCCCAGCACCACTTGCTGAAGGGACAGTCTTTATTCCACTGGATATTCTTTCCTGCTTTGTCAAAGATTAGTTGGCCATATGTTTATGGGTCCATTTCTGGGTTCTCTATTCTGTTCCACTGATCTGAGTGTCTGTTTTGTGCCATGTGGTAGTTCTATTTTTAATTCTTTCAGGAACTGCCATACTTTTTTCCATATGGCTTTACCAATTTACATTCTACCACCAGTGCACAAAGTTCCCTTTTCTCCATATCCTCACCAACACTTGGTATGTTTTGCTTTTTAATAACAGCTATCCTAACAGGTATGAAGTGACATATCACCATGGTTTTGACTTTCATTTCCCCGATGACTAGTGGTTTTGAGTATCTTTTCATAAACCTGTTAGTAATTTATATATCTTCTTCAGAAAAATGTTTATTTAGGTCATTTGCACTTAAAATTTTTTTATTTATATTATTTATTTTATTGCTATTGAGTTGTATGAGTTCCTCGTATGTTTTGGATATTGGCCTTTTAGCAGGTATGTTTGCCTAACCAAATTTCAAAAATATTTCCTTTTATTAAAGAAAAACATTGTAAAAAAGTATTGGGGCGCCTGGGTGGCTCAGTCAGTTAAGCATCTGACCTCAAGCTCAGGTCATGATCTCGTGATTTATGGGTTTGAGCCCCACACAGGGGTCTGTGCTGACAGCTCACAGCCTGGAGCCTGCTTCAGATTCTGTGTCTCCCTCCCTCTCTTGTACTCCCTTGCTTGTGCTCTGTCTCTCTCTCTCTAAAAAAAATAAACATTAAAATAAAATAAAAAAAAGAAAAACAAGTATCTTCAACACTGATGCAAATCCCCCTATATATAAAGAGCAGTTAGAAATCAGTAAGAAAGACTAGCAGCACCTAGGTGGCTCAGCCAGTTAGGTGTCTGACTCTTGATTTCAGCTCAGGTCACGATCTCATCGTTTGTGTGGTTGAGCCCCATACTGGGCTCTGTGCTGACAGTGTGCGGAGCCTGCTTGGAATTCTCTGTCTCCCCTTCTCTCTGCCCTTCCTCCCACCATGTGCATTTGCATTCCCTCTCTTTCAAAATAAATACAGTAAATAAACTTAAAAAATCATATTAAATCGTACTAAAAATTGTTTCTGTTGTCACCCACTACAACCTCCTCTTTAGCAATGTTTTGGAAATGCAAAATATTCTTATAAATCAATTATATTTGTGTATCAATATTTATTTAAAGCAGCAGAAATCCAGTTTATGTTTTAACAGTTACATAATATTACTAGAGTTTCATAAAACATGTGGCCTGCCACATACTCCCTGCACCTCTAACACACATACTTGAAAGAAAGGGTAAGATAGTTTTCCTCAGAAACATGAGAAGCTACAATTTCATCATTAGGATTTCAAATATATCCAAATTTCTAATCACAAAGAGGTTTATGAGGGTTTTAGACAAGTTGACAGTATTCACCAAAGGCCTTAAAGATGTGTATATTCACTGATCCAATAATTCCATGGCTAGAATTTACACTGAGGAAATTAATATAGCTTTTTATATAATACTAAAAAATGGTAAATCTATATTATCACCTCATATTTGTCAGAATGGCTATTATCAAAAAGATAAGACATAACTGTTGGTAAGAATGTGGAGAAAAGGGAACACTTATGCACTGTTGGTGGGAATATAAATTGGTGCAGACACTATGGAAAACAGTGTGGAGGTTCCTCAAAAAAATTAAAAATAGAAATATCATATGATCTAGAAATTCCATTTCTGGGTATTTATCTGAAGGAAATGAAACACTAACTTGAAAAGGTATCTATACTCTGTGTTCACCGCAGCATTGTTTATAATACCAAGACATGGAAACAACCTAAGTGTCCACTGACAGATGAATGGATAAAGCAAATGGGGCACTTGAGTGGTTCAGTTGGTTAAGCATCTGACTTTGGCTCACGTCATGATCTCACAGTTTGTGGGTTTGAGCCCTGTGTTGGGCTCTGTGCTGACAGCTCAGAGCCTGGAGCCTGCTTTGGATTCTGTGTCTCCCTCTCTTTCTGACCCTGCTCCGCTCACACTCTGTGTGTGTCTCTCTCTCTCTCTCTCTCTCTCAAAAATAAATAAACATTAAAAAAAATTTAAAGACAAATATAAAACAATCATAAATCTATGTCAATAGACACAAAATGTATAAATTAGACATAATTTATGACAATAACAACATAAGGGGGGGAATGAGCTATAAAGGAGAAGAGTTTTTATACATTATTAAAACTAAGCTGGTATTACCTCAAACTTGATTGCTATAAAGGTAAGATATCAATTACAATCTCTAGGGAACTACCAAGAAAAAAAGAAAAAATACAGAAAAAAATGAGAAGAGAATCAAAATGGTATATAGGAAAAAAATAATCACAAAAAAAGGTGGCAATGAAGAAATTATAGGACAAATGAGATTTAAAACATAAAGAAAATAAATGTGAAAAGACAAATAATTTCTTCCTTATCAATAATTATCTGCAGTATAAAATGAATCAATTCTCCAACTGAAGAAATCAACAGAGTGGACAAAGAAAACATGATCTAATTTTGTGCTGTCTACAAGACTCAAATAAGATCCAAAGACATGTATAAGTTGAAAGTGAAAGCATGAAAAAAGATATTCCATGCAAATAGTAATCAAGGGAGAGATTGGGTGGTTTTATTAATATCAGACAAAATAGACTTTCAGACAAAAACTGTCACAAAAGACAAAGAGAGACATCATATATTGATAAAAGGGCCAATAAATCAAGAAAATATATTATAAATATAAACGCACCTAAATATATGAATTAAAAATAGAAATAGTTCTATAATAATAGCTGGAGACTTCAATAATGGGTAGAACTAGAGAGGTCAGTAAGGAAAGAGAGAACCTGAACAACACTAATTTCCAACTAAACAAACCAACTAATAATATAGAACATTCTAACCAACAGTCTGCTTTTTCTTAAATGCACAAAGAACATTCTCCATGTTAGACCTCAAAACAACTCTCAACACATTTAAAAAGACTGAAATTATAAAAGCATCTTTTCTAATCACAAAGAAATGAAAGAAACCACTGGCAGAAGGAAAGCTGAAAACATTCACAAATATGTGAAATTTAATATATGTGCTGCCGAAGCGAGCACAAATATGTGAAATTTAAAAAACACACTGCTAACAACCAGGAGAAATTATGAGTCAAAGAAGAAATTATCAGTAGAATAATAAAATACCTTGAAATTAATGAAAATGAAAACACAATATACAAAAATTTATGAAATGCAGTGCTCAGAGGGAAATTCATAGTTGTAAAGACCTATATTAAGAAAGAAGGAAGAAGAAATAATTCAAATCAATAACTTGACTTTACATTTTAAGGGTCTAAGAAACAAACAAGCTTGCATAAGGAAAGAAATGATAAAGATTAGAGAAGAAATAAATCAAGAAAGAAAAACAGACAAAATTAACAAAGCCAAAAGTTGTTTCATTCATTCAAAGATCAACAAAATTAATCAACAGACTGACCAATAAAAAAAGAGACAGGATTCAAAATACAAATATCAGAAATGAAATCAAAGTAGGGACATTACTACAGATGTTACAGAAATACAAAGCATTACAAAAGAATAGTATGATAATTTTACATTAACAAATAAGATAATCTAGATGAGATGGACAAATATCTAGAAAGACACAAACTAACAAAACTGATTAAAAAGGAAGAATGTGAGGGAGGGAGGAAGAGAGAAAGAGAAAGAAAATCTGAACAGACTTCTAACAGGTAAAGAGATTGAGTAAGGAATCAAAAATCTCCCAAGAAAGAAGAGCCCACGACCAGAAGACTCCACTGGTGAAGTCTACTCAAACATTTAAAAAAGAATTAACCCCAATCCTTCTCAAATTGTTCCAAACATTAGAAAAGGAGGTAACACTTCCTTAGTTATTCTGAGGCCAACACTACCCTGATACCAAGCCAGACATGGGCATCACAAGAATACTATGTATTAAATCCCTTCTAAATATGGATGCAAAACTCCCAACCAAATAGTAAGCTGACTCTAGCAGCATACTAAAAGTATTGTACATCATGACCAACTGGGATTTGTCCCATAAATGCAAGGATGGTTCAATGCATAAAAATACACCAGGTAATACACCACCCATGTTAATGGAATGAATCAAAAGAACCCACATGATTGTCTTAATTAATACAGAAAAATGATTTAGCCTAATACCAACAACACATGATAAAAATACTCAACAAACTTGGAATGGAAGGAAACTTCCTCAGCATGATAAAAGTCATTTGTGAAGGGGAGCCTGGGTGGCTCAGGTGGCTGAGTGTCTGACTTCAGCTCAGCTTATGATCTTGCTGTTCCAGATTTCGAGCCCTGTATCAGGGTCTGTGGTGACAGCTCAAAGCCTGTAGCCTGTTTCAGATTCTGTGTCTCCCCGTCACTCTCTCTCTGCCCCTCCCCCACTCATGCTCTGCCTCTGTCTCTCATAACATTTAAAAAAAATTGTTTAAGTAAACATTTAAAAAAATTTTTTTAAGTCATTTGTGAAAATCCATAGCTAATATTATACTCAATGACGAAAAACTGAATGCCTTCCCCTTAACATCAGAAAGAAGATATGGATGCCTGCTTTTGCTAATTCCATTCAACAACTGATGTTTCTAGCCAGGATAATTAAAAGGCATCCAGAGGGGTAAGGAACAAGTGAAAGTATCTCTCTTCACAGATTACATGATCATGTATATAAAATAAAATATCCTAAAAATCCATCGAAAAATTATTAGTGTTAATAAACTTGGCAAAATTGCAGAATATAAGAGAAACATATAAAAATCAGTTGTGTATGTACATATAATATGTATATGTATGTATAATGCATATACATTAGCAATGAATGATCCAGAAAAAATTAAGAAAACAATCCCATTCACAATGACATTGAAAACAATAAAATATTTAGGAACAAATTTAACCAATGAGGTGTAAGGCTTATATCCTGAAAACCATCAAACACTGCTGAAAGAAATAAAAGAAGACCTAAATAAATGGAAAGACATCCCATGTTTATGGATTGGAAGACTTAATATTGTTAAGATGACAATATAACCAAAAGTGATCTAGAGATTCAATATAATCTCTATCAAATTCTCAATGTATTTTTTTGCAGAAATAGAAAAGCCTATTTTAAAATTCACATGGAATCTCAAAGAATTCTGAATTACCAAAACAATCTTGAAAAAGAAAAACAAAGTTGAAGGACTCACTTTCAGATTTCCAAGCTTATCACAGAGCTATAATAATTAACTATATGTATTGTAATCATCCCACAGTGTGGGATAAACATAGGACAGTCATCACACATCAATGAAACAGAATTCAGAGTTCAGAAATAAACTCATACATTCAACTGATTTATGACAAAAGTCCCAAGACCATTAAATGGAGGTAAGAAAAGTCTCAACAAATGATGCTAAGACAAATGGGTATCAAAATGCAAAAGAATGATGTCTGACCTTTACTTCACACTATAGGCAAAAAATTAACTTAAAATAGACTAAAGACCTACATATAAGAGCTACAAGTATAAAAGTCTTAGAAGAAAACAGGGGTAAATCTTTATAGCCTTAGATTTGACAATATATTTTTAGAAATGACACCAAAAGCCTGAGCAATAGGAGAGAAAGAATAGATAAATTGAATTTTGGCAAAATTAAAACCTCTTCTGCTTCAGAATACACTATTAAGAGAGTAAAAAGACAAACTACAGAATGGGAGAAAATATTTGCAAATCATGTCTGTCAAGAGTCTAGTATCCAGAGTATATAAAGAATTTTTATCATTCAACAATAAAAATACAAACAACACAATTAAAAATTAGGCACAGGATCTGCATTGACTTTTCTCCAAAGAAGATATACAAAAGGCCCACAAGCACATGAAAACATAAAACATCATTAGTCATTAGGGAAATGCAAATCAAAATCACAGTGAGATTTCACCTCATACTTACTATGGTAGGCATAATTAAAAACAAAAATGGACAGTAACAAATGTTGGCAAGAATGTGGAGAAACTGAAACTCTCATACACTGCTGGTGGGAACATAAAATGGTGCAAGTGGTACAGAAAGAAGTTTGGTGGTTCCACAGTGAGTTAAGCTTAGAATTATCATGATCCAGCCATTTCACTCTTAGGCATTTACCCAAAAGGACTGAAAACAAGTATTCAAACAAAACTTGTACATGACTGATCACAGCAGCACTATTCACAATAGTGAAAAGGTGGAAAGAACCCAAATGTCCATCACATGATGAATGGATAAACAAAATATGGTATATGCACACAATGGAATGTTATTCTACCATAAAAAAGAATAAAGTACTCTTACATGCTACAATGTGGATGAACCTAGAAAGCATTATTCTAAATGAAAGAAGCCAGACACAAAAGGTCACATATTATTTGATTCCATTTATATGAAATATCCAGAAATATCCAGAATATATGAAATATCCAGAATCAGGGCAGGGGAGATTAGGAGTGACTGCTTCATGGGTACAGGGTTTCCTCTGAGGTGATGAAATTATTTTCGAATGAGACAGAGGTGGAGGATGCACAAAACTGTGGATGTACTAAATGCCACTGAGCTATATATCCACTTTAAATACCTTAAATGAATGAATGAGTGAGTGAAAGAGAGGAGAAAAAAAACCAAAAACAAACAGACTCTTTAAAAGCCTTTCATTTACCACAAAAGAATAATACCTTCCAAACCTGGATGCACAGTTATGTCTATTACATCCCATTATTTCCCAAATACATGATCTTGAGCCTTACCCAATGTTATATGTCTTAAAACATATTATAACCCAGCTGAAACCTGTGAAATCAGCATTTACAAGAGGAATCTATCCTATGTAATTCTTAGTATCAGACAAGTTTAACTACTATTTAGCACAATTATTTTCTCTGATAAAAATAGATTGATTTAGTTATATTGTGGGTGACAGGTAAGACATTAGTTATAGATCAAATAGAAATGTTAATAATTTATTAAGCAGTATCAACATTTACTTATTTTAATCAATAATATGAATTTCTAAATAATTCCTTCAGGATAAGAGATTTTGAAAATCACCTGAGATTAATGTTGAGTACTCCCACTCAGAGAGGATATAGTTCAAATAAGTAGAAATTTTTGAAAAAGACAGCATTGTCCAATATTAGCAACAACAATTATCTTGCATTGTTTGTAAAAGTGTAAACTGGTGTAAGTTTGGCAAAATGTATTAAAATTTTAAATGTGCACAATCCTTGATCTATCCATCTCACCAACAGAAATTTAAACCAAGGAGATAATTAGATGAGATGTTTGAGGATATTCATCATAGTACTAATTAAAACAACGAAAACTGGAAACAATCTAAAGGTCTATTAATAGAGGCTTGGGTAAATAATTCACAGTGCACATATACTAGAAAATACTGTGAAGTCATTTAAAAAAGAGAGACTGTCGGACATTCATTCCTCACAGGAATTACAGAATGAAAAGGGCTAAAAAACAGTACATGATTCTCTTTGTATAAACAATCATCCATCCATGAATATAGAAGAGTTTGGAAGGAGAGGTTCTTCAAGATGCTGAACGGTACAGATGGAAGATTTTCAGGAAATTTTTGCTTTTATTTATGTCTCCTAAAAATTTTTTCTACAATGACCATGTACATAGAAAAAAGACAAATGTGTTTTGTGGAAAATGTATGCGAAAGCATGGTGTATTGCAGCTGGGTTTAATTATAATCTGTTAAATACTGAAGACCTGACTGATGCATACACACTTACTGATGGCCTCTTATCCTTCTAAAGCATACCGTACCTGTTCCAACCATTTCATCTCACAGAATGCTCCTTGTTGCTGCCCATAAATTGGAACTCTATCTTCATGAGGCAGTGATGTCCCTGAGATGCTTTCTGCAGTGTATTTAATGGCATTTGATTTGTCTGCTGAGCTATAAGTTCTGCTGTGTTTTCACAGCAGTGCAAGTGCTCGGCTGTGATGAGTCAGACTCCTGCAGGTGCAGCTGGCTATGGAAGGAGCACACCCAGCAGTCACACATAACCCTTCAAGGAGAATGTGCACAACATTGCCAGAGATGGGCAGATGTACCTTTCTCAGTTTTACAGCATTAGCGAAGAACCCAGGCTTCTCTTCAGGAACAACACAGCTGCTTTTTGCTCATCACCTGGACCTGAACATATTTTCCAGCGTCCTATCATGTCTACTTGTGTGATTCCACGACCTTTTGAAAACTCAGCTGTCCCGTTAGGGTAACATCAATGTCTATTTGGTCAAATATTATTCATTCTTCCAATTCCAAGCCCAGAATAACCTTTCCTTGGAGCCTCCCTTAACATGTTCAGAAAGGGCTGGCTGTCTCTTCTATATCTTACCCTCAACCTTTCACTTATTGTATATTGGTCTCTCTTACCATACTGTGAGAATGGAACCATACATTCATCTTTAAATCACCAGTATGTGGCATAAAACCCTAAATAAAACTTTAATTAATTAAATTTTAAATAAAATTAATTCTTTGTAAAATGTATGGAAATACACCCATTCTGGAAAACTGTTTGACTATTTTTCATAGAACTAAATATGCCCTTACAATATGACCCAAACAGTTACACCATGGACATTTATCCCAGAAAAATGGAAACTTGTGCCTATATAAAAACCTGTACACAACTGATGATAGCAGCTTTATTCTTAGTATCTCCAAATCGGACACAACCCATATACCTTTTAATAGGTGAATGGTTAAGCAAACTATGGTATGTTCATATGATGGGATACCACTCAGCAATAAAAAAGAGTGAATGATTGATAGGCATGACAACTGGGACAGATCTCAAGGAATGAGTGCTGAGTAAAAAAAGCCAATCTCAAAAGGTTATAGTCTGTACTATTCCATTTATATAATATAATTGAAGCAACAAACTTAAGGACTCCACACAGGAGTCCTGTGGTGTTGGAACAGTTCTGTATCTGGTGATGGTAGTTACATAAATCTACAAATGTGACAAAATTTCACAGACACACACACACACGCACGTGGAGTTTAGGGTTATGATGTGACAGTGGAAGGACACAAAAAGTTGACAAGAAATAGAATAATACTACCAAAGCTAGGCCTTAGAAAGGTTAATCCAGTAGCAGTATCAAGTACTGGAGGGTCGGAGGGGACTGGAACAGAGGCAGGAAGGTGATGCAAAAGATACTATAGAAAGAATTAAGAATTCTAATTCTTACAATTAAGAATTCTAACAATTAACTGGATGTAAGGAGAGAAAAAAGTGTGTAAATTTATAGAAAAAGGTATTAACAGTGGTCATCTCTGCATTTTACGACTGCAGAGATTTCCAGTTTATAATTTTTTTGTATTTGCACTGATGAAGTTTTAAAAATTGTGATAATTACTTTTATATTCAGGAAAAGTATTTTCCTAAAAAATGTGAAGTAAATAATTTTAGTTATTGTAAAGCATTTGACTGACTAAAAGTCATTTTATTATTATTTTTTAATATGAAATTTATTGTCAAATTGGTTTCCATACAACACCCAGTGCTCATCCCAACAGGTGCCCTCCTCAATGCCCATCACCCACTTTCACCTCCCTCCCATCTCCCATCAACCCTCAGTTTATTCTCAGTTTTTAAAAGTCTCTTATGGTTTGGCTCCCTTCCTCTCTAACTTTTTTTTTCTTCCTTCCCCTCCCCCATGGTCTTCTGTTAAGTTTCTCAGGATCCACATAAGAGTGAAAACATATGGTATATGTCTTTCTCTGTACGTAAAAGTCTTTTTAAAAGACAGCAACAAAGAAAAGATCTCAAACTGATAGTAAAAGATGTTAGCCCAGGTGAGCTGAAGAATGATGATCTTACATGAACACAAAAAGAAGAGCAAATGTGGGGACACAGAATATTGAGACCAGTCTTGGATATACTTGGTTTAAGAAATCCTGGAAGAGGTGCCCAAGAAAGTGTGAAATATATAAAGTACTCAAGGCAGCAGAGACTATTTAAGACAGTTGAGAACTGCAGTCACACAGATACTGAAGTATAGGTGATAACGAAAATTTTAAGTTTTAAGGGAGAAAATGTGGACCATGAAAGAACTCTATAGGAGCCAAATCTTGAGGAATGTTTGTGTTTAGGGCATGACAGAAGGCAAAGAAGACAGTGCAGTGGTTGTCCCCAAGACAGGGTTGGGGATGGGGAGATGGGAGGTCCCACACACAAGGAAGGAAACAAAGCAGACTCCTCCTCTGACTCTCCCCACCTTCTTTCAGACCCTGCAACCCGACAAACTCCACCCCTAGCTTCTAATGCTCTACTTTCCCCTTCCCTACAACCTACAGCCTTTCCCAAGCATTATTACCAAACAAAACTTTCTTTAGCCCCAATGTGCCTTCCAGATGCTAGCTACCCTTAGATCTCTTTTTAAAAACTTCTTTAAAAAGGCACACTCAGACTGTTTCTGCTTCCTCATTTCCAACCTACAATCTGGTCTCTTTCTATTCCTTTACTTAATAAAGTTTACAAATCATGTCCATGTTGCTAAATTTGTTAAATATTTCTCAATGCTTAAATGGTCTGACCTGCCAGCAGCATTCTGCCTCCAGAAGTGCTACCTCCCTTTTGCAGCTGTGACCCTATTTTTCCTATGTTTCTTCTCTAGCTACACCTTTTCAATCTGTTTACCACCTTCCTCTGTTCTAATCTCTTACATGCTGAGGCTCCCTGGGATCTGTCCCAAAGCTGATCTCTCCTCTTACCTCTGCCCTGTCCCTGAGAACTCCAGTATGTCCGCTGTTCCCCACCCTCCTTGCCAACTCTAGCCGTCACGATTCTACATTCCATTCTATACTCCAATTATAGAGAATTTTTGTAGTTTTCTTATGTCAAATCCCATCACTTCTTGGTCTTTGTACATTTTTTTTTTTTTTTTTTTGGCATATAGCCTCTTACATTGAGCTTATCACACTGTATTGCCTAATTACCTGTGGCTCCCACCATACTTTAAACTTCCTGAGAACAAGGACTATATTACATCCTTTTTCCAGATTCTAAAATAGTGCCTGGAACATGAGAAGTGCCTAGTAAATAATTGTTAAATTAAAATAAAATTAAGAAATATACAACTGGTATATATTTTAAAATGTTTAAATGTACTTGTAACCAAAGAAATATAGATTTAAAAAAATTTTTTATGTTCATTTATTTTTGTGAGAAAGACAGAGTACACGTGAGGGAGGGGCAGAGAGAGACAGATAAACAGAATCCGTAGCAGGCTCCAGGCTCTGAGCGCAAAGCCCGACATTGGCCTCGAGCTCACGAACCATGAGATCATGACTTGAGCTAACCATGAGATCATGACTTGAGCTGAAGTCGGATGCTTAACTGACTGAGCCACACAGGCGCCCTCAGAGAAATATAGATTTTAAAAATAAAAGTATTTTCTCCCAGTCAAATTTGTCAACCCCAAATGATACCCACTTTAGTCAAGGATATGAAGAAATGGGCAAAACTACTGTGTTGTAAATAGTAATCATCATGATATAACTAAAGGGCAATTTGGCCACACGTGTGTAGCACACAGCACAGGTTCTGACAGAACGGGGATGAAGATAGGCTTTGCCTTATAACTAGTTGTCTGAAGAGCACCTTTAAACTTCAGTTGCCTCATTCCTAAAAGAAATCAGATTTAGTAAGAAGTAAATCAACATAATATAGCTGCAATATTGCAGCTTATTAAAATTAATTAACAAAGAGCTCAAGCAGCTACCTAAATGTTTTTTTTTAGAGTTTATCTATCTATCTATCTATCTATCTATCTATCTATCTATCTATCTATGTAATCTCTACACCCAATGTGGGGCTTGAACCCAGAGATCAAGAGTCGCATGCTCTTGGGGGCGCCTGGTTGCCTCACACAGCTGAGCATCTGAATCTTGACTTTGGCTCAGGTCATGATCTCATGGGTTCGTGGGTTCAAGCTCCGCATTGGGCTCCACAATGGCAGTGCAGAACTTGCTTGGGATTCTCTCTTTCCTCTCTTTGCCTTCCCCCTCATTCTCAAAATAAATAATAAATACATTTAAAAAAAAGTTGCATGCTCTTTCGACTGAGCCAGCCAGGTGCCCTTACTTAAATCTATTTTAAAACTAAGTGGTGTGCTTCGTAAGAATCTTCCACATACAATAACTCTGATTAAATTTTCTAAAAAATGGGGATATAATTCTTTAATTCATCTCCTATCTACAATTCATTAATTCATTCCACAACTATTTGTTGGGCACAGTATTTAGCACCTGGCTGTGTGTCAGGCACATGCTCTAGTTAGGGGATATAACAGCGAAAGAACTAAGTTCCTGTGGTAAGAGAGATAGCGAATCTGAAAATACATGACACTGTGAGCTACTGACACATGTGGGTAGGGGGGCAAACGCTTCTCTAATCAGGGGACATTTGAGCAGAGACCTAAAATGTGCTAAGGAAAGCTACATAGATGTGTGGGGAAAGAGAGTGCCAGGGAAAGGGGCAGCAAAGGTTCTGCTGCAGGAGCACTTGACAGCAGAGACCAGCATGGCTAAGGAGGAGAAATCAACCAGGAAAGGTGGTAGGAGGTGACGTCTGAAAGGTAAGCTGTACCAGACTCTGTAGAGCTTTGCAGGCCAAGGTAAGGATGTGGCGTTTGTTCCAAGTGTGATGGAGAACCATGGAAAGTTCTGAGCAGGAAAATGGTATCATCATATTTTTACCTGAAGAGGCTTACTCTGGCTGTTTTTGGGAAAAATTGACTAAGAGGGGCAAGAGTGAAAATAGGAAGGCTACTTAGAGGTCACTGTAATGTATGATTGAGAGACAGTGGCAGTCATATTCAGGACATATTTCAGAGGTAGTACTGTCAGGATTCCAATTCTAAGAACCCAACGCAAAGATTTCACTATTGCTATTCAAAAACATTTATATATGCAAGGATACACAACATAGGCTGCCACAACTTAATACAAGTTGATCGACTTAATAAACTCTGGTATAGCCATAAAGCTAGAAGGGAGGTAGTCATTTAGATGTGATGATGTTGAACACATAATGACATGGAAAAATGTTCATACTATGTATGTTAAGTGAAAATAACTGGTTACAAAACAAAGTATTCAATATTAATCCATTTTGTCTAAATAAAATGGATAGAAAAAAGAAGGTTATAATACAAGCATGTTAGCAAAACACCTCTCGGGGCTGTGAAATCACACATTTGCAACTTTTCTTCTTTGAGCTTACTGTATTTTTCAAATTTTCTGTAATAATTATGTATTACTTCTATGGGAAGAAATGATTTTTAAAATACTGAGAACAGGGGTGCCTGGGTGGCTCAGACAATTAAGCGTCCGACTTCAGCTCAGGTCATGATCTCACGGTTCATGAGTTTGAGCCCCGCATTGGGCTCTGTGCTGCCAGCTCGGAGCCTGAAGCCTGCTTCAGATTCTGTCTCCCTCTCTCTCTGCCCTTCCCCCGCTCGCACTCTGTCTCCGTATCAAAAATAAATAAACGTTAAAAATAAAAAAATAAAAAAAAAAAACACTGAGAACATTTTCAACAAATAAGATTACTATAGAATAACCATTTGAGTTTATTAATGGTTTCTTTGTTACTTACCATTACTTTTCGCAAAGTGTATCTTTTAGATCGAATGTCATCCATTAGCATCTCATACGGGGTGAGCTGATATTCAATGGGCAAAGGGTTGTACTGCCGCTCTTGGACCTTCTTAAGTTTTACTCCATTCCGCAAATCCCTCATCACCTGTACCCAGAATCGAGCCTAAAAGAATCAAGGGTAGAGAGATGTCCATGAATAAATTTACTAGTTCCCTCTAAGTAGCTACAGTCATACAGAAAAAATGAAGAGCTTGGTTTGCAAAACATTGAGTAGACCAAACAAAACTGATTTTTAAAACTAGATTTTATAATACTAAGTAAAAAGCCAGTAGAGAATCACGAGCTCTAAGTTCTGAGGCACCTGGGTATAAACCCTAACTCATTCACTGTGAAAGGCTGTATTAATGGCCTCAGTTCTTCACTCCTCCTGTGTCTACACCCTGTTATGTGATTTTGCTCACTGAAGAGTATATTTCCCACACTCTAACATTGGTTTTGGCTTTATGATTTGCTTGGCCACTGGAAGGAATAGTAGTGGATGTGATGTAACCAAAGTCTGCAAAAGCAAATGCATAATGGGTTTGTGCTTCTATTGCCATGAGAACATTATGCCTGGACTAGCATGATTGTCCAGGAGAAGAATGACACACACATAACTGATCTGTACGCTCATGAGCTAAATAAATGTACTACTTTATGCGACTGTGATTCTGTAGTGGCTGGTTAGGCGGCATTACTGTGACCACAGCTAAATGATACAATCACCTATTAGCTATCTGACATCCAGCAAGTTGTTTCACCTCTCTGACCCCTGGCTTCCTCACCAATAAAAGATAATGGTACTTCATAACTTGCTGAGATGGTCATATATTATGTGGAAAATGGCCATAATTTTTATGTTATTACTATCTTTGCACAAATTACATAATATTGGCCTTCTTATCAACAAATAATGGTAAACTGATTTGCTAGCCCTTCAAGAAAATGAGATATAAATGAAGTACTTACAATAATATAAGACATACTAAATATGTATATTATTATTATAAGTTAATCCTTTTATTTTCCTGCCTATAAGCTAAGGTGTCATAGTCTCTACTTCAGTGAAAAGTAAATCAATATGATATTTAACTGAAACACTGTGGTTTGTTAAAATTAATAAGTAGTTCATATTTATTACTTAAACATATTTATTAAAAACCATGTGAAATATTTCATAAGAATTATCTGTATAAAATAACTGATTAAATTTCTCAAAAATGGAATTTATGATTTTTTAAAAAATGTATACCATTTCTTATTCCAAATAAGATTTGAGGTACTTAATATTGTGGTATATCCATTAGAACACCTTCTAAAATATTCCTATTTTAAACAGATCCTTAGAGAGGCGCCTGGGTGGCACAGTCGGTTAAGCGTCCGACTTCAGCCAGGTCACGATCTCGCGGTCCGTGAGTTTGAGCCCCGCGTCAGGCTCTGGGCTCATGGCTCAGAGCCTGGAGCCTGTTTCCGATTCTGTGTCTCCCTCTCTCTCTGCCCCTCCCCCGTTCATGCTCTGTCTCTCTCTGTCCCAAAAATAAATAAACGTTGAAAAAAAAAATTAAAAAAAAAAACAACAGATCCTTAGATTCTGCCATTAAAGATATTCTAATACAATATCCCTAAAATATTCAGATATCTCTTTTGAGAATGTTCTTGTCCCAATTTCTCTGTTCTTCTTATACGCATTCCTTTAAGATCCAGTTCAAATATCATCTCATCTTTTAAAATGCTATCTCTTCTCTTGACTGCCCAGGGCTTTAAGAAAACTTGACATATGTGAAATTTTGAGTACTTAAAACAGATAAATTAGGGGATGATTACTCATATTAGAAGATTTTGCTATAATTTATGAAAGGATTCAAACAGACTTTTTATATAGCCAGTTCTTTATATATTATTGTTTGGCAAAAATTTTCAGAAATTTAATTTAATTCAGAGATAAAAGTCACAGTAAAATAATGCACGACTGTCACTGTATGTACTCCCAGAGATTCAGTCATTCACATATTCCATCAGAGAGATCCTGAGATGCTACCATCAAAGATACTCTAATTCTCCTTCATTCTTTCATTTCATTCTAATCTTTCTAAATAATTCATTTTAATGGTCTTATAAGAGAGCAGCTGGTGATCTAGGCAAATGGAACTCCCTTTGGAGTTAGTGCATCTCTCGTCAGTGATCCTACCAGTTTTTAAATGAGGCTACCCTACGGCAATAAATTAAGTTTTTAGTTCAAGTTTAAACTAGCTGTTTGCTAAATTCTGACCACCTGGAGTTATTTATCTGGCTTCCACGTCTAAAAAAACAAATTTTAAAATGTATTAGTCAAGATAAAATACACCTGAAATAAGGCTATTAGAGTATTCTACACAAAGGAAACAATAAACAATACTATTCTAAAATGATAATACCTATTTACAAGACATTACAGGCTACTTATTTTTTAACCTTAATCTTAAATGTTCTAGATTAATATTCCAAATATCTCAGTGAAGATATCAATAAATTATGAATATTTATATCCATACATCAATACATGTGGATCCATACAATGGATTGGAATACTACTAGTAATAAAAACAACAAACTATCGGGGCATCTGGGTGGCTCAGTCGGTTAAGCGTCCGACTTAGGCTCAAGTCATGATCTCGTGGTTCGTGAGTTCGAGCCCCGCATCGGGCTCTGTGCTGACAGCACGGAGCCTAAAGCCTGCTTCAGATTCTGTGTGTCCCTCTCTCTACCCCTCCCTCACTCATGGTCTGTCTGTCTCTCTCTCAAAAATAAACATTAAAAAAATGAAAAAACAACAACAAACTATTGATAGAGGCAACAACATGGATGAAATCTCAAAAGAATTATGCTGAATAGAAGAAGCCAAGCAAAAAACAGTACATACTATATGATTACATTTTTGCAAAATTTTAGAAAATGCAAACTATAGTGAGAGAAAGCAGATCATGGATTGCTTTCCCATGAGTTCCTCCCAGATCATGAGGAGAAAGGAAGCAGGATTACAAAGGGGTATGAGGAAACTATGGGGGTTAATGGATGGGCTCACTATTTTGATTATGATGATGGTTTCATGGGTATGTATGTATGTGTGTATATGTCAAAACTTATCAAATTATGCCTTTTAAATATGTGTAACTTATTGCATGCTGATTATACTTTAATAAAGGTGTTAAAAAAGAATATGGCAAACAAAGTCTAATATGGTCAAAAGCAATTTGTTCATATCCCCCAAATATTCCTAGTCCCTCATTTAATGATATCATTTTTTTTTAAACGTTTTATTTATTTTTGAGACACAGAGAGACAGAGCATGAATGGGGGAGGGGCAGAGAGAGAGGGAGACACAGAATCGGAAGCAGGCTCCAGGCTCTGAGCCATCAGCCCAGAGCCCGACGCGGGGCTCGAACTCACAGACCGTGAGATCGTGACCTGAGCTGAAGTCAGCCGCTTAACCGACTGAGCCACCCAGGCGCCCCTAATGATATCATTTTTTAACCAATATCCTTAACCTGAAAATTCAGAATCCTAAAATGTGCCTTCCCACTGATGCCTGAACATACCTCAGTCTAATTTCATGACAATGACTCAGCCCCAAGGCTGTCAGGCCTACCCAACTCTAAGTCATACATGAGGGCAGGGACTCTTGGTTTTACTAGGGTCTAGTACCATGCCAGAAAAACAGTGACTACTCAAACTGTATTGCATAAATACACTGTAATCATCTGTGCTAGAAATCTGTCTTCTGTTTTATGCAGGCAGAGATCCTATAATAATACAGGAATGAATAATTTTGCATCTCAGAACCCTAATACAGTAACTATTCATCGGATAAATGAATGCACAACACTGTAGTTTCACACCTTATCCTGAAACAGAGGTTAAACTCTGACTTACAAGAGTATGCTAAGGCATTAACATAATCAGGAAGGTCAGTATTTTAAAACATCAATTTTATCAGAAGGGACATTGGGGTAGTTCTAATAAAATCAGTTAGTTTTGTAAAATGGGGAAGATATTTCCTCAAATGTAAGACTAAGCACATTCAAATTCATATAATATCAATTCATATTACAGTCCTTAGTAACAAGCATTTTAGAAATCATCACACTCTGTCTTCAACACTAAGCAAAACAGTGAATATCCAACTACCTTACCCAGTCAGCATTTTTCAGGTCTTCCAGGTCTGTGTTAGATTCATCACTCTTTTCCATTTCTTGAATCTTCTTAAGATTCTATCAATTAAAATAAAAAGAAAACATTTAGGTATAAAAATTTCATTATGCTACCTTCTCAAATGAAAATTTCTAACAGATATCTTCAGATAAAGTCTATATAGAAGCATTATTGAAGCAGATAGTACAGAATCTACTCCCCTATACATTTCAGTCAATGGTAAACTACAATAGATACAGTACTACAGAGAGATGGGCTGAGATTGTTCCTTCTAATTTCCTTCTAGGCCTTGCAGCTAAACCTTTGTCACAATATTAACTCACACCACTAAAATGTATTCACATTTTCTTTTCCCCCAATGCCCTTATTCAATCCACCATCAAATCTCACAGATATTATTTCCTCCATATAACCTAAGCCCTCTTCTTTTTATCTCCACTGCAGATCCCTTAATCCAAACACTATCTAATTTTTGCTGACTTCTGATGTGGTCTGGCCCCAGATGTTCTCCTCTCCTCACCCCCATGCCTGGTCTCATTTATTCTCTATTTCTGCTCTTCTTTCAGATATCAGGCTCAACAGAACCATCAATTCTTCAGGAAAGCCTTCCCCTCCCCTCAATTAAGTCAAATCTTCCTACTATACAGTGGCATATAGCACCATCCACCTTTCCTCTGTAGCCCTTTTTACACTGTAGTTTTACATTTGTTTGTACCTTCCCTCTAGGTTTCATGAGGCAAAATTCCATTCTCAGGGGCTAATATATATAGCATTGGCACTTTTTATACTCAATATATATTTGTCAAATAATTTCATGAGTAAATTTCAATATATAAAATGCTTTTTATTTATTTATTATTTGGTAATGTATATATTGCAAAAACGATTACTGCAATAAGGGTAGTTACCACCTCCACCGCCTCCTATAATTACCTTTTTGTGTACGTGGTGAGAACACTTCAGATCTACTCTTGAAACTTTCAAGCATGTAAGGCAATATTGTTAACTATCGTCAACATGCTGTATATTAGATCTCCAGAACTTATTCATCTTAAAACTGCAAGTTTGTACACTTTTCAATTTTTAATTTATTTGAATGCTGTTGACACACAATGCCCCACCCTTCGAAACTGCATGAATCCAACATTTGCAATTTTAAGAAAATCATGATAACTAAAACATCTACTCGGCTATTAATTACTAATCTGTGTTATACCATTCCTACTTACAACAAATCAATTCTTGTATATTTTATAATTTGTTGAGTTTATTTGCCTGAATGCTTGTGGACTGAGTTTAAATGTACCTCATGAAACCTAGTTTATTTTATATGAAAATACTTAATAGAAAACATTTCTAAACCATTTATTTTTTGCTTCTCAACATCTCAGATTGACCATCTGCAAAATGAGAATAATATCACCTGCTTTTTTTGTACTTAATAATGTATAGGAGTATTAATATAAAAAGAATAAAATTACTCTGAACACTTGAAGAAAATGTGGTATAAATAACGTATTCTTTTGCTAGGAAAGACATTTGGGGGATGAGGGAAGTACTTCTTGGCTGCAACAGGGTATGGGGAAATAATAATATCAGCTAACAAGTGCTAAGGCTTCAGGCAACCATCACTTAACCCCAAGCACAACCCCTGTTATGGCTGGGCTCACAACTGAGGCTCACAAAAGCTAAATGACATGGCTGGGGTCTCCCCACAGGCAGGACAGAGAGTTAAGTAGGTAGAAGTGGCATCAGGGTCTCAGACAGGAGATAAGATGTGTGGAAGGGACACCAGATAATGAGAAGAATGGCCCTGTTGGGAATATAAGTGTCCTGATACTGCTTCCCAATGACTTAGATAAGCCTTAGAAAAAAGCTGGATAAAGTTCTACATTACTTTTGCTAAAATTAGTATTTATGAACTGCTAACACACAAGGAAAAAGAAGACTTTACGACTTGTAACTGGGCTTTGCAGATAATTGGGTACTTAATATCTAGTGTAACATTGTGTCAAAATCTGAGTAATAATCATTACTAAATTAGGACCCTCTATTTTCTGTGTTTAATGACGCAACAGATGTCCTGGTACATGCAATTTTTCTGATATTTAAAATACCCCCCCATTTTTTGCTACAGATAATTAGTTGTCTTTTTAAAAATCTCTGATGATTTAAAGCCATGGTTTTCAACCCAAGTCCACAATCTTCATCAAGTAGTGATATCTTGAAATCAGAGCTGAACAGGGAAGAGATCAAAAGGACAGGCACATTTATTTTGTTCCTCTGAGGACTTTAATCCAAGCTCTATCCCAAAAAGAATTAATGCCTTAAGGTATATATTATTCTATTGACTAGAATAGTGTTCTTTCTAGCTTTTTATAATTAAAAGCGTAAAAGAAAAGAAAGAGATTTAGGGAGGTGAAATGCCTTTGGGCACCTTGGGACTCTCTCAGCAGCAGTGCTCTTCCCTCCCTTACCCAAATACCAAAAGCTTAGAATAAGTACCTCATCTCTTCCTATTTCTTCCAACTCCAGCCTTGGGGCATTTGCACTGGCTGTTCCTCTCTCCACAATGCTTTACCCCCCATCTCCACATAGCTAATTCCCATACATATCTCATTTTTGCTCAAATGTCACCTTCTCAATGGGGCCTACCTTGACCATCCTATACAATCCTATACAAACCCCAAGCTCCACTCCCTGCACTACCAATTCCCCTAGTCTATGTCTTTTTCCAAAAATCATCCTGCCTTCTAATAGTCTATATGATTTACTCAATGTGTTTACTGCCTGCCTTTTGTTACTAGATTTTAAATTTCATAAGGAATTATTTTTGTGTATTTTGTTCACTGCTGGGCTCCTGAAATCTCTAGAAGCATGCCTTGCTCTTGGTAGGTGCTTAGCAAGTATTTGTTGAATAAGTGAATTAAGATCTTTCAACCAAGCCCTTCAATCTCAACAGCTCTTATCAAGTCAACTTTAATAAGAAGCCCTATGAAAGGGAAAATTATTCAGAGGAAATTCTGAATTTTCTTCTCTAAATTCAGAATCTACTGAAGGGGTGGGGAAGAAAACTCTTATCTATGCCACACAGAAACATGTGCTTTCCAGTTCAGGGAAATAAACATGTAATCCAAGCTCACATTACATTTAAGTGTCTCATTCAGTCAACAGATTAAAATAAATAATAATCAGAGTAAATAAAAAGAAAAAAATGCACACTGAAGTACTTATAATACTAAACACGTCAACAAGATTCAGTCAACATCAAAATAAATTGGCTTGAAACCTTAGTGCCTAAGAAGATCTAGTATGTACACATGGGCCAACACCCTAACAACACACTTCCCCATCCATAACCAAGAGTGCAATATGGGCTCTTTGTCACCTACAGGCTGGTCCCACAGCAAGCACTATATTGTTCACCCAATGATCTATAAGCCAAAAGATAATGAAAAAAGCTGAAAACATGATGGAGAAACCCATTTTTGCAAGCCTATGTTGTTTTTTAAAATTTCTGATGGTCTCTAGGTCCTTCTAGGCTCCAAACAAGAGAAAGCAAGATAAACAGTACAGGTACAGGAGAAGATGGGTGGTCTTTGGCAAGATGAAGATATGTATCTTTTTTTCTAGATTCCCACTGCTACTACCAAAGCTGATGATGGCAAGTCTTTCAACTGTTTTTTCTGCCTCGGTATCTTCCTCATTTGGTTTATCTTTTTACTCCCCTATGATGGGTTCCCAGTGTTTCTGCTGTCACCTTCAAACTGGGGTACCCATATTTCCAGGGACCTCTGGTCAAACAGTATAGTGATATGCCAGGGAGCATTTACAATGACAGATAAACAGGACACGTTTTCCTGGAGCAAATTTTACTCACAGATGTGATGGATTATCATGCTGTGGTAAGTTGCCTAGGTCCACACCCTACACCCACTTCAGGAATGAAGTACTCTTCCACTGCTGCTGGAGGTTTTGTCTGCTGTGGCTCATAACCTAATCCTGCCCTAGGAGCTGCACTCAGGGCTCAGAGCAAGGAGCTGCCTTGTCATGGGTATGCCCCATCTCTGGGGTAGCCCACACCCAATCACTGGTCTGTGTGGAGGTACAGGTCAGGCCCCCTTGCCTCTCTTGGGACATCTCTGAAAGGCCATCCTAACTTCTGAGCTCCCTGTGGGATCGGCTGCAACCTGCTGCACGTGCATCATAGTTCAACTTTTCCTTCACCGCTCACAGGTGTTCCCCAAAGCAGTTCCCAATAAAACCTCCCGAATTCAAATTTTACCCCTCAGAATCCTTTTCATGGGGGAACTCAATCCACACATGGAACATTTAAAAAATATTACAATTAGGGACGCCTGGGTGGCTCAGTCAGTTGAACATCCGACTTTGGCTTGGGTCGTGATCTTACAGTTCGTGAGTTCGGGCCCCACATCAGGCTCTGAACTGACAGCCCAGAGCCTGGAGCCTGCTTTGGATTCTGTGTCTCCCTCTCTCTCTCTGCCCCTCCCCCACTCATGCTCTGTCTCTCTGCCTCTCAAAAATAAAGAAACATAATAAAAAAATAAAAAAATAAAATATTACAATTAGATGTAGACATATAAAATAAAGTTTACATGGATTTTAAAGGTAAAATGTATGATTTCAAGGACACTTTGACTTGCACTGAACAATACATCTCTCAGTGGGTATCTGTTGCTTTTGTCTAGATACATCTCCTCCCTTCCTTCTTTCATTTGGGGAATTCAGCCCCTACAGTTTGAGTAGGGCTAATCCCATGGCTGGCACACCTTATCACCTACTCACAAGGGTGAGGACACAGCCTCCACCAGCCAGTGCAGCCACAGCAACTAGTTCTTGAGCAGGCATATGTTTCTGAACTTTCCTCCAAGATATTTTTGCTCTAATTAAGAGAAAGACTTTCTGCTGGAGTTACTAAACTGAGGAAATGTGAGGTTTAAGCTACAGACTGTCATCTTACCTGCTTTTTAGTAAAAGCCCATCCCAGGGAGTGAGACAGAGAAGGCCAGCCCTGATTATAGAGTTTGAGACACTGGATCCAGCTGCGCCTAAAGTTAGCTGTACCCTTAGACTTTCCATTTATGTGAGCCAGTAAATATTCCCCTACTTCACTCATGCTAATTGGAATGGATTTCTGTTACTTGCAACTGAAAGAGTTATGATTTAATATGTTCCTTTAGTCTAGAAGTACGAGTTCATGCTTCTATGTCTTAGGGGTAGTCTGGTTGAGTAATATGAGAAGCACATGGTCCCTTTTCCACCCAACCTTAAATTTTACTGTTCTCCAACACATCCCATCCAGATGGTCTTACCGTTTTACACCTTTACACATCTCCGCCTTTACTTGTGCCGTGATAAAATCCCTAACTCCCTGCTACTAAGAAAAACGATCTGCTCTTTATAATACTAAAGACAGTTTAAATTAATAGTCCAAGAATTTCATGTTTTTTAATTTTTCTGAATTTCTACCATAAACTGTAGTTCAGACACTTCCTAGCTGGGTGTCTTTATACGGGTCACCTAACTGCTCTAATCCTCAGTTTGTTTTCCCATCTGTAAAATGCAGACAAAGAACTACTTTCTAGATTTTGTTAATATTACATAAAATAATACAGAAAGAATACAGCATGGTGCCTGGCTCATGTTAAGCATTTAGTAAGTACTAGTTATTAAAAACCAACAAATATCTGTGAGATTTCACTGTGAATACTTTTTATTCCATCACTATAACATTTTATTCTTTTACCAAATAAGACCAAATTTCTTCATGAAATCAAAATCCTGATTCACAAATAAGTCAAATACAGTAGCTGAGAATCTGTGAATACTGTAATTGAACAGGCCTGAAGAAATGTGCAACTAGAAATCTCAGGTTTCTAGTTAGCAAAAACAAATGAGTTATTTGAAAGTAAATTACATGTTTTTCTAGTGTTAGTGACAAGACTCTGTCAATTATATTCTGGCTTCTGAATAAATTATTTTGTATGCACAAATGTAATAACAGATGCCAACCTGAGCTTGGAATATGGTGAGAAAGTTATAATTGAGTACCCGCATGGCAATTAACTCTCTGCATGTCTGACATAACCATTCTCAAGCTAGCAATTAGCACTGCTCCAAGCCAACACTTTCAGTTCCTGGCACCTTAAAAAACAAACAAATAAAATCTACTCTGTGAATCACAAGATATCAAATACTCACAGAATAATTTTAATTCATTTGTATAGGTTCAACACCAGCTCACATATAAATGCCTCTTTTTAGATTAAACCACCCTTACAGATATATTCATGTATTAAAAGAATACTTTAATAACAGCATTTCAATGATGATCATTTTCCTGCATACTGTTAACCACTTCATGCCATTTATCATTTATTGATATTCCTCTATATACTGAGTACATGTTTCAGTTAGAAACTTTTCTTTAAAAAATTTTTTTTTTCAACGTTTATTTATTTTTGGGACAGAGAGAGACAGAGCATGAACGGGGGAGGGGCAGAGAGAGAGGGAGACACAGAATCGGAAACAGGCTCCAGGCTCCGAGCCATCAGCCCAGAGCCTGACGCGGGGCTTGAACTCCCGGACCGCGAGATCATGACCTGGCTGAAGTCGGACGCTTAACTGACTGCACCACCCAGGCGCCCCAGTTAGAAAATTTTCAATGTGTAAAAATGAATATGTTTTAGTAACTCCTTAAACCTTTTTTTTACTCAATATATGCTAATATGCTTTCAAAGAAATTACTATTAATTATATTTCCCGAGTGACAAAATCACTTATATAAATGTCGCCTGTAATAAAAAGAACACATATATCAGCCACAGAGATTAACAGCCATGCTGTCCTAGCTGAGATATTTTTACCATAGAGAAAAGCAAGAAAAAGGGATTTTATCATATTTACCAGCCCAAAATTAGTGTTCCAAAAATTAGGGTACATAAAACTCCCATGGAATTATAGCAGTTCATCTGATAACTGGAAGTCTCCCATATACATTAAAGAGTTAGTGGATAATTACAAAAGAATATGATTTATATTTTCATCAAGTTTTATAACACTTTCTTAAAGATGTAATATAGTCTTCTCCTCAAGGGATACGATTGGGAAAAGGTAACTACAACAAAGATGAAAGAAAGTCAGCATTTTATTTAATTAAAAAATGTAAAATGTTAAGATACTAAACTATAAGTTGATAATTTCTGTAAAATTTAATTTGAACTTACATGGTTCATTAAAGAAATTACAAAAAAATATAGATGAAGTCATCACAATGAAGGAAATTCATTCTAAATTCTTCCAATACTTTTGTGTACACACACACACACACACTCTCTCTCTCTCTCTCTCTCTCTCTCTCTCTCTCTCTGAGGGTTTAATGAATGTCTCTGCCTCAAGTAGCTGGACTCACAGTATCTCCCTAATACAACCACCCTTCCAGTTTTCATATTTATCCACCCCTATAGACTCACCCCTATAGACTCATCAAGTCTTCACACATAAAGAAAGGCAGTGATAATCATAAAATGATCATTAAAATATCATGGACAATATTTGCAATCTATATCACAACAAGTATTTTCTTAAGACATACAAATGGGTAAGTAAAGACCAATACTACATTAGAAAAATGGGCAAAGGATATGAATAGGCAATTGATAAATACAAATATGCCCTTAAGCATATGAAAAGTTGCCCAATCTCATTCATTCAAAGGAGAATGTAAACTAAAACTAAGGAATACAAATTTTCACCTATCACTTAAAAAACACATTGCGTAGGAAAAGACACACTCTTACACAATGCAAAGGATAAGATCATTGGTAAACCTCTATTGAAGACAATTTCATATTTTATGAAAATTGTAAATGCACATGCCATTTGAACCAGTAGTTCAAATTTTAGGAATTTATCCTACATATATGATTACACCCATGAAAAGTAGCTTTAAAACTATCCACTGTAGCATTGTATGAAACATCAAAAGATTAGAAGTAATCTTTCTAACAGAGAGCTGATTAAATCAATCACAGTATATCCACACAAGAAAATATTACAAACTCATACTAGATGTAAACACTATGGACTGATATGAAATGATCTCCAAGATATATTATTAAATGAAAAAAGGAAAGTTCAGAACAGCATAAAAAAGGGAGAAAAAAACATGATGTTTTTGTTAGTTATGGATAAAATGTCTCCATAAGAACAAAAAACAAATTAATAGCATTTATTGTTTGTGGGACAGCAGCCAGCATAAGGGTATAGCTTAGTATAATTTGAATGTTTGAATCATATGAATTTTCTTAAAATAAAGTTAATTAAATTGAAGAAGTTACAGAACCTGCAAGAAGACTTCTTACATGCTATTTATTTATTTATTTATTTATTTATTTATTTAGAGACAGCGAGAGAGAGATGAAGAGCAGAGAGAGGGATAATCCCAGGAGGAGCAGAGAAGAGAGAAAGAGAGAGACAGAATTGAGGCTCACCCAAAGCAGGGCTCATGTTTTACCTGAAGAGGGGCTCGGGGCTCATGTTCACTGGAAGTGGGGCTAGAGCACACCTGATGTGGGACTTGAACTCACAAACCATGAGATCATGACCTGAGCCAAAGTCAGATGCTTAACGACTGAGCCACCCAGGTACCCTTACATGATCTTAAATAAAGATTCTTCTGCAATTATTTTAGCAGGGAGAATAGTGATACAAGCAAGATACCCAGGGCAGAGAGAGTAATTTAATTACTTCTGATGAGGTAAATGCTCTGCACATTTACTAACATTCACAAAATAATAAATCAATAGAAAAAAGACAGACATTGACAAGGGCCATGAAAAGTTACAAATGATGGACGATCTAATTAAAATGAACAAATGGCAATCTTACAAACAGACATCTGGTGGCAGTTCTTTCTTTCAAAAAATGATATGCTCATGTCTTGGCAGAATATAAATCCATTTTAGCTGTAGGGAGAAATTTCCAGCTAACCTAAATGCCAGTTTTATTATTGTAAGTGTTGTGAGCAGGCATGAGGAGAATGATAGGCAGGGAATATGAGAAAGCTGACTAAAATACACTTTTTTTTTTTAACTTATTTTTTTTAAGTAGGCTTCCTGCCCTGCGCAGAGCCGGAAGCAGGGTTTGAACTCACAACACTGAGATCAAGACCTGAACTGAGGTCAAGTCGGATGCTCAACTGACTGAGCAACCAAGGGACCCCTAAAATATATCTTAATATGTTAATGAGATAGAGGTCTTGTGACTTTATCTTTGTAAGTGTAGTCAAGCAGAATATGTCAGAAGTCATATCACATGCAGATGCCTTAGTATGATTGAATGTGGTCACTGGCAATGGTATTATGTAACACAGGTGGATTTGGTTATGGGCTGATAAGAGATGGTGGATGCTAAATACCTACATTTGATTTTTTCCAATAAACTGTAGGTAATTAAATGTGGCTATTTGACTTTTTAAAAAGACAAAAAACAGCTTAGTCAATTCCAAAAACATCGCTTTTCCCCTCACAACAAAAGATAATTTATATACACACATTTATACACACACACATATACACACACACATAATATTCCACTGGTAATAATCTTATCTAAGATAAACAGCTCAAAGATTTCATCATGAAACTTTGATTTCTTATAGCACTAATAGTAACAATACTTAATGAAGTGTCACAGCAGTAGTTATGATTGTACAGTATAAAAACACTCATGCTAATATTGTGAAGATTCATACTGAGATTCATGCTTATCCATGCTTACTTCCAGTTCATCTTCTTACCCCATAATTCCAATATCTGGTCAAATATTAGCAGATAAAGGTAAACTGGTTCTAATCTACGCATCTAGAGATCATCCTTCCATCATTAAATTTAGGGTAAGATTTAACTATTCAAAAGAATTTGAATGATGAGGTTTAAAATAAAGTCACATGTAACTATGGATCACTAAAACATTCAAAAAATCAAGACACTAGCATAATGCTACTTGTATTTTTATTTTTCTAAAAATTTTTACTTTCATTTGAATATAGTTGCCACACAACGTTCTACTAGTTTTAGGTGCACAATGTAGCGATTTGACAAGTTTATATATTCCACGATGCTCATCACAAGTGTAGCTACCATCTGTCCTACTATACCACTATTACAATATCATTGACTGTATTCCTTGTGTTGTGCTTTTTATTCCCATGACTTATTCATTCCATAAGTGGAAGCTCGTGTCTCCCACACCCCTTCAACAATTTTGTCCAACCTCTCACCTCCCTCTCCTCTGGCAACCACCAGTTTGTTTTCTGTATTTATAGGTCTGATTCTGCTTTTTATTTACTCATTTGTCTTTTTTTTTTTAAGCTTCCACTTATGAGTGGAATCATACCGTATTTGTCTTTCTCAGTCTGAATTATTTCATTTAACATAATGCCTTCTATGTCCATCCATGTTGTCCCAAATGGCAAGATCTCATTTTTTCTTATGGCTGTGTAATACTCTGTACCTTGACTACTATAAATAATAAACTTGGGTGCATATATCTTTTTGAATTAGTGTTTTCATTAAATACCCAATAATGGAATTACTGGATCATATGGTAACCCTATTTTTTTTTTTTTTTGCAATTCTATTTTTATTTTGAGGAACCTCCATACCGTTTTCCAGAGTGGCTGTACCAGTTTGCATTCCAGCAACCATGCACAGGGGTTCCTTTTTCTCCACATCCTAGCCAACACTTGTTATTTCTTTGGTCTTTTTAATTTTAGCCATTCTGATAGGTGTGGGGTGGTATCTCATTGTGTTTTTGATTTGCATTTCCTTCATGATGAGTGATGCTGAGCATCTTATGTGTCTTCTGGTCACCTATCTGTGTCTTCTTTGGGAAAATGTTTATTCAGGGCCTCTGTCCATTTTTTGAGTTATTTTATTTTTCTGATGTTGAGTTGTGTAAGTTCTTTGTATATTTTGGATATTAACCTTTTATTGGATATATCATTTGCAAATCTCTTCTCCCACTTATAGTATGTTGTCTTTTTGTTTTGCTGATGGTTTTGTTTGCTGTGCAAAAACGTTTTATTTTAATGTAGTTCCAACAATTTATTTTTGCTTTTGTTTCCCTTTCCTTAGGAGACGTATCTAGAAAAATGTGGCTATGGCTGATGTCTGAGAAATTACTGCCTATATTCTCGTCTAAGATTTTATGGTTTGAAGTCTCACATTTAAGTCTTTAATCCATTTTGAGTTTATTTTTGTATATGGTGTAAGAAAGCCATCCAGTTTCATTCTTTTACATATAGCTCTCCAGTTTTCCCAGCAACATTTATTGAAAAGACTATCTTTTCCCCATTGTATATTTTTGCTTCCTTTGTCATAGATTAATTGACCATATAATCCTGAGTTTATTTCTGAGCTCTCTATTCTGTTCCACTGATCTATGTTTTTGGTGCCAGTACCATAGTGTTTTGATTACTACTGTGTACTACATCTTGAAGTCTGGGATTGTGAAACCTCTAGCTTTGCTCTTTCTCAGAATTGCTTTGGCTACTTTGGGTCTTTTGTCATTTCACACAAATTTTAGGATTATTTCTTCAAAAATTAAATACCCAACAGCATTTTCATAGTGATTGCATTGAATCTATAGGTTGCCTTGGGTAATATGAGTATCTTAACAATATTAATTCTTCCAATCCATGAGCATGGAATATCTTTCCAATTGTTTGTGTCATCTTTAATTTTTTTCATCAGTACATTGTAGTTCTTGCAGTACAGGTCTTTCACCCCTTTGGCTAAGTTTATTCCTTGGTATTTTGTTCTTTTTGGTGCAACTGTATTTGGTGCTTTTTAAGTTTCTCTCTACTACTTCATTATTAGTGTATAGAAACACTACTGATTTGTGAATATTAAGTATCTTGCCACCTGAATTTATTACTGCCAGTAGTTTTTATTTATTATTTAAAATTTTTTTAATGTTTATTTATTTTTGAGAGAGATAGAGAGAGAGCACGAGCAGAGGAGGGGTCAGAGAGATGGAGACAGAGAATCTGAAGCAAGCTGTAGGCTCTGAGCTGTCAGCACAGAGTCCAATGCGGAGCTTGAATACACAAACCAAGAGATAATGACCCGAGCCGAAGTCAGATGCTTAACCAACTGAGCCACCCAGGCGTCCCATAAGTAAGCATTTTCTAGGTGAGAGAAGAGGGGGAACAGGAACTTCAGGTAGGTACAGAGTCCCTGGATGCTCAGAGACTACAGGGGAGGTTGCATACAGTGAATGAAGAGCCTGGAGAGGTTAAGATTGAAGCCTGATTCTGAATAGCCCTATGTCATGCCAAGGAGTCTAAACTTTCCACCTACAAGTACCAAGTAGCCAACAAGATCTCTACACAGCGACATAACACTGGGTGGTAGACTGTAGATGAAAAGGGAAATTACATCAGAAGGCTTTCCCATGGCCCAGGCAAGAGATGTCAGACCACTGCATGAAGAAGGCACAAGGCAGTGAGAACATGAAGGAGGCTGTACATTCTGGAGACAAGTCAAGAGTGTCAGGGACCAAGATTCAAGATAGATGGTAAGAAAGAAGATCTACAGTAGCTGAACCACAGATTCTCTAATTCATTCAACACTGATCAAATATTTAGAGGCCCTATTACACTGGGATATAGCAGTGTATCAGAGAGAAAAGGTCTTTGCCCTTCATGAGATTATTTTCTTGTGGTAGATACCAATGAGTAAGAAAAGAGGTCATCAAGACAACTGTGATAACTGTGAGGAAGGAAATAAACAGGGCAACTGATTTTAAAGTAAAAGACTGAGTGTAAGATATAAATATATATCTATATCTATTTATGTATACACACACACACATGAGTGTTTAGGGGCGGTCTAAGGAGATGTCCATTAAGCGCAGGCCTGAAAGATGCAAATGGAAAACCATAATTAAAACAGTGGATGAAGATAGAATTTATGAGTTTAAGATATCAATAAAAAACTAATTAAGCACCACACTTGAGAAGAGATCAAAGATCATTATAATCAGATAATCAGAAGTGACAATCCACACCTGTAGAGGCTGCTTCTGAAGAAATCCAAGATGGCTTAACTATATGAGACATCTTATCCCTTAGAGATCAAAATGTTTGGAATATTCCACTTTAGTTCTAGGATTGTTTATGTGTATGATGCAAGAAAGTGCAAGGGGAGAGAAAATTTTCATCACTTTGAGTACACAATCTCCTAGAAAACAGACACTGACTTTAAAATCTATTTTACATGCCTTCTTATAATAATATGAACGTATAATGTTTCATAAATCTCAATTATTTTTACTGTTCATTAATTTATGCCTAATATTACTGCATTAGGAATTTCTTCTTTATAGGGATTTCTTTATCATTAGATTTTAAAATACAGAATTTTTAGTGGATACTGACATCAATTAATAGTAATGTTGAGTGTTATAGCTCAATATTTATAATATTGAGCTTTCCTCTAAAATCTTCAACAGTGAATTGCCTTCCTATAAAATCCATCTCAAGTTTAAAATATGATGTAAAATAGTATATAATAACTTCATAGCAAATTTTACTAGGCATGCACTTAAAACGTTTATCAGTATACATTTTGCCTATACAACAAGACTTAAAAAAAATGAGAATGAATAAAACAAAGATTTAGCCCAATGAATTGTACTTTCTGCAGCGAAGTTAACGATTACAGGGGCCTTAGCATACCTAATTGCCCTCTCCTCCCTTTCTAAAGATAAATGAACAGAAATCTAGCAAAAGCTATATAACTGATGTCCCATGAATAATGAGTGAAAGAAAATGATTCACCAACAACAAAGGGGCTTTTAAAAATGATCAGCGTCAGGGTGCTTGGGTGGCTCAGTTGGCTGAGCATCTCTTGATTTCCGCTCAGGGCATGCTCTCAGGGTCGTGGGATTGGGCTCTGTGCTGAGCACAGAGCCTGCTGCACATTCTCTCTCTCTCTCTCTCTCTCTCTCGTTCTCTCTCTCTCTCTCTCTCTCTCTCTCTCTCTCTCTCTCCTTCTGCCCCTCTCCCCCACTTGCGCACTCTCTCTCTCACTCTAAAGTTAAAAAATAAAAATAATGACTAGTGTTAATATATTATAAATATAAATTTTAAAATGACTTATTTGCTTGAAAAAAGGATTCTTCTTTCAAAAGAAAGATTGCTTTTATACACTATACTTCTCTGATACCTCAGGTTTTTCTTTTTATACTAAATATAGTAATTAAAGAAATATAGTAAATATTCTATTGTGAAGCAACATATTTACTGTAGATTTGGGGTTGGGGGCAAGCACACTACACACTCTCAACAAGGAGGCAATGATGGTTAGACCATGCTAGGAACATACTGGAATAAAATCAACTGACTTCTAATCTTAAAATGATTTTATTTCAGTCTTCGACATTTCTATCACACTTCTGTCTCTTCCCATTTCACACCTCCATATTATTTCATACCTAAACTTAACATGATACCTTCCTTCCTTCCATCCCATTTGTGTGCGTGTGTGAGACAGACAGACAGACACACACACACACACACAATGTTCTCTCATTTACCCTCTTCTCCCCAGCTCCAAATTTTATTCTCTCTGGCTCCCATAAATTTCTTTCCAATCCTGCTCAGAAGCCTATATCAAAGCATACATCTCCATTTTAGGAACTCTCTTCAACTTTGTTCCAATATAGTCTATCGTATGTGACTATTCTTAGAGGAAACCTTTGAGCATCTTTACGGGGATGAAGATGAGGATGAAGATGGAAACGCTGGTGTCAGAAGTGCTGACAGCTTCTGTGTTAGCCCCCAATCTCTGTAAGCCTTAGTTTGCCAATTTGCAAAGTAAGAGTCACAGGACTGTTCATTAGGATTAAATGGAGTAAGCGACAGAGGGCATTTTATAGCTGTAGGAATAATACAGGAAAGCAGTAGGGATCACAGTTTGAGGAACCGGTAAATAATTTCATTTAACAATAACAACACAGGGACTGATGATCAAACACTACCTAGACAACAATGGAGTAAAGGACACTACCATTAATATAACTTCCTTTTCTACAACAAAAAATTTACATTTGAAACTGCCAAGCTAAATTCTCTACTCTCCAGCACACATGCTCACTGGCCACACTTGCTGGTAGAGTTTGGGTGGTGGTGGGTTACTGGCAATAGGACCTGGGCTGTCTCTTCTTTCATACAACCTGATGCACTAAATGGATTGTTTATCCTGTTCCTTCATCTATAATTACATACAAGGATATCAAATTGCTTATGAGACACAGTAATATGTGCCTACTTTCAAGAATATCAAATTGCTTTTGAGACACAGTAACAGCAGGTCTATCCAAAACTTCTCTATCATTCAGAGAATAACCTTAATGGATCTCATTCATTAAGAAGGAAATCATCACATCATAAAAAGATTAGAATAAAAGTGAGTTTGTATTCCATATAGATGATGAACTACAAAGCTCTGAGCTTTCTAAAGTAAGCCAGGTCTAATAAGCATAATTATGTCATAGAACAACTAGTTAACACTTGGGAACAGGTTAGGGGTTTTACTTATATTTTAATACATTGTCAGTTGAGCATATAAGAAATTTAACATGAAGTATTTTTGGTCTGTGAAATCAGGAACATTATCAGCAACTAAGCTCAAATATTTTTTTTCCCAATGTTTTGATACTACGAATTTACCCTAATTTTACACACACATGCGTGCCCACACACACAGATAAAATGTAATGTGAAACATCACTGATGATCAGATAATCAACTTATTAAATCAGAGGTCATCACTTTGAAAATTCCACTTGATACATACTAACTCACAGGTACAGAAGAAATATTATCTGATTCTTTATACATCCTGATATTTTTTAATGTTTATTCATTTTTGAGAGAGAGAGACAGAAGTGGGTCAGGGAGGGGCAGAGAGAGAGGGAGACACAGAATCCAAAGCAGGTTCCAGGCTTTGAGCTGTCAGCACAGAGCCTGATGTGGGGCTCAAACCCATGAACTGGGAGATCCTGACCTCAGCCGAAGTCAAACACTTAACCAAGTGAGCCACCCAGGCACCCCTGAAATACTGTCTGATTCTTAAATGTATAAGCATACCTCATAGATATTGCGGGTTTGGTTCCAAGCCACCACAATAAAGCAAATACCACAATAATGTGAGTCACGTGAATATTTTTGTTTTCATAGTATATATAAAAAGCTATGTTTACACTATATTTCAGTCTATTAAATGTGCAATAGTAGTAGGTCTATAAAAACAATGTATATAATTTAAAAATATTTTATTGCTGGTGTGCCTAGGTGGTTCCATTGGTGAAGAGTCCAACTTCAGCTCAGGTCATGATCTCACGGTCCATGAGTCTGAGCCCCGCGTCGGGCTGTGTGCTGACAGCTCAGAGCCTGAAGCCTGCCTTTGGATTCTGTGTCTCCCTCTCTCTCTGCCCCAGCCCCACTCATGCTCTGTCTCTCTCTTTCAAAAATAAACAAACATTTAAAAAAATAAAAAAATATTTTTATTGCTAAAAAAATGCTAACCATCATCTGAAGTTTCAGCAAGTTGTAATCTTTTTGCTGGTGGAGGATCCTGCCCTCAATGTTGATGGCTGCTGACTGATCAGGGTGGTAGCTGCTGAAGGTTGGGGTGGCTGTGGCAGTGTCTCTAATATAAAACAACAATGAAGTTTGCTGCATCAACTGACTCTTCCTTTCAGAATTTCTCTGCAGTATGTGATGCTGTTTGATAGTATTTTACCCACAGAACTTCCTCCCAAATTGGAGTCAGTCGTCTCAAACCCAGCCACTGCTTTATCAACTAAGTTATGTCAAAGTCTAAATTCTTTTTGTCATTTCAACAATATTCACAGCATCTTCACCAGGAGTAGATTCCATCTCCAAAAAAACTACTTTCTGGTATTTTAATAGTGTTGTATGCTGACAGGTAGTAACTACACTTGTGGTAAGCACAGCAGAATGTATAGAAATGTTGAATCACTATGTTGTACACCTGAAACTAATGGACCACTGTGTGCCAACTATATGGAAATAAAACAGTTTTTCAAAAACCAATTCCTTTGCTCATCCATAAGAAGCACCTCCTCCCCCATTAAAGTTTTATTGTGGGATTATAGCAATTCAGTCACATTTTCAGGCTCCACTTCCAATTCTAGTTCTCTCTTGTTACAGAGTAACATCTGTAGTTACTTCCTCCACTGAAGTCCTGAACACCTTAAAGTCATCCATCCATGAGGGTTGGAATCCACTTCATCCCATTTCCTGTTAATGTCAATATTTTTACCTCTTCCCATAAATCACAAATGTTTTTAATGTCATCTAGAATGGTGAATACTTTCCAGAATGTTTTCTTTAAATTTTTTTACATGTTTATTTTTCAGAGTGAGAGAGACAGAGCATGAGTGGGGGAGATGCAGAGAGAGAGGGAGACACAGAATCCAAAGCAGGCTCCAGGCTCTGAGCTGTCAGAACAGAGCCTGACACAGGGCTCAAACCCATATACTATCAGATCATGACCTGAGCCAAAGTCGGATGCTCAAAATGACTGAGCCACCCAGGCACCCCCAGAAGGTTTTCAACTGATGTCCAGATCCATCAGAGGCATCACTATCTATTGCAGCTATAGCCTTATGAAATGTATTTCTCAAATAACAAAACTTGTAAGCTGAAATTGCTCGTTGATCCATGAGCTGCAGAATAGATGTTGTGTTAGCAGGCACGAAAACAACACTAATCTCACTGGATATCATCAGAGCTCTTGGGTGGCCAGGTGCATTGTCAGTCAACAGTAATATTTTGAAAGGAATCTCTTTCTTTTTTTCTAGGTCTCAACAATGGACTTAAAATATTTCACCAACCATGTTGTAAACAGACGTGATGTCATCCAGGCTTTGTTATGCCATTTATAGAACACATCAAAGTAGAGTCAGCATAATTCTTAAGAGCCCTAGCATTTTCAGAATGGTCAATGAGCACCGGCTTCAATTTAAAGTCACCAGCTGCATAGCCACAAACAAAAGAGTCAGCTGTCCTTTGAAGCTCTGAAGCCAGGCACTGACTTCTCCTCTCTAGCTGTCTGGCATCTTCTTCTAATAGATGAGAATTACCTTAGTTAGACCTTCTGGATAACCTGCTACAGCTATTATATCAACACTTGCTTCAACTTGTACTTTTACGTTATGAAGACAGCTTCTTTCCTTAAACTTCATGAACTAACCTCTGCTTGTTTCAAACTTTTCTTCTGCATCTTCCTCACCTCTCTCAGCTTCAAAGAACTGGAAAGATTTAGGGTCTCCGGATGAGGCTTTGGCCTAAGGGAACGTTATGACCGTTCTATCGAGACCACTCAAACTTTATCCATATCAGCAATAAGGCTGTTTTGCTTTCTTATTGTTCATGTATTCACTGGAGCAGTACTTCTGATTTCCTTTAAGAACTTTCCCTTTGCATTCACAGCATGGCTAACTGTTTGGCACAAAAGGCCCAGCTTTTAGCCCATCTTGGCTTTCGACATACTTTCCTCACTGAGTTTAATGATTTCTAGCTTTTGATTTAAAGTGAGAGACGTGCAACTCTTCCCTTCACTTGAACAATTTTTTTTAAATATATGAAATTTATTGTCAAATTGGTTTCCATACAACACCCAGCGCTCATCCCAACAGGTGCCCTCCTCAATACCCATCACCCACTCTCCCCTCCCTCCCACCCCCCATCAGCCCTCAGTTTGTTCTCAGTTTTTAAGAGTCTCTTATGCTTTGGCTCTCTCCCACTCTAACCTCTCTCTCTTTTTTTTTTCTTCCCCTCCCCCATGGGTTCCTGTTAAGTTTCTCAGGATCCACATAGGAGTGAACACATATGGTATCTGTCTTTATCTGTATGGCTTACTTAAAGGCCCCTGTACAGTTATTAATTGGCCTAATTTCAACATTTTTGTGTCTCAGGGAATAGGGATGCCCAAGGAGAGGGAGAGAGATGGGGAAACAGGCAGTCAGTGGAGTAGTCAGAACAGACATTTATCAATTAAGTTTGCTGCCTTATATGGGCACAGTTTGTGGTACCCGCGATTACAATAATAGCATTAAAGACCATTGATCATAGATTACCATTAACAAACATGACAGGAATGAAAAAGTCTGAAATATTGCAATAATTACCAAAATGTGACATAGAGACATGAAGTGAGCAAATACTGTTGGAAAAATATCACGGATAGACTTGCTCTGCACTGGGTTGCCACAAACATTTAATTTGTTAAAAGAAAAACAACAACAACAAAAAACAAAAAAACACAGTATCTCTGAAACACAATGAGGTATGCCTGTCTGTATAAAGTACTTTAAGATCTTTAGAAAAAATATTCAAATTAGCAGACTATTTTATTACTAGTGTGAATTTAGTACTCTTGAGAAAAGGTTAAAATGACTATCATACATACATGAACATATATGAAAATATTCATAATTTCAAGAAAGCAGCACACATTGCAGAGGAAAAACAAATCCACTTGGACCATGTTAAGACTTTACTTCTAAAACCTCAGTGTTGACAAGCAATTTATGTAACATAAAATCTGTAATTAAATGGTACAGAATGTTCTTAAGTTCAGGATTTCCACATATTCTATAGCTTGTCCTATCAAGATTCATTATTAAATGAAATTTTATGTATAAATTTAAAGAACAGCAAGAGCACTCTAAGACCTCATCTATATTCCCATAAAAGTTCTCCTTTTACTAGAAATACTTTGGCCAAAAGGTTTCTAATCATCACAAATGCTTTCAAAACTGACTTCTTTCAACAAGTTGAAAACCTCTGCAGTTCTAGGAAACACAGATATAATGTATAAATTGTTTCAGTTCAACAAGTATTTCTGGACTGTTTCCTATGTGCATATACTACATTAAGAGTCATTGGCATAAAGATGATTTGAAACACAGTCATTTATCTCAAGAAGGATCTGGTCCAGCTGTGGAGAAAAAAAACACAAAGACGTAAGCAAATAACTACTATAGAGTATGAGAAGTGCATGACTGAAAGATGAATAAGATACAGAGATAGTGGAGGGCATAAAACTCTGTTGGGCTGGAGGGAGGTCATGAATATTTCACAAAGAAGGCAATATGGAAGCAGGGTTTAGATGGATAAATAGGAGTTCACCAGGCAGACAATGGGAGAAGAGAATTCCAGGCAGAAAGAACAGAATGTGCAAAGGACACAGACCTACAATAGCATGACATATTCAGAAACTATAAGTAATTTTGATTGGATACTGTTAAAAAGGACAATAAAAACATAAGGAGGGGAAACACCATGAAGGGCCCTGTGTGCAATAGAAAAGTTTTAATTTTACTCTATAGTTGATGGGGAACCATATTAATCAGGGAAGCAACACGGTTCTTTTCAGCTACCAGGGGTCTTAAGGTCAGGTAGAATGAACTGAACTGAAAGTACCAATCAAGCCTTAATTCACTGGATGCAACAGTGCAAACAAGAGGCCAAAAAGGATGTTTTGCTCCTCTTGTTCTATATTTCCCCCCACAGAATGACACTGGGCAAAAGTTAGGTGATGTTCAGGCAAGTGGGGAAAAATCCCCTCACTGCTGAGGAGTACTGGACAAAAGGCTCCAGCCATTTTATGGACCAGGGGCTGGTGGGAGGTAAAGAAGGAAGGGCAGAAGTGGAAAGTTATGAGCCAGAGTGGAGGAAAGCATGTCAGCCAAGGCCCTGGTGAAGGTGCCTGGGCTAGGGATGCAGATGTGTGAATGAACATGGCTGACCCAGTGGGGATGCTCACTGTTCTTGCCACTCCCTCCAGAAAACCAGTGTGCAGAATCCTGGCTATGCACCAAGTCATGTGTGGGAGGGCACCTTCCCCTATTGGGATTTGCCAGGGAAAACCAGCCTAGGGTCAGGCCTGAAAGATCACATACCTGTGGACTGGACTCCTCAGGTCAGATCTGTGATCTACAAAAATCATTCACAGACAATGTGAAAGATGAACTTGACGAAGAGGATTCACGGTGACAAGGGGACTGGTGGGAGGTTAGTGCAACAATCCGGTTTGGACATGTGACCTGAACTCCTGTTAAAGTGACTGAACCTAGTTCACGCAGGAAAGGACATACATCCAGGAAGGGCTAATAAACTGGAAGAAAAATGGGGGAGTCGAGAGATTTTAAGATGAGCTCAGGTGGCAATGAGGGAAAGCTCAAAAAGCAGAAGTTACAGTTAGGAAGTGGGGGATAAGAGTCCATGATTTCTAAGGTGGAATGATTATAGGTGGTTCTGAGGCCAGAAGTGTGTTCAGGTAAGCTAAGCAGAGTAGTGAAGTAGAGGGGAAGTCAAGGACACAGAGCTAGAGTTTCTTTTTATCAAAGAACGCACACAAGATGGTGGCAGATGACAGTGACAATGGGTTTAAGAATAACAGAACCTGGGGTATCTGGGTGGCTCAGTCAGTTGAGCACTGGACTCTTAACTTCGGCTCAGGTCGTGATCTTGGGGAGCATGAGTTTGAGCCCTGCAATGGGCTCCATACAGTCAGCGCGGAGCCTGCTTAGGATTCTCCTTCTCTCTCTCTCTCTGTCCCTCTCCTGCTCACACATTCTCTCTTTCTCCTTCAAAATAAATAAATAAACTTAAAAAAAAAAAAAAGAAAAGAAGAACAGAAGTAGATGGCATGAGCTTTCTGTGCAAGTTAAGAACAGCAGTTGTTTGGAAACAGCAGAGCAGAGACGGAGTATTACTAACTCACAAGGCACAGATATACAAAGTTATGCAGGAAAGAACAGCTTTCAGAAAGGGGGAAGTAGCAGAAAGGACTACCCTCAGATGAGCAAGCCTGAGAAGAGCCTGAGGGCTCTGAGGAGTTCTCTCTAAAAATGGAGCAGTTTCCAGAGAAAAATGGAAAGGGGCAAGAGAGATCAACAAAGAGGGGAAACAGAGTAAGAGATGAGAAAACAGGCCAGAACTGATATTTACAAAGACCTAAATCTGGGGTGGTGCCAGACGGTGACGTGGTGAGGTGGGGCTGGAACTCCAGGGTCCCCGGCCTTGGTCTGGCTGGTCTCTGTGGGCACTGCCACACAGCGACTAACCACTTGTATTTTACTCTGCTTGTGAGATTTTTATTTAAATAAATTTTGATAATGTTTAAATTTCCTGGAGTGTGTTTGACAAAGCAAAGTTCTAATGAAGAGCAAAAAATATCTTTTTTTTTTTTTTAGCTCACATTGTAATGGAGTAGAAAAAATAATATAAGAATAAGAAAAACTTATTAATACATTTCTTTAAGCTCAGAAACGGTTCCTGAGAATGTGTGGGTTGGAAGAACTTTAACAGTACATTTAATTTACGCTAACCCCACAGGACTATACTTACACCCTAAAAGTAATACTTGTTCTCTGGAGAAGGTAATCTCAAACTTAACAAACTGGGGAAGATAATTACAAGCTTAAAAAGTAATCTTTTCTACTACGTAATAAACCTTAATTGAGAATGTACTTTCGGATGTTTACTCTGAAACTTTTAAACGGATCTTACATCCTCTGGTTCTATCCAGGAGGAAAAGCTAGCCCATGATGCATTTTTAATTATTCTTCAAATAACACATAGTTATTTTTCCGCCTTTTCCACCCCACTGAAGACTTTCTTCTTGGTCTAACTCTATAAAATCCTAAAAAAAATAAACAGGTTTTCACTGGCCTGTAACAAAAAGACAGACTGTAAGCAGTATCCTGGCTAGGACAGAAGAGGAATGCTTAGAGCTCTTATTCAGACATAAACAATGGATTTATTTAAGGTGGTTTATTAAGGATGACACATCTGTCACTTATTACCAGAACTAATTAGTCTTATAAGTCTAGTATAGGTTAAAATTTTCCTTCCACTCTTACATATGCCATTTGTATCCCTCCCCAAACTGTGTGTCATCATAAGTTTTAAACTAGTGCTTCACATAAACTCTGTACTTTAGTCATAAAAGAAATGATACCCACCACCTATCATGTACTGAGCTCTTACTGTGTGCCAGATGCTGCTCTGCTTTATATAGAGCTCATGAATCTTCACAACCATCTGTGTGAGGTACACTATGGTGATTCAGCTCGTAAATAAATTAAAATGGTTCATTTGGACTCTACACATAACATTTTAAGTCACAGTGATGAATAATAATGTAAGAAAAGAGCTAAAATGAGATCATCAATTATATGAATATTAATTCCAACTACCTCCATTAGATATTTATCCAAATCCACTATAAAATAGTCCAATTATCAAATGTGTAGCCTACTTCCTGAGTCCTTATCCCTTCCTGAAACAGGTACCGCATCTTTTAAAATGGAAAAAGAGTGGCAGAAAGATAGTGAAAAGCAAGTCATATGGGAAATTGAACATTTCTCATTTGTAAGGAAGCTTTATGAAAATCTTTGCTTAGAGACACCTGGGTGGAGCAGTTGGTTAAGCATCTAACTCTTGATCTTGGCTCAGGTCATGGTCTCACAGTTTGTGAGTTCGAGTCCCGCATCGGGCTCTGCACTGATGTTGCAGAGCCTGCTTGGGGTCTGTCTCTACTTCTCTCTGACCCTCTCCCACTTGTGCTCTCCCTCTCTTTCTCAAAATAAATAAACTTAAAAAAAATAATTAAAAAAAATCTTTGCTTAATAAAATGGATTCATACACTTGCATTTAAAAAAACAGATTCTTTTAAAAAGAAAGAACAGATTTAATTTTATTTAAAAAAAATTTTTTTTAAGGTTTATTCATTTTTTTGAGACAGAGACAGAGCATGGGGGGTGGGGGGCGGGTAGAGAGAGAGGGAGACAGAGAACCCAAGGCAGGCTCTAGGCTCTGAGCTGTCAGCACAGAGTCTGATGTGGGGCTCGAACCCACGAACTGTGAGATCACGACCTGAGCTGAAGTTGGACGTTCAACCAACTGAGCCACCCAGATGCCCCAGAACAGATTTAATTTTAAACAAAATCAGATATGAAAGAGAAGAAATAACAACTTGACACCACAGAAATACAAAGGATAAAAGAATATTATCAAAAATTATATGCCAACAAATTGGACAACCTAGAAGAAATGGATAAATTCCTAGAAATATACAACCTTCCAAAACTGAATTAGGAAGACATCTGTGAACAGATGAATTATCACTAATGAAATTGAATAAGTTATCAAAAAACTCCCAACAAACAAAAATCCAGGACCAGAGAGCTTCATAAGTAAATTCTACCAAACATGTAAAGAAGAATTAATACCTATTCTTCTCAAACTATTCCAAAAAATAAAAGAAAACTTCCAGATTCATTCTATGAGGTCAGCATTACCCTGATACCAAAACCAGATAAAGACAGCACAAAAAAAAAAAAAAGAACTACAGGCCAGTATCTCTGATGAACATAGATGCAAAACTCCTTAACAAATACTAGCAAACTGAATCCAACACTACATTTAAAAAGTCATTCACCACGATGAAGTAGGATTTATTCCTGGGATGCAAAAAAGTAGTTCAATATTCACAAATCAATCAACATAATAAATCACATCAATAAGAAAAACGATAAAAAAACATATGATCATTTTAATAGATGCATAAAAAGCATCTGACCAACACAACATCCTTTCATGATAAAAATCCTCAACAAAGTACATTCAGAGGGAATACACCTCAACATAATAAAGGCCATACATGAAAAACCCACAGATAATATCATACTCAATACTGAAAAACTAATAGCTTTCCCCTAAGAGCAGGAACAACACAAGGATGTCCACTTTCACCACTTTTATTCAACATAGTACTGTAAGTCCTAGCCACAGCAATCTGACAAGAAAAAGAAATAAAAGGCATCCAAATGAGCAAGGAAGAAGTAAAACTCACTATTTGCACATAGCATGATACTATTTCTAGAAAACCCTAAAGATTACACCCCAAAACTACCAGAACTGAAAATGAATTCAGTAAGGTCACGGAATATAAAATCAATGCACTTCTATACACTAATAAGCATCAGAAAGAGAAATTAAGAAAATAACCCCACTTACAATTGCACCAAAAATAATAAAATACCTAGGAATAAACATCATATTACCATCATAAGGATGGTAAGAAATATTTTAAATAATATGACAGACAGTGTTGAAAAGTCAAGTTAATTTTCCACAATACCAATAAGTATGAAAGCAGTAGTACTCACCTCCTTTGCACTCTTAATTTTAGTCAGAAATGTATGCAGCTCCATTGTTTCTGCAAACAGTGCACGACATACTGCCTGATAATGATTTGGTGCCTCTGATTCAGTTGGCAGATGAGCAGCACATAACTACAGAAGAAGAAAATAAAACAATAGGGCTCATTTATTATTTTGGGTTTTTGGTACCTAAAAGACAGACATACCCAGTATATTCCTATTTTTACATCAGACAGTAAGGCAATCCCCATCATCCAAAGCCTAATGCATCACCAAATCATCAGTAAAATTATATGGAAAAAGTGGTCCACTAACAAACGGTCAATAGTACAGATGAGCTTAGTAAAATTAGTTAGCTTCTATTTGAAAATGATAGAACATATATAAAAGTTTTGGTTGGAAGTAGAAAGGGAACTACCATTTACTGAGTGCTAATCATAATGCAGCTATTTTAATAGCTGTCATTTATTTTTTACCATGCCAGACACTATATTTGACATGTCATATACACAGCATAATATCATTTACTCTTCAGTGTAGCCCGGAATTATCTCCATTTTACAGCAAAGGAAACTAAAGCTAAGAGGACTCAAGTGACTTGTCCACAGTCAGAAGTTGACATGACGGAGAAGAATTAAACATAGTTTTATGGGTTTCTGAAGCCCAGGCTCATCCCAATACATGCTGAATTGTGTAATGCAATAAAAAGACTGTTGGGATGACATGTGGACCACAGGGAAGACGCTCCATCAGTAAATGGAGAGTGCAGCAAAGAGAGCAGAGGGCAGAATAAGTCTGCTGGCCGTATCTCCAGTCTCGATGTCTTTTACCATACATAGTCCATAATCCCCCCAAAACTACCAGTGGGTAAAAGATGCATAACAATTTAGAAAACTCAAACGCCATTTAATATATTAGATTGGAAAGATATCCTATCAAGGGTCTAGTGCATGGGAATAATTTTGCTTTTTTGTAAAGTAATAATTTTGTAACCATGTACTATAGTTATGTTTTAAGGGACTTCATTTTCTTCAAAAAGATGTAGGTTCTCCCTTAATTCTTTACTATATTCAGTAAATTTGACATTAATACAATTACTGAAAATATACATTTTATTGTATTTTTTTTTAATTTTTTTTTTCAACGTTTATTTATTTTTGGGACAGAGAGAGACAGAGCATGAACGGGGGAGGGGCAGAGAGAGAGGGAGACACAGAATCGGAAACAGGCTCCAGGCTCTGAGCCATGAGCCCAGAGCCTGACGCGGGGCTCGAACCCACGGACCGCGAGATCGTGACCTGGCTGAAGTCGGACGCTTAACCGACTGCGCCACCCAGGCGCCCCCACATTTTATTGTATTTTAATAATTTCTATCCATTGGAGAATAAAAGATGGCTTTGTAGATTATACTATCCTTCATAATGTGCCTTCTGCTATTTTCATTTGTAGTAAGTATCACATGTCATTTATTAGATTACTATCTTTAATAAAGTATATTCTTCTCAAGAAAAATACCTTGGGTTTCAGTAAGAAATTTTCCCCACAGTACCCAAAAGGAGGCTAAGAATTGATTTATCAGAAAGCACAAAAAACAAAAATCTCACAAGCTATACAATGGAATATTAGTCATAAAAAAGAATGAAATCTTGCCATTTGTAACAACATGGATGGTTCTAGAGAGTATTATGCTAAATGAAATAAGTCAGTCAAAGACAAATACCATAAGATTTCACTCATATGTGGAATTTAAAAACAAACAGATGAGCAAAGGCAGGGGGAGATAAACCATGGAACAGACTCTTAACTACAGAACAAACTGACGGTTACCAGAGGGAAGGTAGGGGGAAGGATGGATGAAATACGTGATGGGGATTAAGGAGTGTACCTCTAATGAGCAGCAGGTGATATATGGAAGTGTTCAATCACTATGCTGTACACCCAAAACTAACGTTGCATTGCACATTAACTAACGGGAATTTAAATTAAAACTTTAAAAAAACTCACAAGCTTGTTTTTCACAGAGCTACCAATGAACAGAGTATTTTTCTACATACTTACTTTTATACACAGAAGACAGCTTCCCATATACAATTTTATATCCAAGGTAATGAAAAGCAACTGCTAAGAGTTTCATGTTCATCTAACCAATCCCATAATTTTACATTCTAATTACATGGTGTGAAATACGGCATAATATTTTCGACTATAATTCCCAGTAAGAAATATATTTTATACAAGGACTCAAATACATACATACATCTATGTTTTATACACGAAAATTTCACAAAACAAAACTTACACACTAAATCGATTTCATGCTCCACTAATAGGCTGTGACCAGCAACTTGAAAAAACACCAGTATAAAAGTAATAACTAGGTCTAAAAATGTTTTTTAATGCATATGACATAATCATATATATATGATATATGACATAGAATCATATATATATATGATCCAAAGGAATTCACAAATAACTATTGGAGCTAATAAGCAATTTCAGCAAAGTTGTGGGATACACGATCAACACACACATACAAAGGTATATGTCTATATCAATGAACAAACAAAAAATGGTTCGCCTCCCTCTCTGTTTGAAACTATTTTTCCACTTCCCTTCTCCCATGGTCTTCTGTTAAGTTTCTCAAGATCCACCTATGGGTGAAAACATGATATCTTTCTCTGACTGACTTATTTCACTTAGCATAATACCCTCTAGTTCCATCCACATTGTTGCAAATGGCAGGATTTCATTCTTTCTCATTGCTAAGTAGTATTCCATTGTATATATAAAGCACATCTTCTTTATCCATTTATCAATTGATGGACATTTGGGCTCTTTCCATGATTTGGCTATTATTGAAAGCACTGTTATAAACATTGGGGTACAAGTGCCCCTATGAATCAGCACTCCTGTATCTTTTGGATAAATTCCTAGTAGTGTTGTTGCTGAGTCATAGGGTAGTTGAGAGTTGATGGGGGAGGGAATGTAGGGGAGAGAGGAAAATGGGTATGGGCATTGAGGAGGGCACTTGGGATGAGCACTGGGTGTTGTATGTAAGCGATAATCACAGGAATCTACTCCCGAAACCAAGAGCACACTGTATACAACATATGTTACCTGACCTGACAACAAATTATATTAAAAATAGAAAAATGCACAAACTACTCATCTAAATGTTAAAAAAAAGAAAATGAAGTTAAGAAAGCAATTCCATTTATAAAAGTATTAACAAATGCTAAGGAATAAATTTAACTAAGGAGGTACAAGACTTACACACTGAAAACTAAAAATATTGCTGAAAGACTCAAATATATGGAAAGACATCCTACATTTCATGGGTTTGAAGACAATATTGTTAAGATGGCAATAATTACACAAAGTGATCTAGAGACTGAATGCAATCCCTAACTAAATCCTCATGGCTTTTTTTGAAGAAACAGAAAAGCTGATCCTAAAATTCATATGGAATTGCAAGGGGCCCCAAATAGCAAAGACAATCTTCAAAACAACAAAATTGAAAGGCTCATACTTCTTATTTCAAAACTACAAATTACTGTAATCAAATCAGTGTGGTATATAGGGAAAGACCTATAGATTAGTGGAATACAACTAAGAGTCCAGAAATAAACCCATATATCTTTGGTTGATTAATTTCTGACAAAAGTGCCCAGACCATTAAATTAGGAAAGAACAGTCTCTTCAACAAATGATGCTGAGAAAACTGGATAGTCACATGCAAAAACACAAAAACAAAACAACAAAAAAAATTAAAAAATAAAAAAATGAAGTTGTACCCCTATCTTATACCATTTATAAAAATTAACTCAAAGTGGATCAGACACTTAAATTTAACACCCCAAAATATAAAACTCTTAATGTTTTGGGGCGCCTGGGTGGCTCAGTCGGTTGACCGTCCGACTTCAGCTCAGGTCACGATCTCGTGGTTTGTGGGTTTGAGCCCCGTGTCGAGCTCTGTGCTGACAGCTCAGAGCCTGGAGCCTGCTTAGGATTCTGTGTCTCCTTCTCTCTCTGCCCCTCCCCCACTTGTGCTCTATCTCTTTCTGTCTCTCAAAAGTAAATAAATGTAAAACTCTTAATGTTTATTTATTTTTGAGAGAGAGAGACAGAGACAGACAGAGTGCAAGCTAGGGAGGGGCAGAGAGAGAGGGAGACACAGAATCTGAAGCAGGCTCCAGGCTCTGAGCTGTCAGCACAGAGCCCAATGCAGGGCTCGAACTCATGAACTGTGAGATCACGACCTGAGCTGAAGTCAGATGCTTAACCGACTGAGCCACCCAGGCAGCCCCAAAATATAAAACTCTTAGAAGACAACACAGGAAGGGATAAACCTTCACGTTCATAGATTTGGTAATGATTTTTTAGATATGACACCAAAGGCATAAGCAACAACAATATGGATAAATTAGACTTTATCAAAGTTAAAAGATTTTGTACATCGAAGAACACTTTCAAGAGACCCACAGCACAGAAGAAAATATTTGCAAATCACATATCTGATAAGGGCCTGCTCTGCAGAATATATAAAGAACTCTTAAACACAATGAAAAAGACAACCCAATGTAAAAACTGACTTGAACAGACATTTTTCCAAAGAAAATATACAACTGATCAAAAAGCACAGAAAAGGATGCTCAACATCATTAGTTATTAGGGAAATGTAAATCAAAACCACAATGAGATACTACTCAGACCCAGTAGGATAGCTATAAAAGCAAACAAACCAAAAATGGAAAATAATTGTTGATGAGAATGTGATGAAATTAGAACCCTTATGTATTGCTGGTAGAAATGTAAAAGGTACAGCCACAGTGAAAAACAGTTTGGTGGTTCATCAAAAAGTTACCATGTGATCAGCAATCCAACCCCTCAGTATACAGTTGTTCTAAATCAAAAAGAATAAAAAGCAAATTTTCAAACGAAGACTTGGATACCAATGTTTATACCAGCAACTCTTCATAGTAGCCAAAGGTGGAAAAAATTCAAATGTTCTGAACTGATACATGGAAAAACAAAGGTAGTATAAATAGTGGAATCTTATTCATTCATAAAAAGGAATAAAGTACTGATACACACTACAACATGGATGAACCTTAAAAACATTATGCTAAGTGAAAGAAGCCAGACAACAAAAGGTCACATATTGTATGATTCCATTTATATGTAATTCCCAGAATACACAAATCCACAAAGTCAGAAAGCTGATTAGTGGTTGCCAGGGGCTGAAAGACGAGGGATAAGAAGTGATGAGTAGGGTTTTCCATGTGAGGTGATAAAAAATCTCTAGAACTAGATAATGGTGATGGCTGGACAATATTGTGAACACACTTAATGTCATTAAACTGTACACTTTAAAATAAGTTAGGGGCGCCTGGGTGGCTCAGTCAGTTAAGCATCCGACTTTTAATTTCAGCTCAGGTCATGATCTCATGGTTTCTGCGTTTGAGCCCCCACGCCAGGCTCTGTGCTGACAGCACAGGGCCTGCTTGAGATTCTTTCTCTCTCTCTCTGCTCCTCCCCTCCTCTCTCTCAAAATAAATAAATAAAAATTTAAAAACCTATAATAAAATAAATAATTTAAAAGATAAATTGTATGTTATGTGTATTTTACCACAATTTAAAATATGTATTAAGGCCACCTGGGTGGCTCAGTCAGTTAAGTGTCTGGACTCGATTTCAACTCAGGTCTTGATCTCACAGTTTGTGGGATCAAGCCCCATGTAGAACTCAACACTGACAGCACAGCGCCTGCTTGGGATTCTCTCTCTCTCTCTTGCTCTCTGCCCTTCCCCCACACACGCTTTCCCTCTCTCTCAAAACAAATAAACTTTAAAAAATATGTGTTAAAAACTTAACAAAAACCAACAAAATTCCACAAAGTCACCACTGACACAGAGGAGAAATAATCCCACAGAGGAGAAATAATCCAAGTGGTTATTTCACTGCCCATGAACTGCTTGATTTTTATTTGGTTCTTTGTTCCTAAATGCATTTCATTTAATCCTCACAAGAAGCCAATTTATGGATATGGAAACTGAGATTTAGAACAACTAAGCAATTTACTCAAATCACACAGGTAGGCAAGAGAAGTGGAATCGAACCCATGTAGTCAACCTCCAAAAGCCAAGTTCTTACGCACTCTAAATGAATGTGGATTACTTTTGTATTATAGAAAATCGTATTTTTTAAAGTTTATTTATTTTGACAGAGACAGTGCGAGTTGGGGAGGGTCAGAAAGAGAGAGAGAGAGAGAAGGAGAGAGAATCCCAAGCAGGCTCCACACTGTCGGCACAGAACCTGACACGGGGCTTGAACCTGTGAAACTGCGAGATCACAACCTGAGCAGAAACCAAGAGTCAGACTCTTAACCGACTGAGCCACCCAGGAGCCCCAAGAAAATCATGTTTTTAAAGTGTTTTAGCATACAACATGGTACACAGCAGGCATGCAACAAAACCATCTTTTACAGTTACAAAAAAAGAGACAATATGGGGATGGAGGAACATAATGAGAAAAAGAGTAGGTTCTATCAACATGATATTATACGACCTTGGACAGTTTATTTGACATTGCTGGGTTTCAGTTTATTTCTAAAAGGAGAGGACTGGACTATGTTATGTCTTACTTAACCTACCTGCCTTTGTTCTATGAATAAATTTTTAAGAACAGCTTTAAATGCCACCTAAAGGCTGATGACTCCCCAACTCCTACTCTAGGCCACTCCTGGTGTGTGTTTGTCAGAAAGAGATCTATTTTACCTTTATTCTTGAAAGGTATTTAGGTTCTATTCTAGAGCTTTAAAAAATCATTCAAATCGTCTTCTGGTTTCCACTCTTTTTATTGAGAAGTAAGTAAAGGTGCAGTCTCATTTTCCCTCTAAGATTTTGTTTGTAAGTTTTAGCAGTTTAACTATAAGGAAACAATGTTATTTTCATTTTTTTTTTCTCTTGATTTGTGGAGTTTCTTGAATCTGTGGCATAGTGTTTTCCATGGTTTTGGAAAATTCCTAATTTTTATTAATTATTATGTATTAATTATGTTGTTACCTTAGTATGTATTAATTTTTAGTATTCAAATATTTCTTCCATCCTCCCTTTTACTTGCTCTCCTTTTAGGACTTTAATTAGATGCACTGCCTTGTAACTGACCCTCTCTTCTATATTTTTATTCTTTTTGTGTCTTTGTGCTTCATTCTGAGTATTTTCTAATGTTTATTCATTTTTGAGAGACAGAGCACAAGTGGAGGTGGGACAGAGAGAGGAGGAGACACAGAATCTGAAGCAGGCCCCAGGCTCTGAGCTGTCAGCACAGAGCCTGAAGTGGGGCTTGAACTCATGAACTGTGATATCGTGACCTGAGCCGAAGTCCCACTGTTAACCCACTAAGCCACCCCAGCATCCCAATTCTGAGTATTTTCTACTGACAATATTTCATTTCATTCTTTCTCTCTTCAGCACTGTCTAGTCTATTAAACCCATTCACTCAAGTTTTATTTCAGTTATTTTATTTTTTGGTTCAAAATTTCCAGCTGGCTCTTTTCTAGTTTTCTAGTCAAGGTTTCAACCCTGACTCTTGGAACCCTGAGTTTCAAGAATGATTTAAAATATGTGATTTAAAATAAAATTAAAATTCAAAGTCAATCTGAGAACTCCATTATCTGGAATCCCTATATAGAATCATTAATACAATTGCTAGACTCCAAATAAATTTTCTGAAGTTTTCATTAAACATATAGGACCCTGTTACATATTTTCAACAAAACTTGAAAAGACCTGAAAACCTTGACTAGGTAGATGTGATAAAAAAAAAAAAAAAAAAAAAGACAACCTACAAATACTTTCTTTTTAAAAAATTTTTTTAATGTTTATTTATTTTTGAGAGAGAGACAGACAGTGTGTGAGCAGGGGAGAGGCAGAGGGAGACACAGAATCTGAAGCAGCCTCCAGGCTCTGAGCTGTCAGCACAGAGCCCGAGGCAGGGCTCAAACCCACGAACCGTAATATCATGACCTGAGCCAAAGTCGGACGGTTAACCTACTGAGCCACCCAGGTGCCCCCTTATAAATACTGTCTAACATTTTGAAACATTTTCATTTTTTTGTCAAATAAGTTAATATCTGTATTTTTGAAGCAATGCACCAACTACAAGAAAAAAATTTATTTGATATCACATCAAAGATGTATGCCAGTAACTCAGAAATTTTATATATTATCTACTGATGTTTTTTACCCTAATTGGTGTCAAAATACTATACATACCATCAAGTTTTTCTTAAAGCCTTGGCACATTGAGAATAGTTTTTGCTTAAACTCCAAATTCCAAAGCATTTAGCAATCCAAGTCACCCTTTGTTTTAGAAACACATAATTGCGATGTGTGTAAATTCTATTATCCCAGAAAAGAAAATGGCATAACCAAAATGGTATCTTCTGAGAGCTTTAGAATTTATCATATAATAGTCCTCTGTTGATAACATCGGACTCCAATATTTTCTCACAATTTATTCTTGATTATTGAAATTCAAATGTTTTTAAAAATGTTCAGTTCACAAAGTTCAGAATTTTATTTGCAAAACCTAAGTAGAATATTATCTTAATATAACTAAAATGTTTTGCCTAGTGAGTATAATCACGTATTTATCATAAGAAATTAATAACAAAACAAAAAGTACAAAGACTATCTTCTCTAAATTTAGAATCATATAGTTAGTATAAATTACTAAATTTTTGCTTAAATCAGTAACAACAAATTAGTATGTTCCCAGCAAATTTCAAAACTTAGACAACACAACGTTCTGAAATACAGAGAACTGCAATTTCTTTGGAGTCTCTCTAGTTTGACTTATGAATCTTATTCACTCAACTAACCTATATTCACAGAAATCCTAATTCAGTAATGACAAGCTCAAACAAACATCTTGCCCTCCCTTGCATATGTTCCATTAAATCAAGGCCACATTCATACATAGATGAAAATAATACATTTATCCCGTATCGGCTATTTATAATACATGTGCATTTTGAAAATGAAGACAAATTCTGCACCGGGTTAATCTAGTCTGGCATAATAAAATTAAATACAAAAAGCTTGTTTCTATTTTAAATCACATTCTACAGTACCATTCTTTTCTCCCCTGAGGAGTTTTCAAAATAGTTTGCAAAATCTGACATTACCAAAAACCTGCTAACTTTTTATAAGCAGGGGTTATTATGTATAAACTTTATATTTGCAGAAACATGCTGCATTTTGTTTTAAATTATAAATTAACACTGAAAGCATAACCTGTAAGACTATTTAAGGCCAATAATATACTTAATATACTAGAATTTTACAATCTTTTATTATATAAATGGTAAAAAATAAGAGGAACAGAATTTCTGATGCTAAATGGTTCACTCTGAATCACACCACCACTAATACACTATTTCAAATTACCACATTTTCCTTCATTCTTTACCCATATACCAGTATATGCAGAACTTTGTGGTCTCTTTTCCATTTATTAATACAGAAATTTTCCATATGGCTAAACAACTCACAGAATTATAATTTTAGAGATTATCTAATATTCCATATAGTTGATACATCATTTCTTTATGAGCCCTTTATTTCATTATAGAATAGTATAAATAAATAATGCTACAAAACACATCTTCAAGGGGTGTCTGGATAGTTCAGTTGGTGAGAGTCTGACTCTTGATTTCAGCTCAGGTCATGATTCCAGGATCAGGGATTGAGCCCCACGTCAGGCTCCACACTGAGCATGGAGCCTGCTTAAAATGTTCTCTCTCTGTCTCTCTCTCTCAGGGTGCCTAGCTGTTTCAGTTGGTTAAGCATCCAACTCTCGATTTTAGTTCCGGTCATGATTTCATAGTTCGTGAGTTTGAGCCGCACGTCAGTCTCTGTGTTGACGGTGTGGAGCCTGCTTGAGGTTCTCTCTCTCTCTCCCTCTCTCTCTCTCTGCCCACCCCTGCTCTTCCTCTCTCTCTCAAAAAATAAATAAATAAAAACTGAAAAAAATGCATTAAAAAAATTCTTTCTCCCTCTGCTCCCTCCCTTGCTCGTTCTCTCTCTCTCAAAACAAAAACAAAACATATCTTCAATGTATCCATGTAACATTTTCACCTTTTAAAAATTATCTCTTTGAACAGACTCTTAACTATAGAGAACAAACATGGTTACCAGAGGGGAGGTGGGTGGGGGATGGAAAATAGGTGATGGGGATTAAGGAGTGCACCTGTTGTAATGAGTACCAGGTGATGTATGGAAGTGTTGAATCATTCACTATATTGTACACTTGAAACTAATATTACACTATATGTTAACTAAATAGAATTTAAATAAAAACTTAAAAAGAATAACCTCTTTGTACAGAGAAGAGATGGGTAGTTGGCAAAGGTAGAGGGAAGGGGGTGGGCAAAATGGGTGAAGGAAGTCAAAAGGCACAAACTTACAGTTATAAAATAAGTCCTGAGGATGTAATGTACAGCATGGTGACCATAGTTAATAATTCTGCATTGTATATTTGCAAGTTGCTGAGAGAGTAAATTTTAAAAGTTCTCATCATGGGGGAAAAAAATGTGTAATGTGTGTGGTGATGGATGTTAACTAGACTTATTATGATAATCATTTCACAATATATGCATATATCAAATCATTAAGTTGTACACCTAAAACTAACATGTTATATGTCAACCATATCTAATTGAAAAACACTTACCTCTTTGAAAAATTTCTAACAGTAGTATTGCTATCACAAAGGATTATTCTGGATATTTTTACATATTTTAATTTTTTATAAGAAAAAATGTCAAAATAAAACTAGGTGAATAGTATATGAATCAGCATGTACTCATCATCCAACGTTAACAATGATCAATTCATGGTCAATCCTATTTTATCTACTTCCTTACCTGCTCAGCTCCACCCTCTAGAATTATTTTATAGCAAATCCCATATATCTGAGTTTCATACATAAATATTTCAGCATATATCTCTAAAGATAAGAGTTCTTTAAAAAAATAAACACAATACTATTATCATATTTAAAATATGAGTAATTTCTAATATCAAATATAGCATAAGGTAAAATTTTCTTGATTATCTCAAATAGTCACACACATTTTTACAATTTATTCATTTTCATTAGAACCCATATAAGGTCCATATATTGCAACTGGGTGCTATGTATCAAGTTTGATTTAATGTAAGTTTTTCCTCTCTCCCTCTCCATTTATCTTCTATGTATTTATCAAAGAAATTACATGATTTGTCCTATAGAGTTTCCCATAATCTGGATTTTGATGATTGCATCTTTATGGTGGTTTTAAAATGTTTCTATATCCCCTGTTTCCTACAAATTGGTAGTTAGATCTAGAGGCTTGATTAGATTGAAGATTGATGGGTTTTTTGTTTGCTTGCTTGGCAAGAGTACCTCCCAAGTGGTGCTGTGAACTAAGTCTGCTGGTCTCTTGTGATGCCACAATGATTACTGCTATTATCATTATTCTTCTTTATTAGATTATTACCATTTTGCAATCCCTATTATTCTGTTTTCACATATTAGCTGGGACTTTTATAAAAAGAAACTTATACAGAACTAATTGGTTACCTAAGGTAACCTCTTCACGGGGAAAAGGCAGGATGAATTTGCTTATTTGCCAATTTTTGAAATAAGTTGATTCCCTAACAGCCTCTAAAGGTGACTGATGAGGGTTTTATTTTCACTTATGTGTTCATGGAATTCGGAATATTTGATGTGATTTTTAATTCATCACAGCTATTGTTCTTATCGATGATCAAATTTTTCCATCTTTGACCAATCAGAACTTCTTTGAGTTGGCTTTCCAGTCCTTTTTATATAATTCAGTAATCTTGGATAGTCTGTTTGCGTTCTGGTATAACAAGATGCTCCAGGCTATTTTATACGTTTCCTTCCCAGATCTCGAATTAGCCATTTCTCTAAGGAATCCTGGAATTCTTTTAATGGGGAGTGATATTTAGAGACCACAACCTGGTGGTAGCTGTGCTCACTGCCACTATGTGGTTATAGCTTTGTAGGTCTTCCTATGTAGTTATGTCTCCAGTGTGAGAATAGTTATGTTCAATTTGCCTTGAATGCAGGGGGAATTATATTTCCATATTTAACTTTGTTTTATAATTATGTAAAACATTTATATGATTTCTAAATCAAATCTACAGAATTAAGTATACTCAGAGATGCTTCGCTTTAATGCCTGTCCTTGTTTCTGCTCTGTTCCTTTATCTATAGCTAATTTCTTTAGGTTTGATTTATCTTTCCTCTTTTTTAAAACAATATAAACAAATACCTTTATACATATTCTTAAATTTTTTTTTAATGTTGGTTTATTTTTGAAGGAGAGACACAGAGTGTGAGAGGGGGAGGGGCAGAGAGAGAAGGAGAAACAGAATCCGAAGCAGGCTCCAGGCTCTGAGCTGTCAGCACAGAGCTGGACGCGGGGCTCGAACCCATGAGGCTGTGAGATCATAACCTCAGCCAAAGTCAGACACTTAACCAACTGAGCCACCCAGGCGCCCCACCTTGTTTTTTCACCTAAACAATATACCCTGGAGAGAGATTTCCTCAATCCTTTCAGATAGTTATATAGTACTTCACTAGCTATACCCATAGTTAATTCAACCATTCCCCTGTTAATGAACAGCTGGGATGTTCCTAGCCTTTTGCTATCATACACAGTGAAGACTTTTAAATATACTGTCAAGTTATTTTATATAAGGGCTATGAAAATTTACACTGTAGCTATCAATTACTACATGAAATAATTTACCATAATTTCAAATATCAACAAAAGTAACTTCTTGCTTGCAAAAGAGTTACAAATGGCATTGCTGTATACGCATTCCCTGATTATTAGGGAGACTGGATTGTATAAGAGAATCAGAATCCCCCAGGCTGAGTTCAGTGCCTCTTTCTGTGCTCCCTGAGCATTTCAGGTACACGTGTTGAACCACCACTTCTGTATGTTCAGACTGTTCACGAGGGTACTATATCTAGAAGGACATCCTCCACATCACAGACATTGCAAATTTCTATTTATTATGACAATTTTCTTACAGATGGAAGCCAAGTATCTTGAAGAAGAACGCCTATTGCTAATTTGCCCAAAGGTAGTGTATGAGCTAGTATGGTCCTACGCACCTGGTCTATAATACTTATTTCACAGGGTTTCACCTAACCCTATTTAATCTCAGCAACCTAAGTGCTGATAGAGCACTCAGCACAAAGAAGGCACACTAAACGCTTACTTTACATTTCAAAAGGTAAATGAATATATGAATAAACTGAGAATTTTACATTCATTTCAAATGAAGAACTTTGTTCATGTACTATTCTCATATTAATTTCAGTCATTTCTCAGACACTTTTCCTAGATTCCACACCACTTTTTTTTACTCATTCTTTCTATCCACTGTCTTAAGTCTTACTCTTCCATCATCTCTAACCCTGACTCTTCAATCTCCTTTCCTACACACTTTGTGCTCCATCAATCTCCAATTTTTCTTCATGTCTACAATCTCTTCTTTTTGATTAATGTTAATTGGGTGAATATTTTCCAGAATGTATTTACAGATACAAAAATAATTTTTTTTAAAGTGGGCTTCACACCCAGTGTGGAGCCCAATGCAGGGCTTGAACCCACAATGCTAAGATCAAGACCTGAGCTGAGATCAAAAGTTAGACACTTAACTGACTGAGCCACCCAGATGCCCCTTACAGATAAGAAAACAATTTTTTAGAATGATCTTTTGTTAATGCTTCCTGAAGGTGTTAAGTACTTGGTTACAGGTTATACATATATATAAATATATATATATGTATATATATATATATACATATATATATATTCATATATTTCTCAAGAAATACTTCAACTGAAAGGAAAATGCTTTAGGTGTTATATTCTTAATTTAAGGGAAGAACATGTTCTATCTCTGACATAAATCTGTGACTGCAATGAGTCAGAAAAAATGACATGTGGGTGTTTATGCTTTACTTGTTTATATTCTATTTTTCTACATTAAAATTAAGAGCCATAAAGGTAGGGACCATTTGTATGTTGCGTATTGCTATGTGCCTAGCACCTAGGAAAATGCCTGGCATATAGTAAATGCTATTAAATTGTTATTCATGACAAGAACTATACTAGATACTTTATATTATGTTCTCTCTCTCCTCTCTCTGCCCCTCCTCCCACTCACGTTCTCTCTCTTTTAAAATAAATAAATAAACAAATATTTAAAAAAAAAAAAGAATATAGGACACCTGGGTGGCTCAGTCAGTTAAGTGAAGCTCTTGGTTTTGGATCAGGTCATGATCTCATGGTTTGTGGGTTCAGCCCAGCATCAGCTCCGTGCTGACAGTGCAGAGCCTGCTTGGGATTCCCTCTCACTCCCTCTCTGCCCCTCCCCTGCTCACTCTCTCTGTCTCTCTCAAAAATAAATAAATAAATAAATAAATAAATAAATAAATAAATAAATAAATAAAAATTAAAAAAAAAAAGGATCATAGGATTCGATAATCCAGGGCAACAACAGTTGGTATGAAAATGGTAAAACGAGGCCTACCAGAGTATAAGCTCTGAATATAATCATCATGTACCCTTCTTACTCAGTTCTATGAAGCTGGAGAAGTCATATACCTCTCTGAGCCTTAGTTCTTCCATGTGTAAAATGGGTATAAAAATGTCTTCTCAATCTACCTCACAGTGTTATCATAAGGCTCAGAGAACAACAAATATATGAAAATATAACAAAATATTAGTAGAATAAGAACAAATAACTATTCAGGGGAAACATTACACATTACACATTAAAGAGGTCTTGCTCACTAAGAATTAAAAAAAGCTGTCTCCAAGTTCCTAAATATTCTATTATTTATATTATTCAAACTTAGTTTCATATTTCCACTTCCAACAAGGAGAAAGTAGTTATATTCCTTCAATTACTTCTTCTCTTCCAACAAAATAAACAAGAAGTTAGTTTACTAACTGAAGATTTCAACTCATTAATTAAACCACAAACTCTATGTATCACTATGTGGCCATGAATAATGGATTTTTATGATACATAAGCACCCTTTTAACTATTTATTTTTCATATTAAGGTAGCAGTAAGATAGGCAGGAGTCCAGATGCAATAGCCCAAATTAAAAAAATAAAACAAGTTCAGTTCAAATGGCTGAATGTCTGAGAATTTTTATTTTATAAGTTAAAATATTCAATGTCTTGAATAATAATTATAACAATCCAATAAATCCCTAGCCCTCATCTTCCAAATCTGCAGTATGAGAGCAATCTGGCTATGACATCTATCATTCTACTGGTGCCAGGGTTAACTTAATTGCTGTAGCTGGTTAAGTGAGTGTTCTCTTCCTCATTCACCATTCCCTGTTCACTTCCCCCTACATAGCCCCCACCAAAAAACTGCAGACTCAATTTTAGAGGCATAAATAGGTTTATGTCTTAATGGAAAACCTTTTACTCTTCATTTTTAATCATTATCACTGGTCTGCAGTGGAACAAGTAGGTCATCTGTGGGCTGCAGAAAGTTTTATCTGGCCTTTAAGTGTATATATATTTTAAAATATACTTGAAGGGGTGCCTGGGTGGCTCAGTTGGTTGAGCATCCAACTCTTGATATGGGCTCAGATATAAATAAATAAAACAAAAAAATAAAATATACCTTGACCCCTAGAAAATACAAAATGAATAAACTGTGTGAAATTTTAATTTCTACACATTATGAGGATTTTACCTACAGACACTGTTGATTTAAAATGAGAAGTATTGCAAGTATTAAAAGAGCTAGAGGCACGGGGGTGGCTTGGTTGGTAAAGCATCTAACTGTGGATTTTGGCTCAGATCATGATCTCAGTTTGTAAATTTGAGCCCCATGTCTGGCTCTATACTGACAGCATGGAGCCTGCTTGGGATGATCGATCTCTCTCTCTCTCTCTCTCTCTCTCTCCCTCCCTCCCTCCCTCCCTCCCTCCCTCCCTCTCTCCCCCCCCCCGCCCACCCCGTTCCCTGCTCATGTCTATCTCTAAAAAAATAAATAAACTTAAAAAAAAGAAACAAAATAAAAGAGCTAAAGAATATCTGAATTTCATAAGTATCATAAATGTAGAGCCCTATTCCAGAGTTTCTGGGAGATTTATCATCTAAGAAGGAACAAGAAGCAGGGTATGCTTCAGTACACCTGGAAACTACTATCTTCACAGTTTCTCTCTATTCTTTTCTCTGGGATGTTTTTTAAAAAGTTGTAAAATAAGCGATATATGACCAGTATTGCTTACAAAATCTAGTAAACACCATATACAAATAGCTCTAAACAGAATTCTCTTTTAAGACTAAACTGACAAATCTTAATTTTAATCTCTGTACATTTAGCATTATAGAAATTATGTTCTTCAAGTACACACAAAAATTTAACTAAGAAGAAATTTTCAATTCAAGATACAGAACTTGTTTCATTACATATACATAGCACTGAGTAGGTCAAGAAAACAAGTTACACAATCAGCTGTGATACTTCAGATTCAGAATCTTCATATAAATTAGATCACAGTTGTTATTTAGTCCATAAAAGAAAATGCAGAAGTCAACTCAAGACATAATGTGCAGTTAAGCTGGTGTATAATATGTAATATTAGGAGCATATAATATCTAAAAGTGGATTTTTGAGAGTTATCATTTAATCACAAAAGGCCATGCTGAAGCTATGAACAAATCACAAAACCAGGAGTATTTTAGTTCCTTATTCATTTCACTTATAGCTAAAGATCTACAAACTATGATCAAATGCTGAATTCCCATTTACTTTTTATAGTTCATAACTTATTTTTTCCCCAGAGGCTTTTTTAAAAAAAGTTTTCATTTAAATTCCAGTTAGTTAATACACGTTGTTAATGTTACTTTCAGGTGTATAATACAGTGATCCAACACTTACATACACCTGTTGTCATCACAACACGTGCACTCCTTAATCTCCATCACCTGTTTCACCCACCCCCTGTCCACCTCCCCTCTGGTAAACCATCAATTTGTGCTCTACAGTTAAGAATCTAAAATGAAATAACTCTTAAAAACAAGTACTATGTAAACTGCCTCTTTACCTTCATGACATCTCTATATGACCGGATGGCTGAGACTTTTCTCTTTTCATCTTCTTCATCTTCCAGGCCTTCATCCGCAGCCTCATAGCCCTCATCATTGCTGCCATCAGCTTCGACCGTGTTGGCCATGTGATCAATGAGCTGCTCTAGGGGTGGGCTTAACTCCCTTTCTTCATTCTCCTTCAAACCATAGTCCAGTGCTTTATAAATAACAATTCCCAAAGATTCAATAACCTAGGGACATTAAAGAAAGGTGATTAATAAAGATGACTAAATAGCTTTTAGAACTAACTGTAAGGCATAAAATATTTAGTATGACACTTAAGCTAAGTATAATCTATTCCACTGCAGAAACAGGTAATAAATTAGATTTGAGGAGATAGGTAAGTCTCACCTATACATTAAAAAAAAAATCCCAGATGGAAATTTTTGTGTGACTTCTTCAATCCAGTATATACAATACATGAACTCTTTTTGTTTTCTTAGATTTATACTATAAACTAAAATCTGTATTATCCATTCATATAAAATACTAACCAGGTGGATTATCCACATTTCCAAAAGATATTTCTGAGAACAGACAGAGCTATCAAAGCACATATTCTTTCAGAACTTTTACACTGGTGTTTATCAATGTCTATTTCACAGACACCCCAGGAATGTGAGACACTGCAAACTCAATTATTAGTAGCAGCTAACTTAAGTTTAAACAAACAAATCTACTCATAACCATATAAACACTGCCCAGTGAGTTACATTTAATTATTGAAAACACACAGCTCTCATATGATACAAATAAGTGAGAGACTTTTTCAAACTCTGATTTCAATGTAATGCATAGATAATCCTCCCTATCCTGTCACCCCCACCAATATTACCTCTGAAAATATAAATACGAATTTAGGAACACTGGGTATGTATCACTGCCTAATATAACCCTGATAAATGCTCCAGACTTGTGTTAATATAGGGAATTCTACGTTATTCCTCAATAGAGCCTTTCTTTTCTGCTTAGAAAGATCACATATAAACAATTCTTCTCTATCTAAAACCTTTGGCACCCAGCAAAGGCAGTCATAAGAGGGAAGTAATATAGCAATCCAGGCCTTCCTAAAGAAGGAAGAAAGGTCACAGATACACAACCCAACCTTACACTTTAAAGAGCTGGAAAAAGAACAGTAAGTGAAACCCAAAACCAGCAGAAGACAGGAAATATAAAGATTAGAGCAGAAATCAATGCTATTGAAACCAAACAAACAGAACAGACCAATGAAACCAGGAGCTGGTTCTCTGAAAAAATTAACAAAATGGATAAACCCCTAGGCCAGTTTGATTAAAAAGAAAAAGGAAAGAACCCAAATAAATAACATCAAGAATGAAAGAGGAGAGACCACAACCAACACAGCAGAAATACAAACAATAATAAGAGAATATTATGAGCAATTATATGCCAATAAAATGGGCAATCTGGAAGAAATGGACAAATTCCTAAAAACATATAAACTACCAAAACTGAAACAGGAAGAAATAGGAAATTTGAACAGACCCATAACCAGTAAAGAAATCAAATTAGTAATCAAAAATCTCCCAAAAAACAAGAGTCCAGGGCCAGATGGCTTCCCAGGGGAATTTTACCAAACATTTAAAGAAGAGTTAACACCTATTCTCTTGAAGCTCTTCCAAAAAATAGAAATGGAAGGAAAACCTCCAAACTGTTTCTATGAAGCCAGAATTACCTAGATTCCAAAACCAGGCAGAGACTCCACTAAAAAGGAGAACTACAGACCAATTTCCCTGATGAACATGGATGCAAAACAACAAGATACTAGCCAACTGGATCCAACAATACATTAAAAACTTATTCACCACAAGCAAGTGGGATTTATACCTGGGATGCAGGGCTGGTTCAATAACTGCAAAACAATGAATATGACATATCACATCAATAAAACAAAGGACAAGACCACATGATCCTCTCCATAGATGCAGAGACAGCATTTGACAAAACATAGCATCCTTTCTTGATAAAAACCCTCAAGAAAGTAGGGGATGGAAAGATCATACCTCAAGACCCATAAAAGCCCTATATGAAAGACCTACCCCTAATATCCTCAATGGGGAAAAACTGAGAGCTTTCCCCCTAAGGTCAGGAACAAGACAGGGGTGTCCACTCTTACCACTGTTATTCAACATAGTATTGGAAGTCTTAGCCTCAGCAATCAGACAACACAAAGAAATAAAAGGCATCCAAATCAGCAAGGAGGAGGTCAAACTTTCACTCTTCGCAGATGACACGATACTCTATATGGAAAATCCAAAAGATTCCACCAAAAAACAGCTAGAACTGATCCATGAGTTCAACAAAGTTGCAGGATATAAAATCAATGCACAGAAATTGGTTGCACTCATATACACCAATAATGAAGCAACAGAGAAATCAAGGAATCGATCCCAATTACAATTGCACCAAAAACCATAAAATACCTAGGGATAAATCTAGCCAAAGAGGTGAAAAATCTATACAATGCCGTTTTTTTAAAATATATTTTTTTAAATGCTTATTTCTGAGACAGAGAGAGACAGAGCATGAGTGGGGGAGGGGCAGAGAGCGAGGGAGACACAGAATCTGAAGCAGGCCCCAGGCTCTGAGCCGTCAGCACAGAGCTCAACACGGGACTCGAACTCACAAACCATGAGATCATGACCTGAGCCGAAGTCAGTCGCCCAACTGACTGAGCCACCCAGGAGCACCACAATGCTGGTTTTTTTTTTTTTTAATTTATTTATGTGGTATCAAAGAAAAAGAAAAGTCAGAAGTTTTAAAGATACGTTAAGCACAATAGAGCCATCGTCATCATATACTCTCCAGCCCTTAAAAGCATTGAGGCATTCACTCAAAAAAATCTCTACGAAATTTGAAATCTACCTTATCAACTGAAATAATATTTTCTCAACACAAGTTTCAAAATGTATATAAGGCTTAATTTCTCAACTTCTAGTTTTTAACCAATACTTTTTTTTTTTTTTTTACTATTTCCCACTGAAAATACAGAATATTTTCATCCATTTGTATTGTGTGACTTGGAACTCTACTCCCTGTTTTCAAAGTTGAAGGGAAACAAAAGCAAAAATAATCAGGACCACATCAAAATAAAGATTTTGCAGCCTAAAGGAAACAATCAACGAAACAAAAAGACAACCCACTAAATAGGAGAATATACTTGCAAATGACATATCCAGTAAGGGGTTAATCCAAAACATGTAAAGAGCTTATACAACTCAACATCAGAACAACAGCAACAACAAGAAAAACCCCAATCCAATCAAAAAATGAACAGACGACCTAAATAGACATTTTCCCAAAGAAGACACAGAGATGGCCAATAGAAACATGAAAATATGCTCAATATCACTAATCATCAGGGAAATTCAAATCAAACCCACAACGAGATACCATCTCACACCTGTCAGACTGACTAAAATAAAAAAGACAATAACAAGTGTTGGCAAGGATATGGAGAAAAAGGAACCCTCATACACACAATTGGTAGAATGTAAATTAGTATACCCACTATAGAAAACAGTATGAGAGTTCATCAAAAAATTAAAAATAGAATTATTACACAATCTAGTCATTCCACTACTACATATTTTCCCAAAGAAAACAAAAACACTTATTTGAAAAGATATATGTATCCTTATGTTTATTACAGAGTTATTTACAATAGCCAAGATATGGAAGCAACCACTGACAAATGGATAAGGAAGATGTGGTATGTATATACACATACATACACACACATACACACACACACACACACACACACACACACACACACACACACACATATAAACAGAATATTACAAAGCCATAAAAAAGGAAGCAATCTTGCCACTGCAACTACATGGATGGACCTACAGGGTTATTATGCTATGTGAAATAAATCAGACTGAGAAAGACAAATGCCGTATGATTTCACTTATATGTGCAATCTAAAAACAAAACAAAACAAAACAAATGAATAAACACACAAAAAGCAGAATCAGACCTGTACATACAAAGAACAAATTCGTGGCTGCCAGAGGGGAGGGAGCTGGTGGTGGGCAAAATAGGTGAAGGGGAATGGGACATAAAGGCTTCTAATTAAGGAATGAATAAGTCACATAAAAGGTACAGCATAAGGAATATAGTCATTGATATTGTAACAGTGTTGTGGTGAGCACAGCATAATGTATATACCTGTCCAATCACTACTGTTGTACACCTGAAACTAATGTAACATTGTGTGTCAACTACCCTCAAATAAAAAAATTAATAATAAAAGACACATAAAATTAACCATCACAAGTGTACCTCTTGTGAATCTGGCACACATATACATCTCTTTAAGTCTCCTTAAAGTCCATTCTGCTATTCTATCAAGTCCACTGCTTCAGGATAGTGGGAAACATAGTAAGACCAGTGGATTCTGTGAGCAGGCCCACTGCTACACCTAATTTCCTATTTCATTCCTTGATCAGAAGTAATGCTGTGTGAATTACCATGATGGTGAGTAAGGCATTCTGTAGATCCAAGGATGATAGTTTTGGCAGAAGCACTGTATGCCTAGGGAAGGCAAATCTACATCAAGAGTAAGTCACTCCTTGGCTAAAATGAACAAATCAGGAGACTATAGATGCTGGAGAGGATGTGGAGAAACGGGAACCCTCTTGCACTATTGGTGGGAATCCAAAATGGTGCAGCCACTCTGGAAAACAGTCTGGAGGTTCCTCAAAAAATTAAAAATAGATCTACTTTATGACCCAGCAATAGCACTGCTAGGAATTTACCCAAGGGATACAGGAGTGCTGATGCATAGGGGCACTTGTACCCCAATGTTTATAGCAGCACTCTCAACAATAGCCAAATTATGGAAAGAGCCTAAATGTCCATCAACTGATGAATGGATAAAGAAATTGTGGTTTATATACACAATGGAGTACTACGTGGCAAGGAGAAAGAATGAAATCTGGCCTTTTGTAGCAACGTGGATGGAACAGGAGAGTGTTATGCTAAGTGAAATAAGTCATACAGAGAAAGACAGATACCATACGTTTTCACTCTTATGTGGATCCTACGAAACTTAACAGAAGACCATGGGGGAGGGGAAGGAAAAAAAATTAGAGGGAGGGAGCCAAACCATAAGAGACTCTTGACAACTGAGAATAACTGAGGGTTGATGGGGGGTGGGAGGGAGGGGAAAGTGGGTGATGGGCATTGAGGAGGGCACCTGTTGGGATGAGCACTGGGTGTTGTATGGAAACCAATTTGACAATAAATTTCATATTAAAAAAAAAGAAATTAGGGTAAACATAAGGTTCCTGTTTTATTACTATTCAATAAAAGCTCTCTGTTGTACACTCTCTGAAAAAAAAAAAAAAAAGAGTAAGTCACTCTTCCAGTAAGAACAAAATGCTGCCCCTTCTATGATGGAAGAGATCCAATGTAATCAACCTGCCACCAGGGAGCTGGGTAACAGCTCTTGCCCAGGGTAACAGAGCCATATTGGGAATTTAGTATTGGTCTCTCCTTGCTGTTAGATTGGGCCCTAGGCAGTGGCTATAGCTAGGTGAACCCTGGTGAGTGGAAATCCATGTGGATGGCATAATCCCCATCCCCAGCCATGTTCACAAGACTACTGCAAGATGACAGAGTGGCTGGGAAAAGAGGCTGACTGGTATCCACAGAAAAGGTCATCCCATCGATTTGAATATTAATATCCTTCTCTGCTGAGGGCACTCTTTGGTAAGCATTCACATGGGACACAAATATCTTCCCATTTTTTGTCCAGAGAATCTAACCACATATCTCTTCCCCAGATTTCCTTGTCACCAATATTCCAATCATGTCCCTTCCAAGTAAAAGTACACAACTTGGGGCGCCTGGGTGGCTCAGTCGGTTAAGCAGCTAACTTCGGCTCAGGTCTTCTCGCGGTCCGTGAGTTTGAGCCCCGCATCGGGCTCTGTGCTGACAGCTCAGAGCCTGGAGCCTGTTTCAGATTCTGTGTCTCCCTCTCTCTGACCCTCCCCTGTTCATGCTCTGTCTCTCCCTGTCTCAAAAATAAATAAAACGTTAAAAAAAAAATTTAAAAAAAAAGTACACAACCAAGTATACTGTTCAAAGTTCTGCCCACAGGGAGGATTTCCCTTCGACACTATCCTTCAGGGATATCCCTGAAAGGACATATATTGCTACAGCTGTCCACTTCCAGGTGGCACCTGCATATTATGCAGAACCATCTGTAAACCAGGCGCCAGTCTTCTTTTCTTCTGTCAACTGACTATAGAACTCCCCAGAAGGCAGACAGGTATAGGCTAGGAAGACAAGGGAGTGTAGCAGAAGTACATTCAGGCAGTGCTTTCAGGGCCTACTTGTGCCCCATCACATATACACCATTCCAAATGATGATGGAGTGCTGCTATACACACTCCTCATGACTTGAAGGGTCTGATAATACCCAGTTCATGACGGGAAACTCAGGTCACATAGTAACTTGGTGGCCCATGGTTAAGTGTTCAGTCTGTAGTATGGCCTAGTAGCAGACCAAGAGCTGTTTCTCAAATGGAGAATAGTTATGCACAAAGAGTAACAGGGCTTTACTCCAAAATCCTAAGGATCTACACGGCCATTTACCTACTGGAGCTTGCCAAAAGCTCCAAACAGCATCTATCTACTTGCCAATTCAAGCACCATTGGATTTGCTGGACCATATGGCCCAAGTGACAGAGCAGTTTGCATAGCAACAGGACTTGTTTCAGAGCCTTCTCTTGTTCTGGGTCCTACTCAAAACTAGCAATTTTATTTACCACAGTCATGGTAAAAGGTGTGTCTTCTAGGCAGACATTCCCAGGGTGAAGAGTAGGCTTTAAATAACAAACACAGTTTCTCATCTTACTATAATTCATCTCTTCAATGTAGTTTTTTTTTTATTATCACTCATGTACATTGTTGTCCAACTGTACTGATTTCTTATTCTTTCCTTTGTATGCTTTTTATACTTTGTCTCTATGACATTTTTCAGTATTGTTCCTACCTTCTACATGGACTTTCTCCTGTACTTTTGTATGTCCAAATCCTATTCATTTTTCCATCTCCCTGCTCAAAGGAACCCTTCCATAATGACTTGCTAACCCTGATTAATAACTATCAGCTGTTATATCACATCACAGTCTCTATCCACTGTTCTTCCTTGATGAAAACAATCATTTTTCCCTTCAAAATCACCATGACATTGACTTGTACCTTTATGCAGTACATTTCACTTTTTAACTTGGATAATAGTTAATTATGTACATATCTTAATTCCCCAAAAAGATTAACCTCCTTGAAGGTAAAGTCCTCTATGATTCATCTTTATGTCTTTACATTATTTTATAAACAGCAAAGACTTAACAGTTAATGAGTGAATAAACCAAAATATAAATTCCTTCAACTCATATCTGTATGGTTGAAAGTTGGATATGGAATTTATGGACATAGGCAAAAATACCTGTCACTTTAATCTCTCTCATTTCAACAGACCACTACAGTGGTGATCCAACCCTGAACAGCCTCTGAAACTTTCTAGCTAAAGCATAAATTATGTCTAACCTGGTTTAAATGTCCTAAATCTATTCATCTTTCCTGATTTAAATCTGAACCACAAAGTAATTCTATATTTAACCCAATCTCTTGGAAACATAGCATATATGGCTGGGCATGAGTAGTCTGACATGTACACCAGATGACTCACTACTACTACTTCTGGACTGAGGTAACTTTTAACCTTTTGCTAAAATATACACCCAGTTCTTCAGATAGTCTGCAGCTATGGAATAAGGGTGACCACAAGAACAATAATCAAAGCATAACTGTACCTAGATATACTAGCTTGCCTAGATATATACTTACTTGTACTAATTTTAGAAGTTCCTTTGCCAAAACCTTTGGAAATGTTAAGAAACCCAAGGGAAACAACAATGTCATTCCTTTGAATGACCAGTCTCCAGGCAGCTGGAAAATCATCCTTCATGTCCTGTCACATTGGCACCACACCCCAACCCCAGACGCTTCCAGAGACTCTAAAATGAGCAGGGAATTACAGCATAAAACCTTAAAGTTAAATGGAACAATTGAAGCACAATTGAAATCTGTGGTTTTTAAGCCTAATCAACTGATAAAGGGTGAAGGAAAGAAGGTATCAAATAAAACCACGTATTCCAAAATTTAAGGCTGCTACAACATTATGACTAATTACCTCTCAGCTAGTGATAGCTGGCTATAAAACCCTACAGCTCAGGGGTAAAGAGACACATGAATGGAACTGAGTGTTCTCTGGACTCCAGACCCAGCCATGCCATCACTGAGAGTAGCCTCACTATAGAACAACAGCATACCCACTAACGTCAATGTTTCATGGAAAGCACGCAGGTTGGCGTAAGCCCACTGAGCCCACATACAGTCTTCCTCTTACCATGCTAACTCACTTCATCTGGCCCCTCTTCAACTTGACTTGCATTTCCTAAAAATATTTGAGTCCATATTTGTTTCCTTTACTAAAATATAAACTTCAGGGCACCTGGGTGGCCAAGTCAGTTGAGCATCCAACTTCGGCTCAAGCCATGATCTCACAGCTCATAAGTTTGAGCCCTGTATCAAGGTCGCTGCTGTCAGCACAGAGCTCGCTTCCCATCTTTTGTTCCCCTCTCTCTCTGCCCGTTCCCCACTTGTACTCTCTCTCAAAAACAAATAAATCTTAAAAAAAAAAAAAAAAGAAAGAAACTCCTTTAGGACAGGGATCAAGTATGATTCTTCCTGTTATTTAGGACAGGGATCAAGTATGATTCTTCCTGTTATTTAGGACAGGGATCAAGTATGATTCTTCCTGTTATTTGCTACAATGCCTAGCACTTTGCTTTACACAGAGTATGTGCTTTAAAATCTTGGTTAAACACATGAGAGTTACAATAGCACAGAAATATTTAATGCCAAATCTGATAAAATGGGGACAACTTATATCAAGGTTGTCAAGCAAGGTGCCTAGCACTTTAGTGACATCAAACAAACAGTAGTTGCTATTGCCTTCACCATTGTGCCTCATTGCCAAAATCCCCTATTCTCCAGCCTAAAAATTAAAAACAGTTTCTTCAACTCTTCAGGTCCCTTTGCCAATGAGATGAATGAGATGTCCTTATATTTGTGTAACATTTTATTAGAACATGTTTTCCTTTATTTATCACAATCCTGTGAAGGAGACATCTCCATTTTAAAGGTGAGAAAATTGAACTTAAAAGAGGGTCAATAAACTGTTTACTGTCGATTAACAAGTAACAGACCCAGGACTCCAACCTGACATTGTCACTTATAAAATTCCATAGCCAGAATTTTACTATAACCAAGCTGCACATCTGAACATCTCCTAGTCTGCCAATACTTGCCCAAAATATGTTATTCAGTACTAAATTCCATTCCGTGTGTAGTACAATCATCAAAGAAACAACAAATGGGCATCTTCCTTGCTCTACATCACATAGTTCTATAAATATACCTAGTTTTATATTCAGATTTCTGTTAAACTCATTAAATTGCTGACACTTTAGGTTTACATTCAACCACAGTGACAAGTAATTCAGACAACATAATAGTTAACCAACTTTTTCTATTAATAAAACAACTGAAACAAAATTGTACCTAATCTTTGTAAAGATGTTATGTAATCCTGGTAAAGGGTTTTACATTATCTCTAATCTATTTTATCTTTGTATTTTGATAAATAAAATTTTTTGTTTTTGTTTTGGGGCACTTGGGTGGCTCAGTCAGTTAAGCGTCTGACTTTGCCTCAGGTCATGATCTCACAGTTCATGAGTTTGAGCCCCATGTTGGGCTCTGTGATGACAACTCAGAGCCTGGAGCCTGCTTTGGATTCTGGGCCTCCCTCTCTCTCTCTGCCCCTCCCCCACTCGCTTATACGTGTGTGTGTGTGTGTGTGTGTGTGTGTGTGTGTGTGTGTGTGTGCGCGCGCGCGCGCGCGCGCGCGCGCTCTCTCTCAAAATAAACATTTAAAAATTTAAAAAATTTTTTGCTTTTCTTAGGAACATCATTTAAAATCTAGAGTCTGCCATCTAATTCATTTACTATCATTTCTAAACTTCTAAAATCTGCCAATTTGGGTATGCCTTCTGAATCTTCATAAAACTGATTTAAATGTTAAATAAGATAGTTGCATCTAAGAAGCCTTCAGAACACCAGAGGCATTTTTTCCATGCTGACTCTAACTACAATGTAACTCTATAATACTGATCTGACACTCTTCTACCTTGCTCACAAAAATATAAAAGATTTAATAAAATTTCCTGCTACAATCTCTAAATATGGTGGTAACTCACAACTAGTAAAATCTATCCAAAGAAAGTATATTTTTCCATTAATTAATCTAGCTAATGTCCAGTGTACACAGTTCCCTTCCCTTCACTCATTCATTCAGTCAACAGGTATTTACCAAGAGCAGTATATATAGCAATGGAGATAGAGCAATGATGAAACAACTCTGTGAGCTCTCTGGCTTTCACAGAAGTTCTGTCTTAGAGAAAACAGATAATAAATAAGTCATGTAATTGTGCTAAACATTATAATAAAGAAGAAAGAGTGTTATGAGAGTATATAACAGGGAGCCCTAATCTAGTTTAGAAATTCAGGAAACCCTTCTTCAGGAAATAAATCTTAAATGGAGACATGAAAACCAACTAGAGCTAACCAGAAAAGAGGGAATTAGAGTAGAATTCCAGAGAGAAACAGTGAGTATAAAGGCCTGGAGGTCAAGAAGAACAAGGAGTGATTGAAAACAAAAATCCTAATGACAAGAGGAAGGGCTAGGAAGAGGCTAGAGAAGTGGAGAGTGGGTCCTTCGCACAGAACATAAGGCCTCATATGAGCTATCTGAAGGACCTGAACCTTCATCACGTAAAATCAATGGCAGGCAACTGACATGTTTTGGGAGTGGGATGATCTGATATTTCATTTTGTTTTATTATAAAATTTTATTTTAATTTTTTTTAACATTTATTTATTTTTTGAGAGACAGAGACAGAGCATGAGCTGGGGAGGGGACAGAGAGAGAGGGGGAGTCACAGATTCCGAAGCAGGCTCCAGGCTCTGAGCTGTTAGCACAGAGCCTGACGAGGGTTCAAACTCATAAACCATTAGATCATGACCTGAGCTGAAGTGGGATCCTCAACCGACTGAGCCACCCAGGCGCCCCTAAAAAAAGTTTTTTTAATGTTTATTTTTGAAAGAGAGCACAAGTGGGGAAAAGGCAGAGAGAGAGGGAGACACAATCTGAATAGGCTCCAAGCTGTCAGTACAGAGTGAGACTTGAACTCACAAACTGAGAGATCATGAACTGAGCTGAAGTTGGATGTTCAACTGATGGGGTCACCCAGGTGCCCCTGATCATATTTCATTTTTAAAAGATATCATGCCAGGGCACCTGGGTGGCTCAGTCATTTGAATGTTAGACTCTTGATTTTGGCTTAGGTCACGGTCCCAGGGTAGTGGGACAGAGGTCTGCATTGGGCTTTGCGCTGATTGTGGAGCCTGCTTGGGTTCTCGTGCCCTCTCTCTCTCTCTCTCTCCTCCCCACCCCCTGCCCCATGCACACATTCTCCCCCCCTCATGCACACATTCTCTCTGTCTCTCTAAAAATAAAAAAATAAAATAAAAGATATCATGCCACAGTAATCAAGACAATGTGGTACTGGAAAAATAATAGACAAATAGATGAACTAAACAGAATAAAGCCTAGAAGAGAGACTCACAAAAATATACACAACTAAACTTTGACAAAGGAACAAAGGCAATTCAATGGAGAGAGGACAGTCTTTATTACAAATGGTACTGAACTACAGGATATCTACATGCAAAAATACAAATCTAGACACAGACCTTGTAACTTTCCCAAAAATTAACTCAAAAGAGATCATAAACCTGAAAGGAAAATGCAAAATTATAAAACTAAAAGACAACATGGAGAAAATCTAGGTGACCTTGGGCTTGGCAATTTTTTAAATACAATGCCAAAAGCACAATCATGAAAGAAAAAAAATGATAACATGAACTTCAATATAATTAAAGTTCTGCTCCATGAAAGGCACTGTTCAGAGAACGAAAAAAGCCCCAGGACTGGAGAAAATGTTTGCTGAACACATACTGATAAAGGACTGGTATCTAAAATACACAAAGAACTCTAAAAATCAGTAAGAAAATGAACCCATGGGGCACCTGGCTGACTCAGTTGGAAGAGCATGCTACTCTTGGTCATGAGTTTGAGCCCCATGTTGGGTGTAGAGATTACTTCAATAATTAAAAAAGAAAGAAAAAAAATGAATTCTATTACACAAGGAGCAAGTGATTGGAACAGACAACTCACCAAAGAAGATATGTGGATGGCAAATAACATATGAAAAGACACTCAACATTATATGGACTAGGGTACTCCAAGTTAAAACAATGAGATCCCACTATGCACCTATTAGAATTGGTAAAATCCAAAACACTGACATCATCAAACACTGGTGAAGATGTGGAGCAACAGGAATTCTCATTAATTGTTTGGTGGGAATGCAAAATGATCCAGCCACTGTGGAAGCCATCTGATAATTTCTCACACAACTGAGGATATACTCTTACCATAAAATCAAGCAATTGTGCTCCTTGGTATTTATCCAAATAAGTTGAAAACTTATGTCCACATGAAAATCTGCACATAAATGTTTACAGTGACTTTATTCATAACTGACAAAACTTGAAAACAACCAGGATGTTCTTCAGTAGATCAATGGGTAACAGACTGTGATACATCCATACAATGGGATATTATTCAGAGATAATAAAAAGAAATTAGCTATCAAACTATGAAAAGATATGGAGGAACCTTAAAAGTATATTGTTAAGTAAAAGAAGCCAATCTGAAAAAGATAAATATTACAGGACATTCTAGAAAAGACAAAATATGGAGAAAGTACAAAGGTTGCCAGGATTTGGGGAGCTAGAAAGGAGATGAAAAGGTGAAGCATGGGGGATTTTTAAAGCAGTGAAACTATTCTACATGATACAGTAATGTGGATACATGTCATACATATTTGTCAAAATCCATAGAATGTACAACACAAAGAGTGAACCCTAATGTAAACTATGGAATTCAGTTGTTAAAATAATAATAATAATAATAATAATAATAATAATAAGGTATCAATATTGGCTCATCAATTGTAACAAATGTACCACACTAACGTGAGTTCTAAATAACTGGGGAGGGCACCTGAGTGACTCAGTCAGTTGGGCATCCAACTTCAGTTCAAGTCAAGAGCTCATGGTTCATGAGTTCAAGCCCCACAATGGACTCTCTGCAGTCAACGCAGAACCCATTTTGGATCCTATGTCTCCCTCACTTTCTGCCCCTCCCCTGCTCATTCTCGTTCTCTTTCTCTCTCTCTCTCTCTCTCTCTCTCTCTCTCTCCCCCCCCCCCCGCTCCCTGGAGGAGGAAAGGGGTATGTAGGAACTCTATACTTGCCAACCAATTTTTCTATAAACCTAAAACTGCTCTGAAAGAAATATTCTATTAACTAAAAAAGAGGGAGAGTGTACTTAAAAATACAATGTTGGAAAATGGATGAAAAATGGGCCAGAGTAGATATGGGAAGACCAATTAGGAGGCTACTGCAGTAGTGGCCAACTCAGGAATGATGGTTTCTTGGGCCAGGGTGATAATAGTGTTTAGACAGAAAATGCAGAGGATCTGAAACAACTTCACAGGTAAATGGATAGGAGAGAGGACTTGGCAATGCATTAAATGTAGGGAAAAGGAATCAAAGTGATCCTTAGGGTTTCTAGCTTGGACTAGTAGAGAAAATGGTACCATTTACTGATATAGAAAATTGGAGGAAAAAGAGATTCAGAGAGAGAGATGGTAAGTTCAGATACCTGTGGGAAACATAATCACAGATGTTAGATCTGCAGCTATGTGGACTGCAGAAGAGTCATGAACTGGGGTCATAAACTGGGATTCCTTGGCAAATCATTGGTCAACAGAGTCATGAGAATATATGAGAGAGCTGAAGGAGTGAAAACACACAAGGGAAGAAGAATCAAACACTTAATGAATGGTCAGAGAATGTGAAATCAAGATATAAGACTGTAAAGGAGCACTAGTAATGGGGAAGGGACAGAAGGATGAATGAATCAAATGATGATATCACAAAAATCTAGGACTTTAAGAAGGAAGACACAGTTATATGTATTGGACGTGGGTGAGGAAAGGTCTAGGACACATACCTTGGATTTAGTGAAGCAGAGGTTACTGGTAGCTTTAGCAAGGGCACTCTGGGTAAGTAAACAGTAGTATGTGTACATAGTATGATCAGAAATTGTTATGAAAATAGGGGTGCCTGGCTGGCTTACCTGGAGGAGCATGTGGCTCTTGATCTTGGGGTCATGAGCTCAAGCCCCACACTGGGTGCAGAAATTGCTTAAATAAATAAAATTTAAAGAAAAAAAGAATTTTTTATGAAGACAAAGGGAAATGTGACAGCAGCCAGACATGAGGCAGCGCAGAGGTAAGATTTTATTTATTTTTTTTATTACTTTTCAAGACTACAGAGCCTTAAGTATGTTTCAATGGTGATGAAAAGGAAGAAGAAGGGAGAAAGTTGAAAATAATGAAGAGATCAGAGTTACTGACAGTGACAGAATAATTATTATATGACCTTCCTTGGGCAAATCTGACCTCCAAAAAATATATATTTCCCTAAAATTCAGACATGCTTTTTTTTCTTTGCTTTTATTACATGGCAAAAAAGTCCATTTGCACACATATCAGAATTATTCACTATTATTTCCTGAGCACTTTTAATGTGGATATATAATAAATTCTTTAACATGCCATTCTAAGTCTTTTACCTTCTAAGCCCAGTGAACTTTTTCATGCACAGCTCCACACTGTGCATATTATTTCAATCATTTTCATATTGCTGTGCCTTTCTTTATCCACGCCACTCTGCTGATGGCATTTCTCTCTGACAAATCCTACCTATCCTTCAAATCCCAGCTCAGTGTTACCTCCTGTACGAAGTATTCCTATTCACTCCAGAATTGATCATTTCTGCCCTCGTCAACTTTCTTGCTGTTTAACTAACTTTTAGCATAGTACAGGTGACTATTAACTGCACCAAAAACAGCAGAATAATCATCCTTTTCAACTGTAGATGAAAACTAAATACACTTCTAAATAACCCTTAGGTCAGAGAAGAAATCTCAAGGGGAATTCAAGAATATTTTATGATAATGAAAATATATACCCAAATCTGTGGGACACAACTAAAGCAATGCTTAGAAAAAAATTTATTGCTTCAGATGAACAGGCAAACTCCCTGAAAGGCACAACTTACAAAAAGTTGGAAGATCCCAACACTGAAAACTATAATACATTGCTGAAAGAAATTAAAGATCTGGGTAAGTGACAAAATACACTAAGTTCATAGACTGAAGGACTAAATATTGTTAGAATATCAGTTCCTCCAAATTGGTCAATGCAATCCCAATCAAAAACCCAGCAGAACTTTCAGAGAAACTGACAACCTAATTTAAAAATGTATATGGGATAGCAACACAAATTTTGGAAAAGAACAGCACAGTTGGATGACTGACACTACCTGATTTCGAGACTTACAATAAAGATGCAGTAATCAAGACTGTCTAGGGGGCGCCTGGGTGGATTGGTTGGCTGGTTCGCCTCAGGTCATGATCTTACAGTTGGTGGGTTCGAGCCCCCGCATTGGGCTCTGTGCTGACAGTGCAGAGCCTGGAGCCTGCTTTGGATTCTGTGTTTCCTTCTCTCTCTGCTCCTCCCCCACTTATTCTCTGCCTCTGTCTCTTAAAAATAAATAAACGTTAAAAAAAAAATTTTTTTTAAAAGACTGTCTAGTACTGGTATAAAGGTAGACACGTGGAACAAAGTGTCCTTAATTAATCCTACCCTATATGAGCAATTGATTTTAAACAAAAGTGCCAAAGTAGATCAATGGAGGAAGGATATTTCAACAAATGGTGCTGGAACCACCAGATGACTACAGAAAAAAGTAATATGCCTAGATCTCTACAACATACACAAAAATTATTTTTAAATGTAAATATAAGTATAAAAGTTAAATCTATTACACTCTAGCAAAAAAACATAGGAAAAATCTACATAACACTGGTAGCTTCTCACAGATTTTAAATATTTTCTATATACGTTTTCACGTTGTCAGTGAAAGAGGCAAATATTTGTTATACAGGACATAAAAAACACTAATCACAAGAAGAAAAAATAAATTAGATTTCATCAAAATTAAAAACTTTGCTATTTAAAAGACAATGATAACAAAATGAAAGGGCAAGTCACACACTGGGTAAAAGTATCTATAATATACACATGTGTGTGTATGTATTTATATGACATATATATGACAAAAGATTTCAATCTAGAATACATTTAAAATTTTAAAACTCAATACTAAGGTAAACAATCCAATAAATAATGGACAAAAGATCTGAACATAAATTTCACAAAAGAAGATATACAAATGGCAGAAAGCACGTGAATAAGGCTCTGTGTCATTAGGGAAATGCACATCAAAATGACCAGATATTTTACATCCTCTAGAATGGCTAAAATTTAAAAAACTGACAATAATAAGGACTGGTGAGGATGTACAACTAGAACTCTCATACATTGCTGGTGTGAATGTGAAATGATACAACCATACTGTAAGTACAGTTTGGCAGTTTCTCATAAAAGTTAAATATACTTTTACCATGTGACCCATCAATTCTACTGCTAGTTATTTACCCAAAAGAAATGAAAATATACATCCAAAAAAGGCTTCATACATAAATACTCGCAGCACCTTTACTTGCAATAGCCAAAAACTGGAAACCACCCAACTGTCAAGCAACAGATGAATGGATATACACTGCAACGGATCTACCCAGTGAACTACTAACCAGCAATAAAAAGGAGCACACTACTTCTCACAGCAACACAAATGAATCTCAAAAACATTCTGCGGAGCAAAACAGTGAACACAGAAGTACATTCTGTATGATTACTTTTACATGAAGTTGGAGCTCAGGGGGAACTGACTACAGAGGGAACTCTCTAGGGTGATGAAATGATTCGGGTGGAACTTATGTGAGTGTACAAATTTGTTAAAAGCCATTGAACTAAACACTTAAAATATCTGCTTTTGTTATATTTAGGTTACACCACAAAGGTGGTTTTTAAAAAGAACTGAATACAGTATTTACACTGTGAAGAGAATAGTGGACCAGCAGTCATGAGATGGAATCTGCTCATTATGCGATGTGTGACCTTGGGCGGGTCACTTATTCTCCACAGATCTAAGACTCTTCAAGAGTAAATTTAAAGAAAAACCAATTAAAGTGCTTTCCAATCCCAACAGCTACAAGAATTAGAAAATTGAAGAATTTGAATACTAAAAGAAAATACATAGGCTATAAATATATGAAGTTTTGCTTATGGAAATGCCATGGTTGAAGAACTACAGAGGTTAACTTGACTTTTTTTCTGTAAGTAGGTTTTTGAGTAAATTGCACTTTAAGAGGAGTAAAGACAAATTACAGCAAGAGCTATCTCTGAAAACCCTAAACATAATAAAGGGAACTTGCTTGCCCTGTTTTGTTGGAACATTCAATTTTGGAACTGGTTCCCAACTTAAACAACAAAAAACTCAGATCTTAAGGATGTTTAGGAGAGGAAAAAACCATACATGCATACATACAAAAAGACAAGGACAATCTGAACAGCTAAGAACAAGACAGGAATTTTCCACCACTAAGAAGGAAAAGCTTTACACACACACACACACACACACACACACACGCATGCACACACATACACATACTGAATAAAGCTTATTTTTAAATGACTGGGACTATACATACAATGAAATACTGTTCAGACTTAAAAAGGAATGATATTCTGCTATATGCTGCAACATGGATAAACCCTAAAAACATGCTAATAAAATAAACCCAACACACAAATACAAATATGGTAATTCCACTTATATGGAATACCTATAATAGGTAAATTCCTAAAAACAGAAAGTAGATTAGAGGTCAGCAGGGTGTTGGAGAAGGTGGAATGGGAGCCATTGCTTAATGAGTACAGAGTTTCCATGTGAGATGAGGAAAAAGTTTGAGAAACAGTGGTGATGGCTGCAAAACACTGTGAAGACAGTGCAACTGAACTGTACACTTAACATGGTTAAAAATTTTACGCTATGTGTATTTTATCACAATAAAAAGTCTGATTGGGGCTGCTCAGTTTCTTAGGAAGTGCTATGACTCAGCAATATTCAGAAAGGCCTGATTCCTCATATCTGCAGGGGTTACTCGGGTTTCCAAAAAGAAATAAAGGGACTGATTTATCTACGTTTCTACTGGAAGCATTTCTCTGTTAGAACCACACACAGCTCTGCTTCACACTACCACTCTGTTTAGAGTGCTGAGTGCGCCTGTAGTTTGCTTGAATCATCAAGGCTTTGAATCCACCTGTCACCAGCATTTGACACAGCTGACCATATCTTTTTTTTAATCTTCTTCTGATTCCACACTCCTCTAATTTTCTTCCTCTTTGACTCATGACCTTGACAAGAGAAGCTTTGATGGAGTAAGTCTTGGTGGAAACATGAGAAGAGGACATGGAGGCGGTGGTAACTGATAGAAATGTCTCTTTCTGCTTATTTCTGAAATAATATCCTTGAATAGATGTTTGGTACAGATGCAGGGAAGCAGATTGGGTAGTGGGAGAATGCGAAAGTTCTCTTCAGGTTGCGTTTCTTGAGTAAAAAAAGTACAGCTGCAACTGAGAGTGAGGCGAGAGAAAGGAGAAGAGGGTGTTGGAGGCACGAAGAAACAGAAAGGTTTGAAACAGTTTCCCAGCCATCAAGAAACACTGGTCCATTTAAAACCCCAAATTTATCATGTTCCTCTCTTACTAAAACACTTCACTATGTCTTTTAAAAACGAAGTACACTATATTAAAGAATTTTCCCATAACTCCTGGCACATATAGAAATGCTTTCTTCAGTTGGAGAGAAAGTTACACCTGGTTTGACAGGGTGTTCACACGATCCCAGCCAAGCCCCTAGGCCTAAGTGGCAGACCACAGTGACTGCTACTGTTATGGAAGGGACAGGTATCTATCACAAATTAGTGTAATGACTGTGAGCTGTAATTTCATTTCATGCACAGCCTCATTTTTAATTAAAACTGGACAAAAAGCAATGAGGACAGCGTCAATCCACAACTATACCACATGTGAGATGCTACAAATATTTGTCAATTACCAAATAAAAAACAAGGGCATGCAAAAAAAAGGGAGGGGTTCACCTGGGTGGCTCAGTTGGTTAAGTGTCTGACCTCAGCTCTGGTCATGATCTTGTGGTTTGTGAGTTCAAGCCCCATGTCAGGAGGTTCTGTACTGACAGCTCAGAGCCTGGAGCCTGCTTCCCATTCTGTGTCTCCCTTTCTCTCTGCTCCTCCCCTGCTCATGCTCTATCTCTCTCAAAAACAAACATAAAAAAAACAAGGGTATGCAAGTGAAATCTGTAATAATGATATTCATATTAATAAAAGCATCCTGATTATCATAGAATAAGGCTTATTTATGCTTATTTCCTGATAGCATATGTTGATTGCTTCACTTACATTAAATTGGAAGTGAAGGTCTACAAAACAAATCAAGTCTTTATTTTTTCAATTAAAAATTAGAACATGAGCTCTTGGGTGACTCAGTCAGTTGAGCATCCAACTCTTGGTTTCAGTTCGGGTCATATCTCATTTACAGTTTTGTGAGTTCAAGCCCTGTGTGTTGTTCTATGCTGGCAGCATGGAGACTGCCTGTGATTCTCTCTCTCTGCCCCTCTCCTGCTTGCACGGTCTCTGTCTCTCTCAAAATAAATAAGCTTTAAAAAATTAGAAAAACATTTTTCCTTATAACAGGGTAATTTCCTAAGCCATTTACATAACTAATTTTATTAAAAACAAGATTATAAAATGGAGTTAATGGCCCAAATGAGCATCAACTGATGAATGGGAAAACAAAACGTGATATAGCCATACAGTAGCTTATTCAGCCATTAAAAGAAACTTAGTACTGATACATGCTCCATAAATGAACCTTGAAAGCATTATACCACCAGCCACAGTAGGAATATACTATATAGTTCTATCTCTATGAAATGTCCAGAACTGGCAAATCTTATAGAGGAGTATATTACTTGTCACCAAGGGCAGAGACATTGAAGGAAATGAGGTATAACTGCTAATGGGTATAAAAATTCTTTCTAGAGTGAAGAAAATATTCTAAAATTGATTGTGGTGATGACTGCACAACTCTGTGAATAAACTAAAACCACTTTAAATAGACAAATTATATGCTATGTGAATTGTATCTTAATAAAGCTATAACAAATATACATATTGGTGGCTCAGTTAAGCATCCAGCTCTTAGTTTCGTCTCAGGTCATGATCTCACAGTTCGTGGGATGGAGCCTGGCATCAAGCTCTGCACTGAGAGTGTGGAGCCTGCCTAGGGCTCTCTCTTTCTCTCTCTCTCTCTCTCTCCCTTTGCCCCTCCCCTGCTTGCACCCTCTGTTTCTCTCAAAATAAACAAACATTTAATACACACACACACACACACACTAAAGAATATTATATGCAAATCTTTGTCTTGAAAAGCAGCAACATTGTATGATCGGGGATTTAGTCAGATCTGAATAGACTGACAGGAATATGCTAGTGTACTTTATATGTGTTCTGAGGCACACTAAAATCTGAGACATGGTGAGCCACAGGAAGAACTGCAAACTCCTCGGTGCACACAAGGCCCCTTATGACCTGGGCTCTGAGTGCCACTCTAGCTTCATCCCCCACCATTCTGTGTCCCAGACATGATCTAACTATTTTACAGTGTTCATGCCTCTGTGTCTTTGCTGATGTCATTCCTTCTATGCAGACCACTGCGCAACTTAACAATACACACACACACACACACACACACACACACACACACACACCTTCTATTTATATTCAGTTAAACGTGGTATTTGGGAGTGCCTAAAAGACACTGTTGAACACTTAAAAATTTTAACTGTTTCATGTATGTTGCACAACAAAGGGACCAAGTCCTATTATAAGCATCAGCTGATATAGTTTATGTGAAAGTACTATATAAATGTAAGATGCTATAACTGCTATTATCAAGATAGATCCAGGGGCACCTGGCTGGCTCAGTCGGTGGAGCATGCCACTTTTGATCTCAGGGTTGTGAGTTCAAGCCCCATGTTGGGTGCAGAGGTTACTTAAAAATCAATAGTCTGGAAAAGACACAGAATAAAGAAAATGGAGACTTTTCTGAGGGAAAAAACTTCACTTTTCTTATTTCCAGATAATTCTTCCATTTATCCTGAAAGATAAAGTTTGTTTCATTAGGTCTCTCTGCTGTGCCTAGCACAGCACCTTGCACATGGCAGGTAATCTGTAAATGACTGCTGAACTACTAACACTTCACTGAGTTTCCCAGCTAAGTAATGAAAGAAAAGGATTTGAGAATACCCCACAAGTGTGACCAGGAATCCCTGAGAATCGAGGAAGATGTCCCATGTCATCAAAAAGCACAAAACAATCATGACATTTAAGTCGATGATCCTATGTTAGTCATTTCCACAGAAAGTTGTCAAACTACTTATTTAAAATATTATTAATATAGTACTTTGAACTACAGTAACTTTTATCTAAGTTGCTTAATGCACTTGATTAGCAACCACTAATTAAGTTTCCATACTGCACAAAGTATAATTTCCATTTTGAAAACAGGAAAACCAAAGCACTGAAGATAAACAACCAAGATTAAAAGGTGAAAATAAAAAATTAAACAGCCATGCTTTTTTTTTTACTCTATCCTGATTAAATCGGAAAATACCATCCCCACTGATATTTTTCCTTAACTCTATATAGTGAATCAAAATTCATTATGAGAGACTAATGCTCTAAATGCTTAGTTTCAAATACAGACAAGGAACTTGATGAACTACTTTTTCAATCATAGGTTTCATTAATAGTTGTCTGCAACCCCAAAAGGTTCACATTCCCATGAAGTTTGCTCCTTGAAGGTAAATGAATAGCCTAACTCCACAGATGAATCAACTCAAATAAAACAGCATCATGAGTACAATACAACAAACCAAAATCAAAATTGGGTCCTTTGTGTCCCAGTCAACTTTATACACCATAAATCATGATAAATGTTGACTAAGAGAATCAGTATCTTACAAATAGGAAAAAGCCTAAGATCTCCAGTCCAACCACTCAATCTATGCATTAGTCCCCTTTGGCTACATGTTTCCAATGATTGATTTTATTGATGTAAGGGCACAGAGGCATGTTCAGCCAAATGATTTCCTATAGAGCACATGAAAAGGATGTAGGAAAGCTTAAAGAACTATTTAAGAAAAAGGAAAATTTTACCACTGCTCTTTGGTGTTACTCAAATGGTGATGACCAGCTATCCTCCAGCTTAACTTGGTTTGTTTCCTTGTTTTAGGGAAACTGTGGCCCACCTCAATGAAGCAGATCAACAGATTACCCAATGATCAATTTTCCTCTTCACAGTTAACTGTATCAAGAGTCACAAATTGTCTTGAAGTAGAAAAGCTGTCTCAAAGAGGAAAAGTCTCAGTCCAAATTATTGCAAATCTAGCTGATAATCATATTATCTGGGGGATTGTCTGTTTCTTAATGTATGTATCCAGGCTCCAAATCAAACCTATCAAATAAAAATCTCTGAAGTATGTCCCAGGTATCAGTGTATTTGAAAGCTACGTAGGTAATTATTAGGATCACCTATCCATTCATTGATTCTTTCATTAAATCTTCACTGAGCACCTATGTACCAGGTACCACATCTAGGGGTGCAGTGGTGAGGTAAACAGGCATGGTCTGGACCCTGCCCTCATGGAACTTAGTACAAGAATCAGAGAGAGAGAATGAATATCCAGGTGGGGACTGCAACTGGAGAGTGCAGCTCCTAAAAAAGGGATGGCAGCCTTACTTTTCCAGTTGAATGTTTCTATGTAGAAATGCATGATGAGGGGCAGCTGGGTGGCTCAGTCAGCTGAGCGCCCAGTTCTTGATTTTGGCTCAAGTCATGATCTCACAGTTTGTGTGATCCAGCCCCGCATTGGGCTCTCCACCGACAACGCAGAGCCTGCTTGGGATTCTCTCTCTCCCTTTTCTCTGCCCTTCCCTTGCTCATGTTCGTTCTCTCTCTCTCTCTCTCTCTCTCTAAATAAATAAATAAATAAATAAATAAATAAATAAATAAATAAAGTTAGGGAAAAAAAGGAATGCATGATAATATTGCCATACGTGATTTTTCAAAAAGGCAAGAAAAAGAGGGGTAGGACCTAAAACAAAATATGACATATAGATAACACACAAAAAAAGAAATGTCTCCAAATATACCAGAAATTATAATAAATGTAAACAGGAAATGCATGTCTATTAGAAGACAAACTCTTAAATGAGATTTAAAAAAGAGAGATAATCTAGCAAAATACTGTTCACCATAAATACACCTAAAACAACATCTAAAACAAAAAGAATGGAAATATACATGCCGGAAAACGCACGTCAGAAAAAAGCCAGAAAGAAGTAAATTAATATCCAAAGAAAAGAGAATTTAAGGAAAGCAGTATTTAAAATGGTAAAAAGGGACATTTTAAAAAAATAATTATGAACTTGCCTGCCACCAAACAATACCACTTCAAAACATAACCTCAAATATTTTAATTTTAGATTTCACTTTGTAATTAAGACAAAGTGAAAATGATAAATCCTTAGTCACAATAGGAAATTTTTAAAATCTCCTTCAGAAACTTATTAAACAGATAAAAAATAAAATTATGATGAATATGATGAACAAGCCAAATGGAAAACATACATATACACACACACATGCCTGCATATGACACACTGGAATAGTAAAACATTTCACCCTGCAACGAATATGCATAATTTTTCATTAGAAAAAGAAAAGTTAGAGAAACTAAGTAACCAAGAAACTTCAAGAGAGGAACAGCAGAGAAATGAACAGCTAGGGTCCCATCAGACAGTTGGCTTTGAGTGATGGCAGCAATTCAATTGTCATAGGGAAATAATTCAAACAACTGGCTCCTTTGCTGAAAGTTATTCATCTCTTCTACACATTTAAAAATACGGGAAAGACTAGAAATTTAATAAAGCACTTAAATTACCAAAAACATAAAAATCCTTCTTCACAACTCAGTTATTTTGCCACCATAATCTTAAAACATTAAGCCCTAGGGGCACCTGGGTGGCTCAGTTGGTTAAGCATCCGACTTCAGCTCAGGTCATGATCTCATGGTTCATGGGTTCGAGCCCCACATGGGCTCTGTGCTGACAGCTCAGAGCCTGGATCCTGCTTCGGATTCTGTGTCTCCCTCTCTCTCTGCCCCTCCCCTGTTCACACTGTCTCTCTCTGTCTCTCAAAAATAAATAAATGTGAAAACAAAAACAAAAACATTAAGCCCTAAAGCATAAACTGTTATTCCCACAAATAATTTGGTTAGACTCATCTCCACATTCATGCCTTTACCCATAAGGTTCACAAGAACCTTATGAAGAAGGTACAAT